>NC_080422.1:6169763-6480577 GCF_029873635.1 Malania oleifera
TTCAACGGGATAAATGCATTAAAAAGGGACAAATTTTAGCCGACGGTGCCGCTACAGTTGGCGGCGAACTCGCTTTGGGAAAAAACGTATTAGTCGCTTATATGCCATGGGAAGGTTACAATTCTGAAGATGCGATACTCATTAGCGAGCGTCTGGTATATGAAGACATTTATACTTCTTTTCACATACAGAAATATGAAATCCAGACTCATGTGACAAGCCAAGGTCCCGAAAGGATCACTAATGAAATACCTTATTTAGAAGCCCATTTACTCCGCAATTTAGATAAAAATGGAATTGTGAAGCCCGGATCTTGGGTAGAAACGGGTGATATTTTAGTAGGTAAATTAACACCTCAAATGGCGAAAGGATCCTTGTATGTACCGGAGGATAGATTATTACGAGCCATACTTGGCATTCAGGCAGCCACTTCAAAGGAAACTTGTCTAAAACTACCTATAGGTGGTAGAGGTCGAGTTATTGATGTGAGATGGAGCCAGAAAAAGAGGGGTTCTAGTTATAATCCGGAAACGATTCGTGTATATATTTCACAGAAACGTGAAATCCAAGTAGGTGATAAAGTGGCCGGAAGACATGGAAATAAAGGTATCATTTCCAAAATTTTGCCTAGACAAGATATGCCTTATTTGCAAGATGGAAGATCTGTTGATATGGGTTTCAATCCATTAGGAGTACCTTCACGAATGAATGTAGGACAGATATTTGAATGCTCACTCGGGTTAGCGGGGGATCTGTTAGACAGACATTATCGAATAGCACCTTTTGATGAGAGATATGAACAAGAGGCTTCGAGAAAACTAGTGTTTTCTGAATTATATGAAGCCAGTTGTGCCGGAAGGCGCCATTATAGTTTGTTTGTACAAACTAGTGTTTTCTGGACTATATAATAATTTTAAAAGAGTGCTTGTAACCATGACACTAAGAGGTTAGAAATATATCGTCGTTCGGCAGAACGAGAATGACCGTTCATTTGATCTTGATCCTTGTGGAGCAAAAAAGGAGCTACGCTGGATCTGCACGGACTTCCCGATAATATCCATAAATGACTTGTTTTTGGTAAGAGATGAACATTATCATATGTAAATTCAGATGCATGGTATACATCGGTACTCCAATGCATTTCCCCTTCTGAGTCAGAATAAATATGTTTTCGAATCTTCTCTTTAAAATTCAAAGTAGATGTTCCTACGCGAATCTCAGCAATCGTTTGTTCTGATTCCACATATTGATCATTTTGAACTAAAATAAAGCTTTTTGTTGGAATGTTCACGTTATGGAGAATATCCTCACCTTCAATAGTTATATACAAGTCGATATAACATAGAAAAGCAGGGTGTCCATGACGTGTACGTGTAGGATGAACCAAATTCTCATTGAATTTTATTTTTCCATTAGAGGGGGCTCGTACATGTTCTGCCGTACCCCCTGTGAATACTCCACCGGTATGAAAAGTTCTTAGTGTTAGTTGAGTACCGGGTTCTCCAATAGATTGACCTGCAATAATACCTACAGCTTCGCCTAATTCGACCAGGTCGCCATGAGTAGGACTCCGGCCATAACATAATCGACAGATCCAAGATGTACTCCTACAAGTAAAGGAGGTTCGAATAGATATTGGTTGTGCTCGAAAGGTTATGAATCGATCGACAAGTCCAATCCCAATATCTTGATTTCGAGTGGCAATACATCGCGGACCCATATATATATCATCCGCTAATACACGACCTGTTAATGTTTGGATAAAAATTCTTTCTGGGATCATTCCCTTTCGAGAACTCACAGAAATACCTCGTATAGTACCACAATCTGTTCTACGTACAACAATGGGTTGAACTACTTCAACAAGTCTGCGCGTGAGATATCCAGCATCTGATGTTCGTACCGCAGTATCCACAACTCCTTTTCGGGCTCCGTAGCAAGAAATGATATATTCTGTTAAAGAAAGTCCTTCGCGTAAATTGCTTTGAATGGGTAAATCAATCATTTGTCCTTGTGGATCCGACATTAATCCTCTCATACCTACTAATTGATGTACCTGAGATGCATTTCCTCTAGCTCCCGAAAAAGACATTATATGGACAGAATTAAAAGGGTCAGTCATCCTAAAATTAGGATTCATTTCTTGTCGCAAATATTCACTTGTAGCATACCATATCTCAATGGATTGACGTAATTTTTCTACCGCGTGTACATTCCCATAATGATGATGTTTTTCCAAAATCCAATTTTGTTTTTCAGCATCTTGGACTAGCCATCCTTTAGAGGGTATTGTTAAAAGATCATCAATTCCTAATGAAATGGATGTAGCAGTAGCTTGCTGGAAACCCAGAGTTTTGACTTGATCCAGAATGTGTGATGTATATGCTATTCCGAAGTGATCTATTAATCGACTAATAAGTCGTTTCATGGCAGTTCCATCTATCACTTTATTGTGAAAGACCAAATTGGACCGTTCTTCCATAAGTACCTCCATATTCTGCTAAGTAGAATTCAACAATGGGATTGAGTTAGTGATTGGAAAACTTCCTTTTCTCGATCTTGATTCACCTAGAAATTCAGGAACTATGATCCTAGTTGAACCAGAAAGACACGAATTCCCACCAGTATCATAGAATTCTATGATTAGGTACCATATGAGCAGGCCTGACAAACCCCTTGTATAGCTTCTTCGATTTCTCGATAAAGAGAAATATGACCAACCATGGTTCGAATATATATACAAAGAATTTCTTTTTTGAAACTTTTTACTATTAGATAGTCTCCATAAATCTCATGATAGGTACCCAAAGATTCATAATGAACTTCGATGGGAGCTTCTCTTGAGGCAATAACGCGTTGATCTAGTCGCCACCGAAGCCACAAAGAACTATCTAAATTGATTATTTTCTGCCGATAAGTTCCGATTGCATCATAGGAATTACAAAAAAGGGGTTCTTTTGTATACCTATAATTATTATCGTAAATTCTTTCATTTTGATAGTTTCTGCAATTAGATGGATTATACCTATTTGCACAAATACCTCGCCGATTCCCGCTTGTTAATACATAGAGTCCGATAAGCATGTCTTGGCTTGGTACGGAAATGGGATCAACAATAGCTGGAGACAATAGATTCATATGAGAAAACATAAGTAAACGGGCCTCTGCTTGAGCCTCCAAAGATAAAGGCACATGAACAGCCATTTGATCCCCATCAAAGTCTGCATTGAATCCCTTACAAACTAATGGATGTAAACAAATAGCACGTTCGTCCACTAAAATGGGTTGGAATGCCTGTATGCCTAATCTATGCAAAGTAGGTGCTCTATTCAGCAATACCGGACACCCCTGCATAACTTCCTGAAGTATTTCCCATACAATCGGACTTTGATGAGAATTGGTAATAATATCGATTCATAACTTCTTGAAGTATTTCCTGGCGTGGCGTTTACTTATGTTTTCTCATATGAATCTATTGTCTCCAGCTATTGTTGATCCCATTTCCATACCAAGCCAAGACATGCTTATCGGACTCTATGTATTAACAAGCGGGAATCGGCGAGGTATTTGTGCAAATAGGTATAATCCATCTAATTGCAGAAACTATCAAAATGAAAGAATTTACGATAATAATTATAGGTATACAAAAGAACCCCTTTTTTGTAATTCCTATGATGCAATCGGAACTTATCGGCAGAAAATAATCAATTTAGATAGTTCTTTGTGGCTTCGGTGGCGACTAGATCAACGCGTTATTGCCTCAAGAGAAGCTCCCATCGAAGTTCATTATGAATCTTTGGGTACCTATCATGAGATTTATGGAGACTATCTAATAGTAAAAAGTTTCAAAAAAGAAATTCTTTGTATATATATTCGAACCATGGTTGGTCATATTTCTCTTTATCGAGAAATCGAAGAAGCTATACAAGGGGTTTGTCAGGCCTGCTCATATGGTCGGGGGCGTTCGTTTCTATTGATCCGTAGTAGGGCAATAAAATCAGAAATACATAATTTGGCAGGCAGGCCTATATTTCTTGGTTTCAATAGGACTCCTTACGAGGGTTGTTTCTATCTACTATTATCTAAAAAGAATCAAGTTATTAATGACTGGACGAAACCAAGAAATAACCCCTCACATGCGAAATTATAGAAGATCTCCTTTAAGATCAAAAGATCAAACAATTCCATCGAATTGAGTATGATTGTATGTGTGAGAGCATCTACTATAACAGGAATATCAATGAACCCGATTATTGCAATTGCTCAGATACCCTTTTTTAGTTTATCTTTTAGGGTCTATTTCTTAGCACAAGATCCCTCTTACTAACTGGAATCAAAGAATTAGTAGATCTGTTCCGCCCAAAATGGGAATGGGCTAGGGTTATGAACTTAGAATCTAGAATCTGATGATCGACGATATGACGACAGCCATGCACCACCTGTGTCCGCGTTCCCGAAGGCACCCCTCTCTTTCAAGAGGATTCGCGGCATGTCAAGCCCTGGTAAGGTTCTTCGCTTTGCATCGAATTAAACCACATGCTCCACCGCTTGTGCGGGCCCCCGTCAATTCCTTTGAGTTTCATTCTTGCGAACGTACTCCCCAGGCGGGATACTTAACGCGTTAGCTACAGCACTGCCCGGGTCGATACGCACAGCGCCTAGTATCCATCGTTTACGGCTAGGACTACAGGGGTATCTAATCCCATTTGCTCCCCTAGCTTTCGTCTCTCAGTGTCAGTGTCGGCCCAGCAGAGTGCTTTCTCCGTTGGTGTTCGGGCCGGAGACCCACCAAAGCACGAAAGCCAGGATCTTTCAGAAAATGGATTCCTATTCGAAGAGTGCATAACCGCATGGATAAGCTCACACTAACCCGTCAATTTGGGATCCAATTCGGGATTTTCCTTGGGAGGGATCGAGAAGGAATTGGAATGTAATAATATCGATTCAAACAGAAGAGAAGGTTCTCTATTGATTCAAACGCTGTACCTATGGGATAGGGATAGAGGAAGAGGAAAAACCGAAGATTTCACATAGTACTTTACTTTTGAACGAAAAATCAATCTGATTTATTTCGTACCCTTCGCTCAATGAGAAAATGGGTCAAATTCTACAGGATCAAACCTATGGGACTTAAGGAATGATGGAAGGGAGAAGAGAGGGAAAAATAAGAAAATAATAAATAAAAAAGAAATAAGTAAATAAAAATAAAATGAAGTAGAAGAACCCAGATTCCAAATGAACAAATTGAAACTTGAAAAGGATCTTTCTGATTCTCGAAGAATGGGGGGCAAAGGGATTGATCGAGAAAGATCTCTTGTTCTTATTATAAGATCGTGATTGGATCCGCGTAAAAAGAATAATCTTCTCCTTTGAGAATAATCAAAAATGGAAAGTGTTCAATTGGAACATGAAAACGTGACTGAATTGGTCCTATGGTCCTTTAAAAATTAAATCTCATGGTGGTGTACTTTATTTTGTTACCTTTATTGATGATTGTTCAAGAAAAGTTTGGGCTTACACTTTGAAGACTAAAGATCAAGTTTTAGATGTGTTTAAACATTTTTCAGGTTAAAGTTGAAAGAGAGACTGGAAAGAAGGTGAAATGTGTGCGCTCGGATAATGGTGGAGAGTACATTGGCCCATTTGATGAATATTGTTATAGCCAAAGCATTATATATCAAAAGACCGTCAAGAAAACCCCACAACAAAATGGAATTGCTGAAACGATGAACCGCACTATATTGGAGAGAATGAGATGTATGCTCTCTCATGCGAAGTTGCCAAAATCATTTTGGAGTGAAGCAATGAGGGCAGCGGTGGACTTGATTAATTTGTCTCCTTCAACTCCTTTACTTGGTGAAGTTCTCGAAAAAAATTAGAAAGTTAAGGATATCATTTATGGTCACTTGAAAGTGTTTGGTTGTCGTGCATTTGTTCACATTTCAAAAGATGAAAGATCCAAACTTGATGACAAGACAATGCAATGTATTTTTCTTGGCTATGAGCATGATGAATTTGGATACAAATTATGGGATCCGGTTGACAAGAAAATTGTTAGAAGCTGAGATGTTATATTTTTTGAAGATCAAACAATTGAAGATTTTGGCACGGTTGAGCAACCACAATCTAATGAAAATGATTTTGTTGACTTAGACTTACCTTCTCCACCTTTGGCACATGATGAAAATTTAGAAGATGTTCTTCCACCTTTGAAGATGTTGGAAATGATGAAATTCCTAATGATGTTGAAGATGAAAATGAGGGGGAGCAACAAGTTCAAGAGCAAGCTCAATTGAGAAGGTCTTCAAGAGAGCCAAGACCTTCAACTAAATATCCATCAAGTGATTATATTACTCTAACGGATCAAGGGGAACCCGAAAGCAATCAAGAAGCCATGAACCATGAAAACAAAGTTGAATGGATGGAGGCTATACAAGAGGAAATGAATTCCATTGTTGACAATCACACTTATGATTTGGTTAAAATTCTTCCAAGAAAGAAAGCTTTGAAAAACAAATGGGTGTTTAGGTTGAAAAATGATGGAAAGAATCTTCGGTACAAGGCTAGGCTCGTGGTAAAAGGCTTTGGTTAGAAAAAGGGAATTGACTTTGATGAAATATTCTCACCGGTTGTGAAGATGTCATCTATTCGTGTTGTTCTTGGCATGACAACATACTTGAATTTAGAAGTTGAGCAACTAGATGTGAAAATCGCTTTCTTACATAATGACTTGGAAAATAAAATTTACATGGAACAATCAGAAGGCTTCAAACAAAAAGGGAAAGAGAATTTAGTATGCAAATTAAAGAAAAGTTTGTATGGGTTGAAACAAGTACCACGGAGATGGTATAAGAAATTTGATTCTTTCATGACTGATCATGGTTACTCAAAAACCTCTTCAGATGATTGTGTGTTTGTGAAAAAAATTTCGGATGGTACTTATATTATTCTTTTACTCTATGTTGATGATATGCTCATTGTAGGACATGACTTCTCCAAGATTCACAAGTTGAAGTTGGAGTTAAGCAAATCTTTTTCTATAAAAGACTTGGGACCAGTAAAGCAAATTCTTGGCATGAGAATTATTCATGATCGTGAAAAATGGCAAATTTGGTTGTCTCAAGAAAGTTACATTGAAAAAGTGCTTGAGAGGTTCAATATGGATAAAGCAAAACCCATTGGTTGCCCACTTGCTAGTCACTTCAAGCTTAGTATAAAACAAAGTCCTACAAGTGAGAAAGACAGGGAAGAGATGAAGAAAATTCCTTATGCTTCAGCCATTGGTTCCTTAATGTATGCAATAATTTGCAAAAAACTGGATTCAGCTCACGCTGTTGGAGTTGTTGGTCGGTTTCTATCTAATCCGGGAAAGGAGCATTGGTTAGCGGTAAAATTGCAGAAATGTGTTGCTCTATCTACTACGGAAGCTAAGTTTATTGCCATTATAGAAGCTTGCAAAGAATTGCTTTGGTTGAAGAAATTCTTAAAAGAGTTGGGCATGAAACAAGAAAGGTATGTTCTTTATTGTGATAGCCAAAGTGCAATTCATTTGAGTAAGAATTCTATCTTCCATTCAAAGTCAAAACATATTGATGTTAGATATCATTGGATTCAAGATGTGTTGGATAAGAAATTGTTGGAACTTAACAAAATTCACACTGATGATAATGGTTTGGATATGATGACAAAAGCATTGACTAGAGACAAGCATATGAAGTGTCGAGTTTTGGCTGGATTGGTGGAGTTGTCCCCATAAGTCGGGAGGGGGAGATTTGTTGGGTTTCCCTCCTTATGGGGCCCAACAATTGGAAAATGGTTTCTTTAATGTTGTTGGCTTCCTAGGAAAAAAAAAAAAATAGTTGTAGCATGCTTTTTTTGAATTAGGCTCCAAGGCCTCACGCGCAGGAGTAGCATGCTGCCCCTTCATCTCCTTTTTTTTTCATCTCCATTTTTTCCTGCTTGCTGCCATTCCACTCTCTATTTTTCCAATATGAACTCCCTCCGTCTACAGCCAGCATCAGCGCCAGTCATCGTCTCCATTTTCTGCAGCAGTTCCGCTAGTCACTCCTGTAACTCAAGTTGTTTATTATTAATAACATATTGATATTTTGTTGGATGTGCTATTTTTTGGTTGGTTTTTTTTTTTTTTTGGGAGCTTTGTTCAGAATATTTGGTGAGACATTTCCATCTTGTTACATTTGTTTATACGCTCTTGTGTATTTGTAAGACTTATGTCTTTTGTATCCACTTTGTACAACATATTTGGTGATAGTGGATTTGGACCGCCGTGCCTTGCGGACATACCTCAACATTTGAGGGAACCAGTTAAATTTCTTGTATCTTATTTTTATTTATCATTTGCATTACTCCATTGATTTACTTGTAGGAATTGTTCGTATATAAATTTTTCCCAACATGTACATTTGTAAGAACACATGCATGTACACTCTAGCCCAATTAACTCTCCCCCTTGAGTTGAAATCGATCGCCCAGAGTTACGAGCTATTGGTTGTAATACTACCTGTTAGCACTAGGAGAGTTTTCATGGGAACTTGATACGCATGAGTGAAAACTTAGTTAATCCAAAAGTTTAAACTTATTGGGTCTTGAACCCAATCGTATATACAAATACTAATAAGCTACTTAGTTTTTCAACGTGAGACAAACTTATGAGTAAAATTCTCAACCTATAAATAATCAAAATGTATTCAAATGTTAACTTTGCCTAACTTATTATCAAAAAAAGAATAATGCAATTGGGTATCATAGGTTTCCTGCCTAGAAAGTGCATTATCTTGTCTCAGTCATGGTGGTCATGACTTCTCTATTTCTATTGGAATGCTGTCATCATCATCATCCCAAAATAGTGATAATGGGAATTATTTGGGGTCTTGAAGTGGGACTATAGTCGTATTTTGTCATCAAGTAGAACTGAAGATGGAGAAAAGAATGAATAAACAATTGAAAGAAATGAAAGGTAGGTTTGGAAGCAGCCCCATTTGAACTTACTTGATTCCTCCTTTATGACCAATATAATAAAAACCATGCACTTCTTCTACCAAGTTCTTTCCTACTTTCCATGTTAATGGTTCAATTTGCAATTTTTCAAGTCAAACTTTGGTTCGATTAATAGTTCAAGAGAATAGCTTAACTAACGAACCATGCCTAACTTGACTTGATTAATGGTTCAAGAGAATAGTTCAATCATCCATCTATGCCTATCCTTAATGATGTTGGTTTTTAAAAAATCTGTATACAATTCTTTACTAAGTTCTATCCAAATCAACATATATCTAAATCGATAATCTGAATTTCATACTCCAAAACACAAGCCATTTGATAATATATTCAGTTCACCTTATGTGAGACCTTCAAGTTCAAATTTTGATTTAGACAAATAATAATATAAAATTATGTTGTATGCTAAAGTTTTACTAAAAAAATGCAAACCCCACTTTACATTAAGTTAAAAAGACAAGTTGAGGAGAAGTATCTCAAAGCATAGAAGAGGTTGATAGGATTTTTGATATCCCAAAAAAAGTCAGCATCTTTTTACTAAAACTCAAGGAAAGTCATTCTTTTTTGCTCTCTCTATAAACGGTAAATAACTATAATAAAACTGAAAATTATTTATTAATGATATTATAAGTAGTTAACAAACATTTAATATATAACTATTTGAGGGCATTGGTTTCACGACATTTTCAAAATTCTCGAAAGTGGAATGTCCATAACATCTTATTTTCGCATTTGTTTGAACATGAAATTCGAAGGGACCATTTGATATTATTGTTAAAAAAAAAAAATCAAAAGTAGAAACTAAAAACTAGAAATTAGTAACCTATTTGGTTGATATTTATAAAATTAAAAAATTTAAACCCTAATTAAAAAAATGCTCACTTTAATCTTTAAATCAAATAATATTATAAAAATATAATTAAAATTATAAAATTATAAAATAATACACATTAAAAAACCCTATAATAAAAATAAAAATTATTATAATTATTTTACTTGTTATACTTTCAATTTTTACTTTATTATAAAAAATTAATTAGACATGTCAATTGAAAAAATATAAAAATATTTTATAATTGGCTTTATTATTATTTTTTTGAAATTTATATATATTTTATTTTAATTATATTTAAATTCATATGATTATTTTAATTTAAAAGTACATAAAATGAACGATTTAATTAAAAAAACTATTTTTATGAATATTAAATTTTTGGCAACAAGCTGCCAAAACAAATTAAAATTATAAAATCTAATTTTCAATTTTTTTGCAAACTTAAAATTGATAATAGAAACAACAAACTAACAACAAATTTTTTTATAATATATTTCTTTATTGTACAAAAATATAAGTAAAAAATAGAAAACAACAATGATACCAAACAAGCCCTCACGTGGCAAACATGGGTATCTTATTCCCAACTCCTCCCATCGATATAAGTTTAATGGAAATCCTACATTTTGAATCAAATGACTCTCACTAGTTTGACTTTTGGACAATAATGCCCCCTATAATATAATATAATATAATCATGCTATATTATTACATTTAAAATAATAAATTACCAATAAACTAAAAATAAAAATTTTAAAATAGCATAAATATTAGTTGTTCTAATTAGAAAAATACATAGAATTATAATTAAAGATATTAATTATAAAGTTTTAATTAAAGATATTAATTATAAAGTTTTAATTAAAATTTAATTAATTATTAACAAATTTTCAATTAGAAAATATTAATGAAAATTTAAAAAATAGTTAATTTTTAATTAGAAATATTAAAAATATTAACTACAAATATTAATAAAAAAGTTTTATAATTAGATGCTATTCTAAAATGCCTATTAAAAGTGTTATTATTCATGTTAATTGATGTTTTAATTGATATTTTAAATTAATTAAATAAAATTGATATTATTATTTAAAAAAAAATTAATATAATTATTAATATATAGACACTGCATTTCCTTCAACTATTTCAATTAATTAATTATTAAGTATTAAAATTTTAAAAATTTTAAATTTAATCAAGTATATATTTTTAGTAGATTTTTGTATTAAAAAAATAGAGTTGTTCTTCATATTCTTGCTATATACATAAAAAGGGCATAAGGATCATCTTATTAAATACCTACCAAGCTTCACAAATTGATGCAAACATTAACTATGAATCTTGCATACATTTTTGAAAATTTTATAATGCAAACCAAATAAAAATATTCTCGTGAGACAAGCATCCTATTTCAAGTTCCAAGATTTCCAAAAACGTCATTTTATGATGATATTTTGATATCGTGAACCAGGAGATCCCTCGAGCATAGATGGCTTATTTTGAGTTTTTTAAGGATTACGAAGCCAAACGAGCTAAAATACACACCACGAAAACCTTTATAGTTAAATTGTAATATCATAATAATTTCTTTTTGCTTTATTAAAGGCACACTAAGTCTTTATTAACAAAAAAATTTATATGACAACAAACAAACCGCTCTAGTCCCACATGTACGAGATGGGAGAAAGAGGGTCAAAGATAAGATTACTAATAATAGTTATTTGTCATCAGACATTTCTCATTTAAGTAATGCATAAAGGCAACCCGGAGATACCATTCTCTTACACAATTGACACGACTACACATTTGAAAGTAACTCGTACTTCTTACTCTCTTAAGAAATGAAAATTTGGGGCCTTCAATAAAAACAAAAAGTTATAAATTTTAATAATTATGAAATTCGCTCATTGAAAAAGTAGTTTTAAAAGGGCATGAGGAAATAATTAGTAAAGAATTTAAAGAAAAGAGAAGTCAAAATAAGGCACAAGAACATGTTTTGGAATCAAATGATCAGAGCATCCATACTTAAACGTCAATTAATTTTTTAAAAGATGCACCACTTATTTTAATCAATCAATTGAAACTATAGCTAGTGGAGGAAAAATGCTTCAATGCTTTGACTATACTGAATTCTCAATAAACATTTTTCTTTATAAAATCCTAAAAACAAATGTTTTAAAATATATATAATTCTAGAAACAATTTTGAAAATAATTAATTTCATTATTTTTATATATTTTTTACCAATATGTTATTGATGTTCCAAATTATTTTTTCTCACATAATGAAATGACAAATTTCTTCTTTAATGGGTAAAATTATCATTTAATATATATATATATATATATAATGATAACTAGGAATTTAACCAAACAAGCCCTTAAGAAGCCTCCCATGCAAAAATATCTAGGCGTACGGTGGAGTAGGAGGACTCCGACTCGCCTTGCAGGTAGGATTAAAGCTTATGCGAGTAGTGGTGGCAGTGACACCTCGAGTGCACATGTCAGCACTCTTCTCTCTCCTACATGGCACGCGGAGTAGGGTTTGAAAATTCTCGGTCCACCCTTCCGCAAATGTTCTCCCCTGTTTTTCCCCTGCTCCTTTTCCACCTTTCTCAATCATTAGTCCCATGAACCACAAATCACCGAGGGAGAGAGGAGAGAGGTTCTTAGAGTTTTGAACTGGTCAGCAGTCGGACCTTCTCACTCCCCCTCTGCAACCTGATGACCAAAGACTAGTCCACGCAGAAAAACTCGGTTTCGCAGTCAAACTTCGACTCCTCCCTCCCCTCACTACCTTCCTCTGTTCCTGTCAATTCTTTTTCCAAGCGCCCCTTCCTTTAAATTACTCCACCTTCACTCTCCCCCTGCTTCACCTTCACTCTTCCCCTCTCCTTTTCGTATAGCTCCTGTGCTGTTCTCTGTCTAAATTACCCAGAAAATCCAGTTAAATTTATCGATCCAGATCACATTCTGGCTACTTCCACTAATGCTTGCAGTCCCATCTCTCGGCTCTGCAATTCCTGCTTCTCTTATTACCAATTGGGAATTGTCTGCTTCTTGAGAAACACATCTTCTCTTATTACCAATTGGGAATTATTGCCAATGCTTGCAGTCCTATCTCTCTGTTCTGCAATTCCTGCTTCTCTTATTACCGATTGGGAATTGTTTGCTTCTTGAGAATCACATCTTCTCAATCTGGAGTTGCAGTATGTTGTAAATCCCCAACGCGGTATAAACTGGGATTGAAGTCCTAGCTTCTGGGAGGCGAAATGGAGAATGGGTGGAGCTGGGAGCACAAGGCGCTCATCAATGAGCTGACCCAAGGCATGGAGCTGGCCAAACAGCTACGGTTTCAATTAAATTCTGCGTCATCTGCTGAGACAAGGGAGTATTTGGTGCAGGGGATACTCTCTTCATATGAGAAGGCTCTTCAGGTTCTGATATGGGGTGGATCAGCCAGACAGCCACAGCCACCGGAGCTGACAATTAGCGTGCCGGAGTCCCCGATTTCCGTCAATGAAAGTCCCCAGAGTGAGGATCTCAACCGGAGTCTGACCTTCAAAGATTTTCATCACCAACATAAGGAGGTATCAAAAAAGAGGTGAGAGTCCATTCCAGAGTCAACAGTTAATTACTCTTCTTCCAAATAATGTGGAATTCCGTCTAACAGAGTGCAGAAATATGATTGAATTTTTGTTGCAGAAAAATGTCACCCAAATGGACAGATAAAGTGCGGGTTTGCTCCGAGAACGGGTTTGAAGCACCCCTTGATGATGGCTACAGTTGGAGAAAGTATGGCCAGAAAGACATTCTTGGAGCCAAATATCCTAGGTGAGAAGTCCTATCTCTTATCCATCTTCAAATCACAAGTCACTCCTGAGAAAGTCTTGGATCCAGTAGTTATGTCATCACCGTTTATTCGGTGGATCCACGTAAATTTTACATGCATGAGACCAACCAAATGGAAGGAAGGTAGTGATGTGCCCAGTACACATGACCTTAGGCACATGCAAAATATTTTCCATGCATCTAATTATTGGCCAAGGATGTGTGACAAGACTTCTTGCCAAAATTCTTTCTATCAAAAGTGACTCTGAACATTCTCTTAAAAGTGGTTTCATGAGAAATAGCAACGGATGATACCCGCATCACTTGGAATGCTACCTCTTATTTATTTTTTTATTTTATTTTTAAAAGTACCTCCTTGAATTTGAAAATTTTCTTTATGAATCAAAGGCAAAGTAATGGCGGAAATAACCTAACAATAGATTGTTACCCCTGCAGAAGCTATTACAGATGCACTTACCGTCACATTCATGACTGTTGGGCCACAAAGATGGTGCAAAGATCAGATGAAGACCCCTCCATATTTGACATAACTTACAAGGGGACACATACCTGCACTCAGGCCAACCAGCCAGTTCCAGCACCGACATCACCGGAAAAACAAGAACAGAAACAGATCACCAACCATCACAGTGATAATCAGCAGCTGCAATCCAAAGAGTTCATCCTCAATTTTCGGGCGAGCACCAGCACTGAGGAATTGGAAAATAAAGATATCCCATCTCCTTTCTCCTTCCCACTAGCATCATTTGCATCAGTGAAAAGTGAAAACAATATGTTTACGCCTTCGATGCTCGATAATACAAACCTCACCAGAAGTTATTCCCCCCAGTTCATATCTCCAGCAACATCAGAATCAAACTACTTGTCGGTGTCTCCATGCGGGGTGAATGGCATTGGAGGGTTCAAAAGCCTGCAGCATTCAGAATCTGATCATGCTGAAATAATCTCAGCAAACACTTCAGCCACCAATTCTCCCATGCCAGACTTGGATTTTTCACTAGAGCAACTGGACTTTGGCAGTTTCCCATTTGACACCCCAGGATTTTTCTCTTAAGAAAAATAAAAAATAACAATAAATAATTAAATAAACAAGGAAGAACATTGCATAGCTAATTATCAAATTTGGTGGTTGACCCAGATGACGGAAGGTAGTATGGAATGAGGGGGAAGTATGCTTGTAAAAAAATCAAGTGCATATATATACATGTCTCCTCTCATAGTAGCTTGAGAATAGCCCTTAGTAAATGTATTCTTCACATGCAATTTTGGTTCTCATCTCCAACAATTTTATGTTTAAACACTGCATTAGATGACGTGGACTTTCATGCTCCATGCGTTCAGATGTCAACCTGCAGGTTGATTCAAGAGCCAAATTAAAAATTAAGTAGAAAAATTCATCAACCGAGGTGAACTCAGAAAAAAGAAAAACAGAAAAATTCAAAGATGTTATGCAAATTAATGCGCAGCGAAAACAAACAATCTCACAATGCATATAAAAAATACAATCACACAGATTATAATGAAAGCAATAAAACAATGAGATGAAAAATTACGTGGTTCAGCAATGCCTACATCCACGGGTTTAAAACAGCAATAAATTTTTCACTATCTTGTGTCCAAAGACTTTGAATTACATCATACAACATATATATATATATATATATATAAAACTTTCTTCGAGGTTTTCCCTCCGGAACTCAACCTATCCAACTTGCCAATTCAAAATTTGAAAACCAACGTTGAATAACCAAACCAAACCGTCAACAGTTTCAGACATACTGTCGACGGTTTGAAGTCAAGACTAAACAGTCGACTGTTTCTCTGCACCTGCCAAAACCATTGATAGTTTTAGGGAAACCGTCAACGGTTTCCTCCTACATGTTAGTTTTAGTGTTTTCTACCATGTTTTCCCTTTGTACATGTATTCCACTCAATATATGAGTCACATATTACAACAATCTTCACCTTGACAAATATACGCCCCTTAGGAGAAAACTGAAAACATAAACTCACTGCTACACCTTGAGACAATAGGTTGGGACCGCCTCCCATATAGCAACTAGAGACGTTCAACAAGTCCAACCAATGTGTTGACCTTATGGTTCATACCCAATTTTGATAATGACAAATACTCTTTGTATTTAATGGTTGATGAGTTTGTGTGCATGATCAATAAAAAGTATCATATGGTGCACGCACATGGCACATGAAGTAAAGACCTGAAGACACTATTTCATGTTGTATTGTAATTCAATCCTTTATTTGAGTCTGTAATAGTAACATAGGAAAATTGTCTATAATAATTAATCTCTTACCTGCATGGTAGGATAGATAAACTCAAGACCATAAATGGACCTTAGGGATCACCCTTCGGTTGACCGAGACGCCAGATTTTTAGGGTATATACTCAAAGGCTATAGATCGACCATAGGACCCACAATATTGCATAAAAATGGCTCCCATAATCTTAGTGTTGATTATTATGTAAATAGGGGTAATTTTATAAGAAGAAAAAGACTGAAATACACAAAAAGGGCATGTTCGGTCGACCGAACTTCTACACGCAGAACTCTTCGATTGACCGACCAGAAAATGAACTCCAACACTCTGGTTGACCGAACATCCTCGGGAGAAGCCCCAACTTCCCGGTCGACCAAACTACCTAGTTCAAAATCACCTGGTCGACTGAACCGCGCGGAATGGAAAAATCGCTCTTGAGACCCTTAGTTTGGTCGACCGAACTCTCAATTCAAATTTCTCCCAGTCGACCGAACTTTGTCACTTGGACAACCAAACCTCAAGTTCGGTCGATCAGTGCTCTCGAGTTGGACGTTTTTTTTACCGAGATTAAATTTTTTAAACAGGGTTAACTTTGCTAAAATGTTTTAAATAAATCTTAATAATACCCTACATATCCTGAACGGTTATAATTTTGAAGAACTCTATATATACTCCCTCATTTGCAAAAATTAGGAAGAGATTAGCAAAACAATTAGCTAATTTTCTCTAATTTTCAAAAGCTCTATTTCTCACATTCAAGTTTCATTCTTTTATTCTTACTCAACCTCATTGCAAATTTTGCTAAGTAAGAGTATTATTGTGAGTTTCTAGTTAAGCTTACACTCTCGTTAGTTCTAATTTATTGACATACATTTTTATCTAAGAGTGAGCTTGAATTTTTCTAGGAGACTTCATTAATAAGTATTTCGTAGGAAAACTTCGTAAAGCTTGTGAGTTTTGCATCATCATTGCAACACTCAAGAGTTTGTATTGCTTTTGTTCGTGAAATAAATTTTGATGAACCGTTTTCAAATATCCAGTGTGCTTATTTTTTAGAAAAATATTTTTGGGATATTTGCTTGTGAAGATCTTTGTTATTGTACCTTTTAATTGATAATATTATCTTCACACAAAGATCAAATAATTTTCACAAACCGATTTCAAATATCTTGTGTGGTTTATTTTGAGAAAAGTATTTGTTGAAAGTATTTGAAAGTGTGTTTGAAGATAAACACTATTTTACAAATCAACTTCAAATATCTCTTATGATTTATTGTGAGAAAAATATTTGTTGAGGATATTTGAAGCGTGCTTGAGATCTTTGTTGCGACATTGTGATTAATACTATTATTTTGACACAAAGATCCTTTCACATACACTCTCATTAACTAATTGTCATATTTGCATTAATCTTTGAGAGTAGACATTAAAGATTACATTGAACTTATCAAATCCTATCTTTTGGTAGTGCATTGATTATATTGTGCGTATTGTAGTACATACTTGCTTAGTGTAAGAAGCATTTCCTTGTACGTAAAATTTTCATATTCGGTGTATTCTAGGCACAGGTCTGAAGAGGGAGACTAGCCTTGTTGAATAGTCCTGGATTGATTTAGACCCGGTTAGGAAAGTTAGGTGCACCATCCTGATAAGGTGTAGGTTGAGGTCAACCCCATTAATTGACCTGGTTGTAAACGGTGTCGTTCCACCCATTAAGTAAGCTTATAGTGTAATCCTTGTGTGGGCATGCCAAGGCGGGGACATAGACAATATTGGCCGAACCCCAATATCATATCTGGTGTTGATTTTATTTTCCGCAATTTACATTCTGCACCTGTATGTTTATGTTTATTATTTGAATATTTGTTTGGGATTGTGAATACGTAGAAAGACTCTAGGTTTGTGAAATACTGCCTGCTGGATTAGCTAAACCTAGGAAGAATTTTTAAATACCAATTCACCCTCCTTCTTGGGATTGCACCAAAGTTAACACAATGTTTAAACTTATCCGTGGTAATTGGCTTTGTCAAGATATCTGCTACATTCTCAGAAGTGTGAACTTTCTCAAGCACAAGTTCACTTGAAGAAACCAACTCCTGGATCCTGTGGAACCTCACATCTATATGTTTGATTCTTGCATGATACACTTGGTTCTTCTCCAAAGAGATGACACTCTGACTGTCACAACGCAGCTGAACTCCACCTTACTGTATATCTAGCTCCTTGACTAAACCTATAAGCCACAATGCTCCCTTGGCAGCTTTGACAACTGTCATATACTCCGACTCAGGTGTTGATAATGCAACCAGAGATTGTACCATGGACCTCCAACAAATAGGTCCTACAAGGCTGAACACATACCCTATTGTAGATATACTGTCATCTAAATCCCCTACATAATCTGCATCAACATATCCTACAACTGACGGATCACTATGTTGCCAGCCGAACATGATGTCATATTGAGAAGTGCCCCGTAAGTATATGAAAATCTATTTGACGGCATCCCAAGGCTATCTACATAGATTTGAAAGAAACTTACTTACCACACTGACAACTTGTGTCAGGTCCGACCTTGTATATACCATAGCATACATTAAACACCCCACTATACTAGCATAGGGGACCTTTGACATGTCACAGATATCATCATCCGTCCTTGGGCATTGAGCAGTAGACAATTTAAAGTAATTCGCTAATGGTATACTTACCAGTTTTGCATTAGTCATGCTAAACCTCTCCAACACCTTCTCCACATAACCGTCCTGAGATAACCACAATCTCCCTACAGTTCTTTCTCTGCGAATCTCCATCCCAAGAATCTTCTTGGTTGCACCCAGATCTTTCATGTCAAACTCTTTTTCAACAGAATCTTCAACTGATTTACCTCAGTCATATCCTGCGTAGCAATTAGCATGTCATCAATATAAAACAATAGAAAAATGAGAACACCATCCTCAAGACTCTTTACATATACGCAACAATTATACTCACACCTCCTGTAGTCTATCTAGATAATATAGGAGTCAAAACGTTTGTATCATTGCCTCGAAGACTATTTCAGCCCGTAAAAGTGACTTCTTTAGTTTACAAACCAAATGCTCTTGTCTGGGTTGACTGAACCCTTTTGACTCTACCATATAAATCTGCTCCTCCAAATCACCATAGAGAAATGTTGTTTTTACGTCCATTTGCTCCAATTGCATATCATAATGTGTCACCAATCCGAACACTACCCTGATAGAAGTGTGCTACATCGTGATTTGGTCGATGAAACAACATATCAATGAGAAGTTAGTTCGATAAGTTTAGGGAATTATTTTTATATTATTTATATTATGGTTATATTATGGGTTCTAGGGGAGGGGGCTAAAACTCATTTTTCTTGAAAGAAACCATAAGGGAGAAGACTTCATCATAATCAACCCCTTTCTTTTGTGAGTATCCCTTTACTACTAACCGTGTCTTAAACTTCTCTCATTTATTTTCTGATATCGCTTCTTTGTTCCTATACACCCACTTGCAACCTATCACTCTCTTCCCTTCTGGAAGCTCCACTAAATCTCACGTTTGGTTCTAACGCAATAACTTCATTTCCTCCACCATAACACCCATCCATCTACTTTTCTCCTGACTATGCACCACCTCTTGAAAAGTAGTTGGATCCTTGCAACAGGTAATGAGAACATAAGACACCAGATCATCAAATCCATACGTTGGCGGTTGCCTCATAGTGCATCTAGGTCTATGTATAGCAATACTATCATCCTGCTGGTTTCTCGAGCTAGAACTTCCTGCATTCTAAACACTATCATCATTGTATTAAGTCTCTAACTCCGCCTGCACCACATGCTCATCTCTGCTCCAGTTTTCTGGCAACCTGTTTCTCTTCATCTTCCTCCTGAGTACACTTCACCATGGCTTTCTCATTGAAAACCACATCTCTACTGATCACCGCCTTAGTTTGTCATTGGATCCCACAGTTTGAACTATTTCACACCTTTCTGAAACCCTAGAATAATGTAATGTCTAGACTTTGCATCAAGTTTTAATCTTTCCTCACTAGAAATGTGCACATAGGTTGGACAACCAAATGCTCTCAAACCGAAGTAATTTACCGCATTACCTGTCCATACCTCCTCTGCAACTTTCCCCTCTAGTGATGCTCTTGGTGATCGGTTAACTAAGAAACACGTCATACTCACTGCCTCGGCCCAGAAATTCTTAGCAAGCCCAGCATTCAACTTGAGACACTGAGCTCTTTCAGCCAAAGTTCAGTTCATCCTTTCTGCCACATCATTCTATTGTGGTGTCCGGGGAACTGTGAAATGTCTCCTTATGTCATGCCACTCACAAAACTCCATGAACCTCAAATCAGCGTACTCGGTTCCATTGTCTGACCCGAGACATTTAATTCTCCTTCCGATCTGGTTTTCAACCTCAGCTTTCTACAATTTAAACTTGATGAACGTCTCTGACTTGTGCCGCATGAAATACACTCAAACCTTTCGTGAGTAATCATTGATAAAATTCACGAAGTACATATGTCCATCCCGTGATACCACTCTCATCGGCCCCCAAGCATCAATGTAGTTAAGAATACCCTCTGTTTTGTGCATGGCTATTTTGAAGTGCACTCTGTTTTGTTTTCCAAGAACATAATATTTGCAAAAATTCAGTTTGATACCTTTCAAAAGATTCCTCTTATGAAGTTCCTTCATCCCATGCTCACCCATATGCCCTAACCGTACATGCCACAAAACAACATTATCTAACTCAGAATCTACGACACCAACTCCACCTACAACTATAGTATCCAGCGGTGCATAGATATTTCCTGCTAACTTCTACCCCTTCATCACTGTTAGAATGCCTTTACACACCTTCATTACCCCACTTTCAGACTTGTAACTAAATCCGTTACAATCCAAAGTGCCTAATGAAATTAAATTCTTCCATAGACTTGGTATGTACCTAACATCACATAATGTTCTTACAACACCACTATAAATTTTAATTCTAATGTTTCCTATTCCAATTATTTTGCATGAAACATCATTTCCTATCAGAACAAAACCAGAATTAACTGACCTATAAGTGTTGAACCATTCTTTATTTGGTGTCATGAAATAAGAGCACACCAAATCTAGGATCCAAGAATCCGTAAGACGATTTGACCTCGATGAAACAGAAAGCATATCACTATCACCGCTTTCTGAGTCTCCTTCTTTAACTATATTTGCCGATTTTGAAGAACCCTTTTGATTTTTTGCATTCCCCTTCTTCCTTTCCGGACACTCCAATTTTATATGCCCCTTTTTCCCACACTTAAAACATCTAATGTCCTTTTTATTCTTGGACTATGACCAAGACTTAATATTACTCGATCCGTTCAGGAACTTGCTTCTCTCGCGTTCCTAGTTACCCTTCACCACGAGTCCTTCACCTTGTGAAATCTCATCACTGACCTTCTTTCTTTGATAAAAACCCAGCAGAACGCTTGCTACCTCTTCCAAATTCAGGGTTTCTTTACCCCATGTTAGAGTCGTAACTAGATTTTCATACTTATGAGATGCAAGTAGGGAATTCAATAACATCAACGCCTTATCTTATGCTTCGAACTTCACATCAACACACATCAAATCACTTACAATCTGATTAAATACATTGATGTGTTGGTTCAAATGCGAACCTTCCGCCATCTTAAGCCAATACAACTTCTGCTTAAGATACAATTTGTTTGTTAGAGACTTAGACATATATCGGCTTTCAAGTTTCTGCCAAACAGCTGCAGGAGATTCCTCATCCATGACGTGACACAACACGTCATCGACCAGATAAAGCCTAATAGTCACCACAACCTTCGCTTCCAATTCCTTCCAACTTATTTCATCCATGCCTTCTGGTTGACCTTCGTATAATGCCTTCACTATATCTTGCTGCACTAACAAATCTTTAACCCTTCTCTGTCATAGTCTGAAGTTTCCCGTTCCATCAAACTTAACAACATCAAACTCTGCAGAAGAAACTCCCGAAGCTATTACAACAATGCTCTGATACCAATTCGTTGTGCAAATTAATGCGCAACGAAAACAAACAATCTCACAATGCAGCACTTAACAATGAAATATACTTAAACACAATCACACAACAATGACACGAAGAATTACGTGGTTCGGCAAAGCCTACATCCATGGGAGCAAAACGGCAATGAATTTTTCACTGTCTTGTATCCAAAGACATTGAGTTAGAACATATATATAGAACTTTCCTGGAGGTTTTCCCTCCCAAACCGAACCTATCCAACTTCCCAATTCAAAATTTGAAAACCAACGCTGAATAACCAAGCCAAAACCGCCGACAGTTTCCTCCTACATGTCAGTTTCAGTTTTTTCTACCATGTTTTCCCTTTGTACATGTATTCCACTAAATATATGAGCCACATATTACAACAGATGTGAATTGGATGTAACAAAAGAAAAAACGTTGGCAAATTCTTATATAATAAAAACTGAAAAAGTTTTTATTATTGGAGATGGGTCTACTTTTTGACATGTCGATGCAGAAAAAAGTTCATCCCAGCTTTAGTCATGGTTGAATGCAATTAATGAGAGAGAGAGAGAGAGAGAGAGATGAATAAAAAGGAACTGTCTTTACTGAAATGATGAAGAATACGTTAAATACCATGATGACAATAAAAACAAACATTTAATTAAAAATAGCCCATACCTAATGGTAAGGCTATTTCTCCTCTTTGATCCCTGAAACAACATCAGATGAATTTTCTTTCACATTTCCAGCTCTCCTAAGAGCTTCTCTCAGGCCCATCACGATGAATAAGTTCGTCAAAGTTAGCAGAAATTCAGCCCCACCATGCAACCAATCCACATTAGACAAGGAAGTACCGTAATGCACCTTTGCTGTCTCGATAGAATTAACGTTCAAAATTGCAGCTCATTGTCAGACATATATACAGTTTTATGTTTTGCAAATTAAAATAAATCTAGTTTGAAGGTGAGAAATTACCATAAATCCCAGCTGGAACTGGTTGTTGAGGTGAGAGGGCAGCAAAGAACATGAAGGAAATTAGCAGGTTAAAACAAATCTGTTCACACTACCAGGATTGACAATTTTTCATTAACACAAAAGGATCTACTAAATTTATTACTTTAACAGAACTCATAGCATTAAACAGAAATGATAGAAAAGGATCATGTAGGGATCACAAACCCAAATAGTAGGAAGTAAAGTCTTAGCTATTGTCATTGACAATGGCAGCGTAAATGCAATTTATACGAAGCGAAATTAAAAAAAATAAAAAAAATAAAACACAAGTTAAACCAAAAACTCAATTTGGACCCAACTTGAAGTACAGTGATATAGTATTCTATTATCCAATAGTTAAATTGTTTTCGATGAGCTTTCTTCTTCGTCGCGTTAAAAAACAAAGAGTAGGAGGCTTAAAAAAGAACTGCCCCCAAGCATAGTAAGAACAAGGGGCATAACCTCTCTTCCCCAACGCACCACCCCCCCCCCCCTCCCCCCTCTCTTTTCCCCCACCAAAACAACAGAAAGCAGGGGCAGGGGCAATGCAATAAGTTTGGGGCAGAAGAAGTGGATCTGCATATTCTTGATCTCCCAGTTCATGGCATGGTGGACATGGGCAAGGAAGATAAACAGATAAAATTGGAAAGAGCAGTAATTTGGGAATTACCACATTCATGACAATGTTTGTATAGACGAATATTATAGTAGCCTGTTCTGTGGGAAATATATCAAATTTCAAATCCACTAGGGAGGAACAACATAATGAACATTTGCTAAGTCAACAATAGACCTAAAAGCTTCAGCTATTCTGAATCAAAAATGTATATCAAGCCTTGACAACATTTAGATGCAGAACGAAACGCATTACCAAAGGTAATGGCATTCTAAAACAAATTAAAAGGGTGCCTTTGGATGCCCCATGAAAACTGAAACAACCCATTGCATATTATATATAATTTTTGTACAATTATGACAAGCTGAAAGATGGTGAAATGTATTATGCCAAGGACATGAAAATTAGACATTCATTATTGTTATGGATTTGTGATGCTCTGATATCCTTTAGCAACTTTAGTTGGGATGATGGATTTTGCAACATAATGGAGACATTCAATTTTTCATGGGACAACCAAACATGGCCATATGTATGAATTTGTGCATATTGTCCAAAGACCAATAGGCCATTTATGTCATCTGCTGCAAATTGAGAAACAAGTTTAGCTGCATTTCTAAGTAAGAAAGAGTTCAAGGAAAATAGTTAAAGAGAAGGACATCACTCAAAATACACATGACTTCAGCAAGAGTCGTCCTATTTTATTTCTTAACTTAAAAAAAAAATCACAACAGCATAAATAAATACACAAACACTGCTTATTTTTTCTTCGATTTTTCCTTCATACTCCATTTGATGTGAAAGAATGATAAAAGCACTGAAACTTTCAAATCTCGTGGCAATTTTTGATAGAGTAGCTACTGTGTTTTGTAAATTCACTCAAATTGTAAACCATCCCCTGCCTTTCTCAAAATTAAAATCAGCGTTTCCCGATACGAGACATCTAGAAGCAAAAGTCAGTAAAGGGATTAAAGGTCCCTCCAAATGACCTAGCACTACAGTCGGGAGCACAGATTTCAAACCTAGGATTTAGATTCCTGTGAAATTTGATAAAAATGCACAATTTTGTATTGCATTTCATTTGAATCCACACAGTTCTAAATTATAAACTTAGCAATTCATTTACCCAATTTAACATCCCTAGATTTGGCTGCTAACGAGACAGAGGGGCGGAAGGAGGGTTCCAAATTTGTATCTTAGGGCCTGTTTAGTTGCAGCATATAATTTTTCAAAGAACTACAAAAATGCCACATTGTTTTCTAGTTTCCTAACATTTGTATAGGAAACGTGGAAAAAAAATCAAAACAACTGAATGTTCACTTTTGAAAAACCTATGTTTGGGAGACCTTGAATTTGGAATTTGGCATGGATGTGGACATAATGTAATACAAAATTGTCCTGATTTTTGTCCAACTCTACCCAATCTAAGGCCCAAAATCTATCCTCCTAAACAGCGTTTAAATTTTTATTCTCATATTTTCAACGGATTAAAAAATGGCACCCTTTTTTGTTCCCAGTTTTTCCAACTTTTCTATACAAATGTTGGAAAATTAGAAAATAAAGTGACATTCTTGTAATTCGTTGGAAAATTAAGTTTCCAGTCATTTGTGCCTCTGGAAATCAAAATCCTCATCACCAAGCCAATGGCTGGACTGAGTCCATTAAGTTCGTTTTCTTGACGAAAATGCAATACACGACGACTGTTTATTTCTCTCTTCCATTCTCTAGAAACACACTCCATCCAATGGTTAATTCCTCCATAAAATTCACCATAACACCATAAGCATTCGGTCCATTCCCATAAAACATAGTATGGGAAAAACAGAAACAACAATGAAAAGAGAAAATTTACTTCAGAAACAGAAACTAATAAATAAAAGGTATAAACCCAACAAATCCCCAGAATCAAATTGGGAAATGGGGAAGAGGGAAGAGATGTAAGAAACTCACTAGTAGCCCCAACAAAGGCGAGCAAGAAATAGAATCCAAAGAGAGTGAGCTTTGGAGCAGAGTCAGATTTGGTGATGAAGTACAAGAATCCAATGTAGGGGAAGAGCGAAACCGCGAAAAGCTGCGAAGCTACGCTCTGTGAATCAATGGTGGGCGCCCATGGATCAACCGGCAACAGTGCGCCGCAGACTATCCCTCCTCCTCTCCTCCAACCAACTTTTGTCCTCTTTCTGCAACACTCGAAGAAGAAACCTCTGCCTTCCGTGTAAGGGCGTGTTTGGGGATTTCGCGAGAGAGGAGGAGAACCCATTGAAGGGAGAGGAATAAAGGTGGGAATTTTGCAGAAGGGTTGCACGCAATTGATCACCATGAGCAGATTTTCCCACTTCTCTGTCGCAGCCAGAGTTTAGTGTATGGCACTTGACCTGAGAGTGGGAGCAGCAGGGAAATTCTTCAACCCCTTCACTATTATCCAATAGAAAGGATTCTTTTTTAGATTTTTTTTTTTTTATTGTCAAAAAAGTATGTCACAATCAGTTGTAAAACAGACTGTCTCCTACATGATTTTTCGTCTCATGTAGGTCTGCCTCAAACTCTGTTTATGTGTTTTTTACATAAGCTAGATGAGTTTTTTTCCGTTTTATAATTAAAAAGAAATAAAATATAAAATAACACTCTGATTGGAAAATTTTTTTCCAAAATAATACTCACGTAATTTCGCAGCTTCATGCTGCGAGATTTAAATTGCTGGCCATTCTACCTTCGACGCGTGGCAAAAAGAGAAATAGGGGGCAGGTGACGCATGGCGACGCTTGAAGAAATCTCGCAGCTTGGGCAGGTGACGCTTGGCGACGCTTGAAGAAATCTCGCAACTCCAAGCTACGAGATTTAATGAGCCATCGAACCTAAACGTGATGCGTGGCTGCGAGATTAAATAAGGCATCGAACTGAAACGTGACACGTGACGGAAATCTCGTAGGACGAAGCTGTGAGATTTGCGCCTGACATCCATCCGCGTGGTGACACGTGGTAAATCTCGCAGGATCGTTCTGCGAGATTTGCTTTGTCTGCTGAATTCCTCCCAGAGCCTTCTCAGAACACAATATTGCAGAGGAGAAAAGTTGCAGACCTTCGAGCTTGCAGAGGACAGTTGCGTTGACAGGTTATCGTTCGACGTGCAGGTGACCGTTTGGGCGAAGGTGAGGCGAGGCGAGGCTATTTAAGGGCCGAAGATGGGGTATGTTATTTATTATTTAGAAAAAAACGTGAATATTTTATTTAACTTATTGAGATTTACTGAGATTTATTTTATGTTTTGAGTTGGTTTGATATCATATTTGCACTTCGACTATTTGGGTTCGTTGCTATATCTAGAGGAAGGTTAGTTTTTTTAATTAATAATTTCATTAACGTTTATGTCTCTAATAGTATTTGTATATACTCCACATAATCATGCAAATTTTTAATAATTTTATCTGAATATTTTAAATAAAAAAAAAGTATATTGATCTAATATTTATGCTTCAAATTTTATCTTCAATATTTTAAATTTACATATTCATTAATATCAAAGAAGAAATACTGTTTAGGACATTTGTTTGTTTGTATTTTTTGTGTTGTTTGTGGGTCTTAACTCGCTTTGATAAGGTTCTTTAATTACAAAACCATTATTAGATGAATTGATCCATAATTTACATTATCTATTATTTGGGTGTACTAGTTATGCGTGTCTCCTTGATCATCAAGTATAAATTGATACAAAGAGTTAGGATAGTTTAACATGTAATAGATATTTACATTATTAAAATGACTTAATTGAGATACCTTTGGCTGTCACACCAACTAAATTATTATAAAATTGTGGACATAGAAAAAGTTAATCTTTTACCAATATTTATTATTTATTAGAGTCACATGAAAGAAAATGGAAAAAAATAAAAATTGTTGTTATTTTTAGACTTCTTACATGAGATAATTATTTAGATGAAAAAATCTAACTCTGTGTTTTTCCGTAATAATTGTTGCACGTTTCACAATAAGTACAAAGATTTTTTAAAAAATAACATGAAATAATTTATGAATAAATATCGCGAAAATCTAATATGTTTTAATAGTTGTAAAGATAGGAATAAAATTTTCTATTGTATAATTATCTAATAGTAACAAATAAGTTGTAGTTTGTTGATCTATAAATGCTTAATAATAAAGTTAAAAGGTTAAATTTAAGTTAATTTAACTTGTTCAACATTAGTCTTATATACTCATATTGAGTGTGCTCCATGCCAAAATCATACAAATTTTTTTGTTAGAGTACGATCCGATCTACTACACATGACTATGATTTGTTTGTGTTTGGAATTTGATAATACAAACTATATAAATGATAAAAGGTAGGTGGTTAACTAGTTGCCTTTGTGAAATAATTATTTAGATGTATCATTGTAGTGTCATCTTCATCAAGCTTTTCGCATCACTTCTCTATATTGACTTATCAAAATTTGTAAATTATATTGTATATGATGACACAAATTTGAAACTTTATATATAAATTTGTTAAAATTTATATAAAATTCAACATAACCTAAACTTGAATCATAACTGATGTGTGGATTCTCACTCCTCCCAAATTTTGTTTAAGAAAAAATAGAAAAATGAATCTCATTTTCTTTCTTATGTATAAAAAATAACTTTCTAAATTAGTGACAAGATGAGTTCATTGAAGATAAATGATATATTAAAAATAATTTTTTATTAATGTTTGGAAGCAATGTGAATATGATAGTGGCATGCATATAAGTTGAAGGAATAATTATTTAGTATACACTCAATGGCACATGATGTTTTGGAGCTTTTGAATCTATATTTGAGATATGTACATACATACATATATATACATATATATATATATAATAAATATTATTATATAATATAAATATAAAATGTTAATTAATTTTTATGAAATATTAAATAAATATTTGTGACACACACATTAATTGAAGGCTTGCTTACAAAAAAGTTTCAAAGATATTATATGTTATATCTAAAAGTATTTGTTTTCTAAGCGCGAATTTAAATGCCTCTTGCATGACTGATGTAGTGATGTGAATTGCATGCTGGTAGATATCATAGGTTCTCGCATGCTTAAACTATATTATTATATTGTCTGCAAACGTTTAAGCGTCATTGTAAAAATGGGTAAATGTTCAAATTACACTTGGCATACTGCCCAAATTTCGATACGACTTTTCGTAGAGAAGCCAGAATATTTTCAAAGTGACAAGTGAAACATTTAGAGAATATTGCATGCACATGAACGTATTGAAAATAATTTTTGTTCACTATTCACTTAGCATACGACTTATACATAAAATTATTGTTTTGCGTAGGTCTTTTATATTTACCGGGCATCAATCTAGATGGCAGGAAGTTCAAGCAGTATTCCGGTTCCGGTATTGTTGTACATTGGGGGTAACATTATAACCGGACAAACCGGTGTTAGTTATAGTATTCCGCCAGTTCAACCTATTAGAATTGGTCATAGGTGTAAATTAACTAAATTACATACGAAGATATACAAGTATTTGCATATTGATCCAAATCAATATGCATTGCGGCTAACCGCAAGATACCCGATTAAGGGTAATCATGATACAATCTTCTATGACGTTGTTCCCGTAACTAGTGATTACGGTTTGCGCATGGTGTTGGATGCACACTGCGTAGGGACGACATATTTGACTGTGCAACTGTATGTCGAACTCATTCCTCAGATGGGTGTCGCCGCACATGGGTAGCCGGGAACGTCTATTGAGCACGTGGTTGAAGCGGAGGAAGAAGATGCAGATGTTGCTGGGATGCCTGTTGTGGATATGAACGAATGTCCACGATCCTCATTCGAGGCGCAGACGTACGAAGGAACTACTATTCATACGAATTATCATGGTGTTTGCGAAGATGTTTCAGCAGAACAACCAAAATCGTTGTTCGCAATAGCGAACAACGCGCTGGACGTGGGGATGAACATCACGAACGATGTTCATTTACAAGATGACACGTACGAGGAGGAAATTGGTGAAGGGACGAACGAGTTCCTCGATGATGTCGACCCACTCCCCCCGTCAATCGAACGATGGCACGTATACGGCAGATTTCATGGAGGAACCTCCTATGTATAATGTAATTGACGTAGATGCTGCAAATTTGTCCCATGGTGACGAGCTTCCTATACGGGTAACTCATTGGGATGAATCATCAGAACTGAGTCAAGGGATGCTATTCATGTCGAAAGATCAATTGATAGCTGCTGTGCGAATATACCATGCTCGAACGCACCATGACTTCTACGTCCTGCAGTCGACCCCACTATTATGGGTTGTTAGGTGTAAGAACTCTGAATGCAGTTGGAGACTGCGTGCGATGTATCATCAGAAACATCGATTCTTCAAAATCACTCAATATGGTGGTCCGCACACATGCTTTAATGAACTTCTCTCGCAAGACCATAGCCAAGTCACGTCGTCCCTTATTGCTAGGGAGATTGTGAATATGATAAAGGGTGATGCGTCGACCTCAATCGCTACATTGAAAGAATTCATAGATCGTCGTTTCGGCTATTTCATCTCATATAAGAAAATTTGGTTAGGAAAACAGAAGGCAATTGCCCAAGTATTCGGCGATTGGGAGAAGTCTTATCAGACGTTGCCTAGGTGGATGGAAGCAATGTGCACTTATAATCTTGGTACTGTCGTCAAGTGGAGGTGGAACCCTATACCAGACAGCGATCAGACCGTAACATTTGTATCAGTCTTTTGGGCGTTCGTAGCATCTATTTAGGGTTTTCCCCACTGTCCTCCTATGATATGTATAGAGGGGACACACTTATACGGTAAGGATAAGGGAAAACTCCTTATTGCGACGTGCCCGGATGCAGATAAGCAAATATTTCCCATTGCATTCGCTATTGTGCAAGAGAAAAGTTTGGACACATGGAATTGGTTTCTGTGTTGTCTTCGTTCCATTACCGATAGGGACGACATTTGCCTTATATCAGATAGGCATCTAGGGATCATCACTGCAGTGTCTCACAATCCCAATTGGCAGCCACCGTGTGCGCACCACCGATTCTGCCTTGGACACGTTGTAAGCAACTTCAGCACGAAAGTGCACAGTGTCAATCTGAAGCGAATGGCTGAGCGCGCGGGAAGGGAGCATCAGGTCAGAAAGTTTAACATGTGGATGGAGAAGATCTTCAATGAGGGTGGGGAACCCACGAAGACGTTCTTTGATCAAATCGCTCCTCATATGTGGACTCAGTGCCACGACGGGGGCAGAAGGTATGAGAACATGATGACAAACCTCGTCAAATGTTTCAACACCGTCCTTAAGGGCGCTCGTAGCCTCCCAATCACTGCCCTTGTGCAACTGACATTTTATCGCGTTGCACATTATTTCAACAGCCGACGGGAGGCTGCTCGTAATGCAATATTAGGAGGAAATGCATTAACTCCTCATATATTGCTTGCGATGGAAAGAAGGAAGTTGAAGGCGACCAGACATCGCGTGACGACGTTCAACCGGTCTAGAGATACTTTTAGCATCACGACTGCACAGTTGGGACCTCATAAAGGAAACAACGTGCAAACACTGCGCATTCAGGATTTGCACGTCTGCTCGTGTGGGAAGTGGCAAGCCTTACACTTTCCATGCTCCCACCTTCTTGCTGCATGTGCGGAGACACGACTCAATGCCATGCAGTACGTTGAGCCTTGTTGGAGCATCGCCGAACATTATGCGACATATGCGGCGGATTTTCAGCCGATTATGCACGAGGCGTACTGGCCAGCATCGTCGTTGCCGACTATATAGGCAAATCCAGCGTATGCTCGACATAAAGGTTGTCCAAGGAGCTCCCATATACACAATGAGATGGACGCTAGGGAAGGTAGGAAAAGGAGCACGTGCAGTATATGTCATCAAGAAGGGCATAATCGCACAAGGTGTCCGAGAAGGACCCACTCAGGCGATGCAGCTGGACCGTCGCGTTGATGTCGTATGCAGTTTTATACTATTTCACACTGGTTTTTTTTTTTTTTTGTATATTCCTATTCTGATGCAACGATGCATTTCCAGGATTGATCTAGGGCCGTCCGATCCGAGTGTCTTGACGATGGGCGATCATCACAAGGCCAGCCGAGTGTGGGCTGATGGGCATGCGGAGCCCCTGTGCTGCCGAGGGGGCACGCAGTTTGCCGAGCGTTGGTTAGAGGCAGACCCCCGCATTGTCCAGCTGATACGCGATGCGGGATTTTATGGCATTTATTGGATTGCTCATATCCAGCTTGATTGGCATCTTGTCACATCATTGGTGAAGCGATGGAGACCCGAGACGCACACGTTCCACCTACCTCATGGCGAGGCCACCGTCACATTACAGGACGTAGCTGTTTTGTTCAGGTTGCCGATTGATGGGCGAGCTGTCACTGGTCGCACTGCAGGACTAGTGGAGGGACCTACAGACCGTCAGGGTCGACTCGCCCTGCGTACTATGTGCGAGCGTTTATTAGACGTTGTTCCGCCTGACAGCGAGTTGGTTGGTGCACGCATTCGTATGTGGTTCCTTGAGGGGGATGCGTTTCGTGAGCTCCCGGCACATGCAGATGTTCAGACGATAGCATGCCACGCACGAGCCCACTTGTTGCGTTTGATTTGTGGGGTGATCTTCTCGGATGTTTCCGGCAGTTATGCGCATCTGATGTTCCTTCCACTCCTTGAGGACTTCGGAGCGTGTCACTCGTACAGTTAGGGGTCCGCCACTTTGGTGTGGTTGTACAGGGAGATGTGTCACACCGCACACCACTCAAAGACATAGATTGCGGGCCCCCTTCGCTTACTCCAGGTTTGGGCTTGGGAGAGATTTCCTTCATTCCCGCCTACGCGGCGAGGTTTCCTGCAGATTGAGAGGGGTCAGGACGGTCGTCCGGTTGATCCTCTCCCACTCGCATATCGGTTAGTACCAATTTTATCTATCCCTCCCCATTCACTTTATAACTATTACGAATACTAATTCGTAATATATAGTAGTCTTGCATTTGGGAACTTACGTTTCATCTTATACAGATGGAGGGACGACTTGAGGGCATCGATGGTTGCGCTTCACACATTGCCCTGGTACAGGTTCGAGTTGGACATGCACCGGGAGCATGAGGTATAAATCAGTTAAAGTATAGCACATGATATTATTTCTTTCTTTCTTTCAGTTGTGTATAGTTTTCTTAACTTTTTGTTTTGTCTAACTGCAGTTTATATGGATGCCCTACATGGAAGAAATTTTAGCCGACCTGCTGCCTGCCTATGCAGACGGGAGGGACCTGTGGGTAGCTCGAGTGCCACTCATATGCTTTCATATTATTGAGTGGTATCTCCCCGATCGAGTCATGCGACAGTTCGGGTTTCGACAGGTCATTCCTGCCCCATTTATGACTTCAGGGGTAGTTATTGTTGGGGACGATCTCCACGGCATGGATGGGCGCGGTCGAGGGGTCACAGACTGGTCGAGTACACACGCGATATTCGTCACTGCGTGGGAGCATCGGCGAGACTACATCGTACGAGGAGTGGCGAAGCACAGTCCGATGCGTCTAGATGACCCATACTTCACTTGGTATAGGTCTATCATACGCCGCTTCGTCGACAAGACCGCAACTGTATATTTGAGTCTCGTAAGAAGATTAATGTCACAACTCATTTTATTATATATACGTTCCGATTTGAATGCATTAATAATATATGTTCATATCCTACAGGCTGACATAGTCATTGAGGCAGACCAGATCTCGTTGGATCCTGCGATCCACCGATTGATGAGTGCTGCACTGGACCTCGTCCACGAGGACGGTCGACGGATCCCAGAACGAGGAGATCGACCTGATGTACTAGCACGAGGAGGTCGACTAGCTCCAGTACGAGGAGGGTGACATGGCTCCTCTAGTCGTCCAGGGACTCCCATGTCCTCCCCCCCAGTCGTACAGGCCGAGTACTTGTTCGGCCCGTCAGTGCCTTATGCGCCTTCCACTACAGCTCATATTGCCGGACCGTCGAGCAGGCCGATTGATGCCCCATCCGACTCTGCTGCTACCCCATCCATGTCATTTTTATTGGACGATCTTTTCGATGGGGTGGAGGTCGATGCACCCCCTATGCCGCCTCGTTCTCGTCCCGAGACATCGTATCATTTCTCACCGCGTGCGCTCCGCATGGCTGATGATGATGATGCAGCACCTCTTGGGGGAGAGGATTCACATCCAGCACGACGGGACAGGACACCTGATGATGCTGACGAGCAGGGAGAGGGTAGACGTAGACGGCAGCCATCACGACCCCGGAGACGACCTCGCTGCGGCACGGAGTAGTTTAGCATTATTTTAATTGCATTTTATTTGTATGTATATCATTGATTGTTTTGATTTCATTTGTATATAATTGATTATTTTTTTTATTCTTTTGTATATATCATTTAATAATTCATATCTCTAAAGAATTCAATACTACCAAATCTAAAAAATGACACATAATTCGTATTGTCTAAATTTGCATGTCTAGTTAAGTTAATTCCTTAAATTGAATTGTCTTTTACTGCAAAATTCGTATTGCTAAAATTTGTATGTCTGCATGCATTTACGTGCGTCGTCAGATCCAAACGTGTTTCAGCACTCTAAACATTTACACGTTAACCTGCCCTCACCGCCATATACTACATGCACCGAAAATCTTAGGGAGCACTTAATATATGTTCTCTCCATTAAACTCCTAGTAAATTTGTCTTAAAGTATATTAATTAATTGCGTATATTAATTTTAATAAAAAAATATTATTGATTAAGTGATATATTAATTTTGAGAGTATGTATATCCTTAATTAAAGTTTATTTCATGATTTCTCTAAACTTATACTTTAATTGACTATCCAAATTTAAAGTTCAAACTGCATGTAGTTACAACATGTAAGAATCGTTAATTTTGTATTTGAATTTAAATTTGTATAATTAGAAAAAGTTTAGTATGGTTTTCTCTACATTCATGAAAATAATATTTTAATGAACGTATTCGAGTAAGAAATTAAAAATATATAAAATAAAAATATATTTTAAATTTTTTATATAAATTTAGAAAATAAAAAATTAATTTGATATTTTTACAATTATTTGAAAAATTACAAATATTTGTTTCCACACGCAAATAATGTTACATTTTTTTTATTATCTTTTAATTTTATATAAATAATATTGTACTTTCATTTTTACACACATGCGTCAAGGCGAGAGAGGTCCAATTTTTGAACTTGAAAGAAAATAATAATAAATCTCGTTCTCATGAAATTTTCCTGCCTTCTTCCTCCTTTCTCACAGTGCAACTTATTATTAATTTGAAGCGCAACTTGACAAATTGAACTATATATTCTGTGTTTTGAATATTTCATATATTTTAATTTAGCAATAGACATGCCTTTTGTCAAAGGAATTGTAGAGATAATTATTATTTTTGTTTTTTAATTAGACTCAATTTTTAAAAAAATTTAATTATTTTAATATGAATGGGTGACTAAGACAAAAAAAGCATTCCAACAATAATCTAATTTGACCCAAATCCTACTTTCAAACACCAAAAGAATGGGTCAAAATAATTGGTTTAGTATGCAGATAGTCAAAATATAATAAAAGAGTAAAAACAAAAAAATTAAGACGTACGAAGAGGTATTGATGCTGCTATTATCTTTCATACACTCCTTAGAGAGACTATATGCATGTAATATAATATTTATAATTACATATGTAAATTAGAGTCTTAATGCTGCTAACTGAGTTCGTCATACTTGTTTTCAAGTTGATTAAGCTTGTGTTAGAAATAGTCACACTCCTTACACGATTAGCTTTTGTCAATTCACGAAACTCACGGATCAAATTTCATTATCTATTTCCTATTAATTTTGCATGTGCTTTACAGAGCTTCAATCTTAAAACTTTTTTTCTTGTTATTTATTTCTTTAGATAAAATTTAATTAAATTTTAATTTTTTAAAGTTATAATTTAAATTTAATTATAACTTTCGCTTTTTACAAATTTAAATTTAAATTTAAATAATAAATTTAACTTTGTCTTGCAAAATGTTTAATTGTTAATTTTAAATATTACATCCAATAAACATTTTGCAATTAAAATCATTAGGCATTTTTATAACTTATTGAGAAATTTATTTTTTCTAATTATATTTTTAGAAAATTTTGAAATAATACAAATTATTTTGTCATAGTTAAAGAATTAGTTGGCACAAAGCATCAAAGCATTCAATTCGAAATTTTTGTTCGGTCTCTAATCCACTCATTTTAAAATATCATTTTATTAAGGACAAATTTTGTTATTCCACATGCATTTAATAGTTAACTAACAAAATATTCATTTCGTCAATAAAATTAAATTATAAGAAATTTTGTAGTATTTTTTGTAAATTCAGTGGTTAGAATCATATTTTGAAATTTTTTTTTGGATTTTATCCAAATTTTTATGACAAAATACTTATTTATAATCAATAATTTCTTTTATGTAAATTTTTTTAAAAAATTATATATTTACAATTTAAAAATTAAAATTTAAGTTTAAATTATATTTTTAAGGGAAAGTTATGATTAAATTTATTAAAAGGGAATGTTTATTATTTAAATTTAAATTTGCAAAAAAGGGGAGTAATTAGAGCCATAAATCTCGCAGGACTAACCTGCGAGATTTTCCCACTGTCACATGTCACCACCATGTTCGTCTGAGTCTTTAAATCTCGCAGCATGAAGCTGCGAGATTTTCTCTGCACTGTGCCACGCGTAAGCTTCTCATTGGCTGCGCTTTTAAATCTCGCAGCATGAAACTGCGAGATTATGTGAGCATTATTTTGGGAAAAAATTTCTCAATCAGAGTATTATTTTATATTTTATTTCTTTTTAATTATAAACCGGGAAAAAACTCTCAGCTAGATAGACCAAAACACAAAAATGTTGAATATTACGGGTAGGTGACATCATCTCATCCCCTTGCCCATCAAACCTTATGGTCACCAGTCCACAAAGAATAAAATTATTCCTAAGTTTGTATCATAAGCATTTTCAATTTACCAGAGTCATGCTCAAACCTAATTCTTTTATCGAACATTAGCTTTTATGGGTAGATTAGACTAAGCTAGCTAAGGACAATTAATCTTAGTACAACACGCTATTGCTAGAGAACTTGCTAAAAAGAGAGAGCTTAACTCCTTTATTTAGGATGGGACAAATTGACACCCACGATCGGCATGCCTTGACTAGTTAGAAATTGCCACCCTCTTGTCCATAGATACTAGCAACTTTGTTGATGTTGTGTACTTTGCCGACAATAGAAATTGCATCCTTATTAGTTCCTTTGCTTCTATTGACACTAGATTTTGTCCGAGAAGCCGATGAAGAGGGAATAACGGTCCCAAACGAGAAAGAAAGAGTTTTAAAAAAGGGTAAAAAAAATTAAAACGGACGTACGTTTGTGCGTAAGGAAGGTGATTAGTCAATCATCTAAGTGATAATTAGTCTTTCAACACCCTTAACGACACTCGTTCATAGAACTATAACTGCAATTATGTACTTGTTGCCTTCGAAAAGAAAAGAAATAGAAAATGAAAGAGAAAAGACCCATTTTGGTCCTCTAGTGATGGCAACAGTGTCTAAGCACTCTAACATAGCCTCAAGAAACTCGAAGTATCACCCCCAGGGTATGGTTTAGGTGGTAGTGCGGATTGCGGGAGCGCCTCTCACGAGGTCAGATGTTCAAACCCTCCCGGGCTCGTTTCCACCCCTGGACTCCTAAATTTACCCTCCCTTTGGAGTTGTGAGGTTAACTTCAAGGGGCGCAAGATTAGTCACGTGGACCGTAAAATAGACACGTGGATACCCGGTGCGTAAAAAAAAAAAAACAAAAAAAAGAAACTCGAAGTATTGCTCTAAAAGGGGTTGACTTTAGAATCCTAAGTTTTAATTAAAACATTATGGTGAAGATGGTAAGAGTTGATAGGTGAATAATACAATTGATTTGAAAAACGTCGTACTTGTATTACTGGTATTTGGAAATGGTGAGTGAAAATAGTGATTTTGAAAGAGTTAAAGTTGAAAAGTACGATGAAATGCATGATTTTTTGAAACTATAGGGCTTCATCATCAACCTTTTAAAATTGAGAAAAATATTGAAAAATTATATATTTTTGAGACTTTTTTAGGAAACATTTTTAGGAAAAAGGGAAACTTTGATACTAAATGAATAATACACAGTTCGTTTGGTCTAATTTTGCTGGTTGGAACCCTAATCCTTTTCAAATCATACGATTCTCAAAAGTTAAAAGTTTTGTGATGCCTAGGGATTAGGGAAAGAATACACTATGTAGTAGATATTCTCTTCTTTATCTCATCATCAGCCAAAAATAGATTGTGGGAACCATTAGACCAGACTCATATTTTTTGAGTTTTTCCATATTTTCTAATTTTTTGAGATTTTCAATGAAAATAAGATAAAATACACAAACTAATACACACTAAAATATAAACACACACACACACACACATAACATACACTATATATATATATATACCTATCTATAAACACACACACACACACACACACACACACCACTACAAAAAAAACTGGAAACAGTCACTAATATTGTACTTTTAGTGACGAAATTAAAAGTGTCACTAATACTTTCATTACTAAAAACTAATTTTCTTACTCAAACTATCGCGAGAAAATATTAGTGACATTTTTTTGGGTATTAGTGACGAATCATAAGCTTCACTTTCGTCACTAATAGTCTTAACCTTTATTTCCCACCAAAAAATGCATTTTTAGTGACAGTTCTGATCCGTCACTAATAGTCTACTTTTAGTCTACTAAAATATATATTACAAATGCATAACTAGTATTACAAAAATTATTCTAGTAGCTAATTTCTTAATTATGTTATGAAATGTTTCACCTGTGTGTGTGTTTTCAAAATTTATTTTTCTCATGAATCTGACCACTTTTATATTGTATATTTTCTGTTTTTTATGGATAATAATTTATCCTTTTTAAATTTAATTTAATATTATATTTAAAAATACACAAATTTAAATTAAATTTAGAAATTCATATTACCAAGCACTAGCTAACTTATTTAAATTTAAATTGTACAAACATGCATGTGTGAAAGATGGGCCTTATAGGAGAGACCAATTAGTGGGCTTGGAAGTATTTGTTGATAGAACGTGGCCGGCTTGCAAGCCATGTTTCTATTGAAATCTAAGAGGATCACGTTTCTATTAAAAACTTTTGGGCCTTGGCCTACAGAGACCTGTTCAAAATCAAACAATAATGAACCCAGGCCAATCAATCCCAGGGCATCTCTACAAGCAAACGTAACTTTGGCCTTGGGACGAGCCATGACCAATTAGTACGGTTGCAAATGACTTAAGCTACTTGTGAGCCTCTCGATTTGATAATGACTCGCTTAATCTTATTTATTAAATTAAACAAGTGAAACTTGAAGTCAAATTTCGAGGTCATCAATTAAATAAGCTGAGTTTGAGTTAGTTCATGCTCGACTTATTAGGCTCACAAGCCGGCTTGTTTGTCAGTTTGTTTACAAACTCATTTTTCCATTACTTAGAAAAAGTGAGCCACCAGTTGAGGTACAAGATACTATCATTATTGCCTAGACAATTAGACATCCAACCCGCAATCACAACGATCCAATTGCAAGAGTGAAGCTCTACCAACTGAGTTATAACCCCACGAGCCAATTCGAGCTTGCATGAAGTAGTCAAATGCTTCTTCTATTCTTTTCCTTGGGGCAGATGGGCCATCCTGGATTTGAACCATAGACCTCGCCTATGATGTAAATCATCGCACCTACAATCCAACCACTTGGGAGAAAATCAATAGATTTTTTTTCGAAAGCGATTCATCCTTCCCGCACGCAACATATACAACTCTCTGTTGTATTGCGCTCTCCAAGTTACTAGTTTGTTAGTAACTTGTGAACTAACTCGATATTAGGCTTGTGAACTAGTTCGACATTAGACTCATGAACAAACTCGATATTAATATCATTAAATATTTGATTTTAAAATTTTTACTTTAAAATATATATTTTTGAAATTATATTTGTTAATTATCAATCAATTTAATTAGTTTAGTGATTTGGTTCATTTATTAGTTTGAAACAAGCTTCCTTCAAGTCAAGTTTGAGCTTGAGTTTGGCTCATTCAAGCTTTAGTCGAGTCAAATTCGAGTTATATATATATACACTAAAGAGTCGAGCTCAAATAACAAACTTTATGGCTGAGTCGAACTTGAGCTCGCCACAACTCAACTCGGTTTGACTCGTTTGCAGTTTTAGGACTAGACTTTGACCTCTATTGCAAAAAAATAAAAAAAAGAAATATAAAAATAATTAAATTAAAAAAAAAAAACACAACAACAACTAGAAATAGGAGCTTATTCTTTGTGAAATGTCGAGTTCACCTTTAAGACCCATAGCTTAAAGCCATTAATATCTCAATTGTTCAATCGGCTTTGTCTATTCGAGGTCGATATACAGTAGGGTATAATGTCTCAGCTGCACAATGATCAAGGTGAATAATACCCTAGAGAGAGTCCGATAGTTTGGCCTTAGGAATTTAATTGTGCACATTATTTTGGACATTTAAACTTCTAATTTTGAAATACAACAAAGGTGTCCAATTCGATTAAGGAAATTAAAATATAGGGGAAATTTAGGGACTCCTACTATCACTATAAAAAACAATATAAAAAAATTAAAAATAAAAACTAAAAATAAAAAAATTAAGTAAAAAAATACTTATTTTTGTCTTTGAATCAACTAAAATGTAAAAAATATGAATAAAATAATAAAATGCATAACAATATCAATTAAAAATATTATGGTAAAAATTATTATAATTATTTTACTTAATTTCTTATATTTAAAATTCACTTTACAATAACAATCTTATTGTAAGTGACAATTGAAAAATAGTAAAAATATTTTCTAATTGACATTTATCATTTTGTAAATTTTTTTAAAAAAATTATGAATATTAGTATTTAAATTGTATTTAGATTAATATGATTATTTTATTTTTATTTTAATTTAAAAAATATATAAACAATTTATTTGACTATTAGTGACGGTTTTTTGAGTATTGATGACGGTTTTGAAATCGTCACTAATACTCTAAAACATAAACCCTATTCTCTCGTGGGTTTTTTCCCACATTTTCCCCCAAATCCCTCCTCCTCCATGCACACCTTCACCCCTCCCACCCCCTCCATCGTTGTTCCCTCCTCCCACCGCCGCTATTCCCTCCTCCCACAACCGCCGCTGTTGCTATTCCCCCCTCCCACCATCGCTGTCGTTCCCTCCTTCCTCCACCACCGTTGTTGTTCCCTCCTCCCACCATCGCCGCTGTCATTCCCTCCTGCCACCACCACCGCCACTCTCAGGTTCTTCTTCTTCTGTAAACCACTCTGTGTGTGTGTGTTGGAATTGGTGTATTCCCAAAAGGGGGGTGAATTGGGTATTTAAAAATGTATGCCTAGGTTCAACTAATCTAACAACAGTATACCACAACCTAGGGTCTATTTAAATATTTTCCAATCATTTACAATATTTAAATCATGCACACATTCATAATAATTAAATCTAAGCATACATGTGCAAGAAATTAAAGTGCAAGACTTTAAGAGTAGACACAAGAAATGCTATTAGGGTTCGGCCAATGTTGCCTACGTCCCTGCCTCAAGCTCACAACTAAGAGGATTCCACTAAGTTACTCACTTGCGGGTAGAACGATACCGTTTACAACACCTTACCAGGATGGTGCACCTACTTCTCTTAGCTGGGTCTGAACCAGTCTGGGACTATTCACTCCCTCTTCCAACCACACGTTGGGAATACAACAGATATAACAATTTGAGTACAATCAATGTGTACAAATACAGTGCTTCTATGCTAAGCAAATATGTACCGATGTGCTCAAACAATAATCAATGCACTTACAGATAATGGTATTTATGCTCGGGTAAGATTGGTCAAGTGAAATATTAACACACAACAATTTGTGTATATTAATATACGTGTGAGTAAGACCTTTGATTCAAGATATTATAATTAACAAATAATCAAAGGAACTTGGGAAATCTAATCAAATATTCTCAACAAATATTTTTCAATATAATGCCCAATAAAGATTAGGATAAAAGCTTGCAAAAAAATAATATATATGTAGATATATGTAAGCTTTAGATACTTGCAATGAAGATGCAAGACCTTAAGCAAATCTAGAGTTTTCCCAATCAATATTTATCAATATAAAATACTATGGGAAAAACTCTCTAAGCAAACTTTCAAAAATAATTTTCAAAAGATTATGCAAGATGAGAGTTGTATGCTTGAAAATGGATGGAAATATCCACAATACTCAAAAGTTCAAACTCCCTTTCAAGTTAAAATCTATTTGCAAAACAAGGAATATGAACAAATAATTCTCCTCAAGAATAGTTTTTCAAATCAAAGAGTGAGGAGAGTAAGTAAATATATTTTGAAAGATTGAAAGAATTTGTTCAAAATGAGTAGTATGAGCAAAAGAATTTTAGAGAATTTTACGGCTAATGATTTTCCTAATCAGTGCAAATTAAACCAAATGAGGGAGCATATATAGATACTCCAAAAAAATATAACCATTTGGGACTCATTCGGTATTTTTGAAAAATTTTAAGTATGGTTAATAAAAAAATAACCCCTATTTAACCTCGGTAAAAAATTGAGCAACTTGAGAGTTTCGGTCAACCATATTCAAGGTTTAGTCAACAGTATTGCTGAGTTCGGTCGATCGTGGCCATTTTGAATTGGAGATATGGTTGACTATATTAAGGCGATTTTGAACCGTTTGAGGTTTGGTCGACCAAGGCAAGTTTGATTGGCCATTTTCTAACGTTCAGTCGACCAAGTTAATTTTGAACTAGTGGTTCGATTGACCTGGTTGTTGGGAGTCAGCCACGTGTCAGTTTGGTTGACCGTGGAGTGCAAGTTCATTTCAAAATGGTTGATTGAATAGTCAACATGTTGACTCTGGTAAGTTCGGTTGACCAAAGCTTCTATATAGATTCAGGTTTGGTCGATCGAAACCACTTAAAGTGTGCATTTAAGTCTTGATTTTCATTTGAAGTCACCCCAGTTCACATAGTATAACTTCTGAGTTATAGGGGACTTTTCATGTGATGTTTAGGGACCTAAAGTCAATCTATGGTAATTGAGCTAACCCTAAAAATCTGACGCTGGTCGACCGAAGGTCAACCGAAGGGTGACCTACGGTCATTTGGTTTCCTATGGTCAATCTACGGTCATTTTGAGCATAAATACCTATTATGCATGTGATGTAGTTATTAGAGACCATAAATTATTACAAACCAAATAATGAAACAAAAATTCATATACAATTAAAACAAATATCTTCTTCTTTTGCTCTTAACTTTTCTTGGAATCAGCCAGGATAATGTGCTTTAAATCCTTTCTGGCTTCCACTTCACTTTCATGTGTGTGATCTGAATGATTAACCTATTCAAGTACTTAGGCATATACGTTAGTAACATGCAGTTTGTCATAATTAAAACTAGGCATCGGACTCAAAAGGCACTCCTCCCACCATTGTTGTCGTTCCCTCCTCCCACCGCCACTATTGTTGTTCCCTACTCCCACTGCCGCCGCTGTCATTCCCTCCTACCACCGCTGCCGTCACTCTTAGGTTCTTCTTCCTCTGCAAACCATTGTGTGTGTGTGTGTGTGTGTGTGTGTGTGCACGTGTGTGCGTGCGTGCGTGTGTGTCTACAAATGACTGTGCGTGCATGTGCGTGTGTGTGAATTCACTAACATGTCATTTTTGTTTTATTGTATTTTGAAAATTTGTATTTGTAATTCCTATATCTGCATATTGATTGTGAGTGATAATCTGTCATCTAAAATAAATTTAGAGTACAGTTGTATTCTATATTCTTAAAAATTTGCACAAAAATTTGTATATAAAAGAGCATGCATTCAAGTGGTTGACCAATTAGCCAATATAAAATTGCAATTTTTTTGAAATTTTTTATGATTTTTTGTGATGTTCCATGGTTTATATGTATTATTTTTTGAGATTGATTGAGTTGTTTTGATATATGATGCATAGAAGTTTTATGATTTTTCACTTTATAAATGAAAAATCATCATTTTCAATTTTATGATTTTTTACACTTCTAGAAGTTAAAAATTGCTTTTAGAGATTTTACCTTTTTTAATGAACAATTCATGATGTGACTTTTGGTAGATTAAGGGGTTGTTTGTTGTTACTATAAAAAATTAGAAAAATAAAAATCATAACCAAAAATCAAAAATCAAAAATAGAAACTAAAAATTAGAAACCAGTAATTTGTTTGGTTAACATTTATAAAATTAATACAAATTAAAAACTTAATTTGATTGGAAAGAAATACTAGAATCCTTACTTAGAGCACAACAAATGACATTCACAGATTTTTCATTAAGTTGAATATTTCCATCCTCCGTCTCATTCCATTCATCCTTATACTTTGGAATCATATCACCATTCTTCAATTTCATGGGATTCTTAGGTCCATTGAGAATGTTTTTCCACACTTCTTTATCAACCAATTGAATGTAGATTTTCATCTGAGAATTCTAATACATTTAGTCGGATCCATCAAACAATGGTGGCCAATTTGTGGATTGTCCTTCAACAAGTCCTTGGCCTATTATGGATGTCTATAGGTCTTTAATCTAGGGTCACGGAAGTAGTAAAGCCCTACTCCGATACCGATTGTTGGGTTGGGTAGGCATCCAAAGGGGGGTGACTTGAGTGATAAAAAAAACTTTTTTCTTCTTTTCGATATAGTAGACTCTATATTCAATTTGATTTACTTAATGATTGCACGTGTGACGACCCGACAAATTTCACTCAATTTCTCTAATTCCACTTGTAATAACCTGAATATTTCATATTATAATAATCACTAATAAAGATAGCGGAAGTCCTCAAATGCTAATTACCAAAGTACTAATTATCCCAATACAACAATATCATTTCCAATATCACAATACACCCCTAAAATATTTAATACATAAAAAATCATAATTTAATAAGGATCTATTCTAAATAAAACCTTCCGTCACACCCACGCTTCCATTGCGCTACTTTGATTACTGTTTTACTCCTCATGGCATGTGAAAAAATTTGGATAATCATGGAGTGAAACATCTCTCAGTAAGACAGAATAGATTATTATCAATATATGTCAACATGAGTTTTAGCATATCATAAACATATCCTCTAAATAATTGAGTTTTAACTGATAAATCAAGAAAAACTGAACTTATACATATACATATCTGAGGAAACATACTTTTCTTCAATTTTCAAAACATACTTTGGTTTAATAAATTTCTCTATGTGAGTAAATCATCATAAAAATATATATACATACATACATACATACATACATACATACATACATAAAACTTTCCCTGGGACATTCATATATCTTGTCATGTAATAACCCCACATTACCTGGTTGTACGACCCGAAGACTGGACTTAACCATGGATGACTTACCGGCTAAGTCAAACGTGTCATGTTTGTAGTACGATTTCCCACCCAGTCTAGTTCGAACCCATCCTACTCTCTACAACACTTCTCGGGTCGGACTTAGGGGTATCGTGCTCTCCCCAACACTTCAGGCTAATCAACTCTATTACCAACACTTCCTCAATAGTGTGGTTGCACTGTCAGATCTGTACACCTAGCTTGGTCTGAACCCATCCTACTCTCTGCAACACTTCTCAGGCCAAAAACAGGGGGGTTACACTGTTGGATCTTGGTAGCTAGCTACGGTACTGTGCTCTGAACATAATTAGTCCTTCGGGTTGAAAAGTCTAAAGGTTCTCAATATATATATGTGAGAAATATTATTATGGCAAGTAGTGTTTAAATCTTTGCAATACTCAAAGTCTTTTATTTATTCAAAGATTCAACTTCACAAATTATTTGATAGCAAGAACTTAGATCTTCATAATATTCAAGACCAATTTTTAATAAGATCACATTCGATATTCTTGCATCTAATAAGTTGAACTAAAACCCTAAGTTCTCCAAAACATTTACTTATATAATTATTTTGGGAGATTTGATTAAAGGGAAATTTTTTGAAGCATATAATTCATATAACGATTACATTGTTGCATACATACTGAGTTTATCATATGGATATGTGTGAGGTTTTCCATTGTACTCACTAGCTTTGTTAGAAGTAATATTGAGTTGTTTTGTAGATTTGAAATTCTATATTGTAATCACGGTTCGGGTTGTGAACCGGGTGAAGAGGAAGTTATGTCTCTTGTAAGCAGCATATGTAAGGGAAGCTCCATCCCGGTTAAAGGAGCAGGGATTTAGTAGAATCCTTAAGTGGGTTGCTCAAGGCGAAGACGTAGGCCGAGTTGGCTGAATCTCGTAAAAATTATGTTTGTCTTCTCTCTCCCTTTACTCCTTTTTTAATTTCCGCAACGTATTTCATTACCTATCTTGCATGTGTGTATGTTGAATAACCCCACATGCACTTGATAATTAATTGGGTAAAATAGAATTTATTGAGATAATAATTTGAATCAATTTCAAACCCTTGCAATTAATTTGTTAAATATAGAAATAAGGATTAAGTGATAAATAATCTTAAAAATTTTTAAAATACCCAATTCACCCCCCCCCCCCCCCCCCCGCTTTTGGGATTGCACCTAAATTAACCAAAAGATTCATAAATTGAAGGCTCAAATTCGGAATTGGGATCAATAATAATTTAGTAGTGAACGTAGGATGAGCACAAGAGAGATTGAGAGCTTTGAGAGAACTTTGATTACTGGAAAATTTCTTGGTATAGAAAATCATTGTATTTGGGGCTATTTATAGATGTTTAAAAGATAATTCATTGCCCCCTAAGTTTACTTGGAGTAAACATTAAGTTTTCAAAAAGAGTAGAGCTCAAGACCTGGCAGTCGCCCGTCATAGTCAAAACTATATATCCAAAAGGCTAGCAGTCACCTGACTTGACCACCCAGGTGCCTAATAGGGTTCAGACAGTCGCCTGGGACCCTACTACCTCCCAAGTTAAATTCCCTTTATTTTTGGCAGTCTACTGCCTATATTGGGTAGTCGCCTGACTCTCAGAAACTCCCTTTTTTTACTTTGAAAACTTTCTTCCTTGGAGACCTTTTTCATTTTGATTTAAAAACATATTTTAAGGTCTTTCAAAAATGTGTTTCTTAGTTTCTTTTTATTTGTAAGAGTTTTAATTCAATTTATATTAAGGTTTACATGAAATACTTGCATAGAGACATCCTTAAAACTCTAATATTTTGATCTTCATGTAAATCCTTGCTTTTCCATGATCATATATCATCTTTGAGCTTTCAATTAACTTTCATTCTTTAAAGTATGTCCATCATGAGCTTTATTTTGGCTTTGAAATGCTTGAACTTTATCTGCTTCCTGAAACAATTTAACTTGAAAACCATATCAAACTTATCTTGATTTGTTATCATCAAAATAAGAATTGTAAACTTTGTTAGGCCAACAATCTCTCCTTTTTTGATAATGACAAATCTAAAGCGAAAATGAGAAAATACTCCTTAAAGTACTCCTTTTTGTACAATAGTTATGACTCCCCTTTTCAATAAGCATGAATGACAAATGTTTTCAAGCATGAAGTACAATCATATTTCTCAAGTATCAAGCATCAAACATATGCATCAAATTTCATCAAGTATCGAGCATCAAAGATATGCATCAAGTATCAATCATACTCCCATCAAACATAAGCATAAAGGATAAAGCATTAAGTACTTCAAGTAGTGAATCATATGTCAGCATAAAGGATCAAGCATTAAGTACTTCAAGTGTTGGGAATTAAGAACAAATTCCAAAAACCCGTGAGAAACAAAATAGAGAAAGAGCACGCCAAAGAAAAAAATAATCAATCACATGCACAAGACAGTATTTATGTTGTTTGGCAATTTTGCCTACGCCCACGGAGTTGCATGGATTTCACTATTATCAGGAAGAAAATACAGAGAGCACGGTGGTACAATGCTCTCCCTCTCGCTCTCTTGCAAGTGCGACCGCTAAACCCTAATCACCTGAAAATAATGATTTTATATGCTGTAGACAGGGTTTTGAACAGGCTACAAAACAAGCCCAAAAAATTTTCCCGAGGTCGTTGCCCTCGGACCCCTACGAGTACGGCCCCAAGCCTTCTCTCCATGGACTAAGCCTTAGGATAGGAATCTCTCGTTAAAGAAAGGTCGGGTCAGAATCCAAAATTAACGTAACTGGGCTCCACAAAAAGCCCAACATCAAGTAGTCAATCATATGTGTCTTTTTGCTCTCTCTCAAACACTCTCCCCATTTGGACATCAATCAAAGAGGAAAAGAGGGTGATTCATCATAAAGCATAGTGAAGTTTTGAACTACAAAGTACTTAAGTTCTTCCAGAATATGATACAAACATAAAATGTTGTCCGGTGAAATACGTAGAAAGATTAAGGACTAATACATAAGATAAAGCAATAAGAACATCATAATGATCAAGCACATCATTCACAATCTTCCTTGGATCCACTCCTATCTTCTTCTTCTTCTTGTCCCTCAAAATTTTCAGCAGATTCATCATCACTAGATGGAACGGAGCTGATATCCATCAGTGTCGTACCTTTAGAAGAGTTAGCCAAATGCTTTTCAATTTTATCAACCCGCTGAGTAAGAGTGAAGCAATGAGTTTCCACAGTGGAAACCTTCCCCTAAAGTATACCAAGACCAAATTGCATCCCATCGCTGAAGTTCATATAGTGAGTGTAAAATGGTAGAAACCAAGAGGGAGCATCTGGGTCTGGCTATGCTGAAGTAGTTGGCATAGAAGGCTGGGGTGGAGGCGTAGATGTGGGGTTTCGATGACCCTTGTGAAACCATCCTTGAGTGGTTTTCTTATAACCCATGCACTTAAGAATTGTGTCAGAAAATATGTCGTAATGGGTTTTTCGAATGAAGTTGAAAGATGGTGTGAGTATGTTAAAATTTGCAAACACCATATTCAAAATTCCAATATATGGTAGAATAATGCGAGGAGCATCAACTTTCATATTAATCCATTTTATGAGAAGATTAGGAAGATCCAGCTTTTTCCTTTTCAAAATACACCACATGATGAAAAAATCTAGAAAGAAAACATGATCATGTGAACCAGATCGTGGTAGGATATTATACGTAATCAGTTTATGCAAAATTATAGCTTGAAGATTGAGCTGTTTGTAGATGGGTGGATTTCCAAAATAAGTGGGTGTATCATTCATTACAAGAGGTAGAAATGCCTCTGGAGTGAATCCTTAGACCATTATCCATTATTTTTCAACAATTTGAATTTCAAAATCTTCTGGTTTAACACGAAGGATTTTTCCTAAAGATATGGAAGTGAGATGGATACTATGCCCTAGGAGATTCATTTTTAACCCATGGTCTTGTTTCTCCATGTTAGCATAAAAGATCCTTAGCAAGTTGGAATAATACCCTTTGGCTTGATATGCGATAAATCTTTCCAATCCAATTTCTTTAAAAACCTCTAAGATTTTAGGAAAATCAGAATTGAAAAATGCAACATTGAGTACTTTGCCTAGAATTGGTTCCGATGAAGCGATTTTATTTCTATAGAGAATTTTGGTTTGAGGAGTCACTAACCATTTTTCTACTTCATCGTTGTTGATGCGTGCGGAGGAGGAAGCACCCTTGTTAGCAACCGATTTTGTTCGTGGCACGTTTTCTTTGAGATTTGAATATAAGAAACCCTAGGAATTTGGCGAGGATGATGTAGGTTTTGGTTATGGATCTTGATCTTGGACGGATTTGGAGGAGAAATAGGTTTGAAGAAGAGTAAGAATGAGAGGATTTATAGTGGGAGGAGGAGTGGCAGGCGCTTGCGGGCTGTTAAAATGAAACATAATAGGGTTTTAAACCCTTACCCGCCGTGAGGCAGTCGCCTGCCACGAGGAGGTAGACGCCTGTCAACCCAAAAGGCACCAAGTCAGTAGCATGACATTCGTCTGTCACCTAGGTGGTAATTGCCTACCAAGCAGATTTTTAAAAGCTTTTCTTCAGACAACTTCTCAAACATGCATCATTCCTAATTCTCGTCTAATGATTATAAATTGATCCTCAGAGAGTGGTTTTGTGAATATATCTGCTAATTGATCATTTGTATTGACAAATTCTAGAATTATTTCCTCGTTTTGTATGTGATCCCTCAAGAAGTGATGTCTTATGTTAATATGTTTTGTTCTTGAGTAACACACCAAATTTTTTGAAATATTTATGGAACTTGTGTTGTCGCACTTTATTGGAATTGTTTGATATTGAATTTTGAAATCTCTTAATTGTTGTTTCATATATAACGATTGGGCACAACAACTTCTAGCTGTTATGTATTCTACTTCAACTGTGGATAATGCCATAGAATTTTGTTTCTTTGAAAACTAGGAGACTAGTGAGTGTCCTAAAAAATGACAAGTCCCTCTAGTACTCTTTCTTAAAAATTATTTCAAAACCTTTGTCACTTAGTTGACTAATACTCAAAAGATTATGTTTCAAACCTTCTACCAACAACACATCATCAATTGTAAGAGAGGGTTTTTACCTATTTTACCAATGCCAACAATTTTACCTTTGGCATTGTCACTGAAGGTCACGTATCCCCCTTCTTTTTGTTTTAGTGTGGTGAACTTGGTCCTATCTCCGATCATTTGTCTTGAACACCCACTGTCCAAGTACCACTTTTCCCTTGATGGTGTTGACCTAAAGCACAACTACAGTGAAGGAGTCATGGTGTTAGTTTTCGGAACCTAAATTTTCTTAACTTTCTTTGAATTATTTCTAGTTCCATTGTTTAATTTCCATTCATTTTGAACTTTAACATATTTCCTTTTGAGTGGGCAGTTAAACATCACATGTCCTTTATTCTTGCACATGTAGCAAGTAGTATGTTCATGTATATTGGTTGAGGAAGTACTAGCATAGTACTTTACTTCTTTAACAAAATATCCCATGAATAACTTCTTACTTCGTTTATTTGTTTTTCCATTATATCCAATTCTTTCTTTATTTCTATGCAATTTTTGTTGTCCAATCATCTTTTCAAAATTTTCTTTGCCTTTGGTAAAGTTATAAATGGCTTTCTCTTTATCTTCTATTGACTTCTTAAGTTCAATTATTTCTAAATCCTTTTTATTTTGATCATCTACTTCTATTTTGACTATTTCTTGAGTCATATCTTCTATTTTTTTCTTCTAACTTTTCAATATGAGATTCTTTCTCCTTTTCAATGGATTTAGAAAGTTCAAGTTGTTTCATTAATTTTTTATTTTGTTCTTTCAAGTTTATGTTTCTTTTGGAGACTTTGATAAACCTTTTATGTAAAGCAAATAACTCAGCTCGTAGTTCTTTATAGGAAGGCATGCTATCACAAGATTTATAATAAGATTCGTTAGTAGATTCCGTTGATGAGGAGTAGTAAGATTTTACCTCTTCATTATTTGCCATGAAGCACATATTTGCTATCTCTTGTCCGCTTGACTTGTTTTCTGTTTTGCTTGAGCTTGAATCATCCCATGTAGCTTTCATGGCTTCCTTCTTCTTCTTTTTATCCTTCTTGAGTAAAGGGCAGTCCGGTTTGATGTGTCCTAGTTTCTTGCAATGATAACATGTAGGAGGGTAATTTTTACTTTTGTTTTCTTTCTTACTAGTTTCCCCTTTTTCAAATTTCTTTTTACTAAACTTTCTAGGGAACTTTCTATTTCTCCTATAGAACTTACCAAGTCTTTTAGTGATGAATGCTAATTCATCTTGGTCTAGATCACTATATTCACTTTCATCTTCACTTGAGCTTTCACTAGCTACTTTTAAGGCAATGGACTTTTTATGTTTAGGTTTAAGGTTTCTTTCTCTTAATGTCATTTCATAAGTTAGTAGTGAACCTATAAGTTCATCTTGTTAGGTAGTCTTAAGGTTCCTACCTTCAGTTATTGCAATGACATTTGGTTCCCATATGGAGGGAAGGCCTCCTAGTATTTTCCAAATCATTTCATAGGTGGTATAGGTTTGTCTTAAGGCACTTAGAGAATTTATTATGTGAGTAAATGTAGTATACATACTAGTGATTGTTTCATCTGGACTCATTTTGAAAGCTTCATACTCACTGGTTAGCATGTCAATCCTATTGTCTCTAACATCTATCATTCCTTCATAAGTTACTTCTAACTTGTCCCAAATTTCTTTAGCTATTTTGCAAGTCATAACTCTATTGAATTCATTAGCATCTAAAGCACAATACAAGGCATTTATGACACTTGAATTTATTTATGGCATTTTGTAGTCTATATCGGTTAAGTATTTTTTCTCTTTAGGAATTTGTTTTTCATCCACTATTTTTGTAGGAAATAGATCTCCATCCATAACAACTTCCCAAGCTTTCCAATCCATATATTAAAGATAGATTTGCATTCGCTCTTACCAAAAAGTGTAGTTATGTCCACAAAAGATAGGTGGTCGGGTTGAGGATTCGCCCTCTCTGAAGGGAGCTGCTCCTAAATGAGTCATTCGATCTTTTTATAGCTTCTTGCTAAGATTTACTATAACTAGGCTCTGATACCAATTGAAAATAGGATATAGTTCCCAAGAGGGGGTGAATTTGTAGAGATCCAAATAATTAACGAAATTTAAATAATAAGGGAAAGGAGAGAGAAGAAAATCATAATTGGAGTTTAACAGGGGTCTTGTCAACAAACACAAGACGTTCGTCAACGAGCACGCTTAAGGGGATCATCGATGGGGAGGTGTCTCATCGACGAGGAGATACCGAGAGGCTATTTTTCAGTTCTGAATTCCGTCAACGAGGAATAAGTGTTTGTCGACAAATTTCCTTCATGACCTCGTCGATGAAGTGACGTGTCTCGTCGACGAAGGCCAGTATATAAATAGCCTAAACTTGAATTTTCTGCAGAATTTTTACGCGCAAACCCTCCTCTCTCTCTCTCTCTCTCTCTCTCTCTCTCATGTTCGTCTCTCTCCCCTTCTTTCTAGGATTTCGTGTTGGATTCTCGTCGGTTCGACGATCCGAGGCCACCATGACACTCCTGGGAGAGTTCTCTTCAATTATGCTGGAGTGGATCGCTAGTGGGATTAACTTGGATTTCATTCCAACTTCAAAGTAAGGCTTTTTACTCAATATTTTTCTTTCCTACAGTTGTAGAAAATGTAATACTCGAAGGAATACTGAAGTTTTGTTCTAAAAAATATTGTTTTCAGGGTGTTGAACGGGGAACCTTGCGGGTGTAGGGCTAAGCACTGTAGGGGCTTTTAGTAATTAGGTAAGAGGATACACTAAAGCAGGAGTTTTTCCATGAAAATTATTATTATTTATTAATAGATTTATGTTTAGAAAGCATGTATTACATCTTGGTATTTTTGAGAAAAAATTATATTTGAAAATATACTGCTATTATACAAGAAATACAATTTCAGAACAGTGTGTATGATTTTATTTAGTATTGTGTGGAATGAGTATTAATTTTACGCACATTGTATTATGTTAAGTCAATTGTACAGATAAAACATGTTTCAGAGATTTTCAGAAATAGCAGGATAATGCAATACATTATGATTTCAGAATACATGATAAATAGTACAATTATACAAATCAATATGTACGTTATATTCGGCGCAAGGCCGTGATTGATAGTTGGCGTAAGGCCGCAGTTATGAATGTTATCGGCGCAAGGCCGTATTTATTTATGTATTACAGAAATCAGAAAATGCTATCAACCTATTTATGTGCAAACAGTATATTATCATGTCTTATATCTTATCAGAACCCGGATGGTAGTTCAGTTCAGTTTCAGGAGCACGATATCGTAACTATACAGATCAGTTCAGTTTAGACTTGTGCTAACCGCCCTAGCTAGTAAAGGAGGTGGGAGATGGATAGTCGATGTGACTTTCAGTGTAGAGTTGTAGACATCCACCTAGCAGTCCAAACTAGAGTGTGGAGGGCCCATCGTACTTACAAACATTTTTGACTCGGTAATGGTCGGTTAGCCATTGTCGGGTCCCGCCTTTGGGCTACACAACCCGTCATGGGGTGATAATACATGACATCAGCTAGCTATTCATCCTGGGTAAATTTCAGAATTACTAGTTATTTCAGATGATTTCATGAACAGTGAGATACAATATGATTTAGCAAAATTATGAAATTCTGTGCTTACTCAGTTATGTTATTATCAGTGTTTTCAGGTATATGACATGTATTTTATAATTATTATAGCACTAAATATTCATGTTGTCACACAACTGTATTTAGTTTATTTCCCTTACTGAGAGGTGTCTCACCCCAGCTTAAACCATTTCGGGGAACCCAGAAAGACCGGCGGACAGAAGTCGTTGTTGAGGTAGTGATTACTAGCCTACTAAAAGGGTGAGTCTTTTGAACTAGGGTCGATAGGTTTTTGATTTTAGGTCCTAGTTTTATTGTAGTGACCCGAAAAATATTAGCATTTTAATAATAAAAAGGAGAGAAAATAGAACTAGAAACAGAAGGACACAAGACTTCGTTGACGAACACAAGGTCTCGTCAACGAAGATCTTCAGAATTTCGTCAACGAACACAGGGCTTCGTTGACGAATTTTGTGAAGGGCTCGTCGTCGAAGTGACGTATCTCGTCGAAGAACACAGTTCTATAAATAGTGGAAACCCGGGATTTTGTCATTCACTTGCCGCTCTCTCTCTCTCTCTCTCCTACGACTCCCTCTCCCTTCTCTCTTCATTTTCAGCCCCACTCGTCGCCAGATCGACGATCCGAGGCTACCACGACGCTCCTGGCAGAGTTCTCTACGCATCTACCGGAGCGGATCGTCGGGAAATTAGAGTTGGAAATCATCCCAAATCCAAAGTAAACCCTTTTAGTCTCCTTTTGGCCTTGTGGCAGTTAGAAAAAATGTTATAGACAGAAAAATACTGATGTTTAGTTCTGACAAATATTGGTTTCAGGATATTTTGTAGGAGGCCCTGCGGGTGTTAGGCTTGTATTCCCTAGGGGCTTTCCACTAGTCAGGTAAGGGAAATATGCTATACTTGGAAATTTTTAAATATTATACAGTTTATTTATTTACGAAAATTATATATTTTAGTATGGTGTGGCTTATAATTATGTATATGGTACGAGGATATGTTTATGAATTTAGTTTCATGATTTTACAAATTTCAGTATTATGATTATACGCATTTCAGTTCCATGATTATACGAACTTCAATACCATGATTTTACGATATTTCAGTACCATGATAACACGAATTCCAGTATTACGAATATGCAGTTTCATGTTATAATTATTCAGATTTCAGTACGTTATGCAGTATCATGATTATTTCAGTATTTCAGAACCATGGTAAATCAGATAGACATATATATAGAAATATATTATACGATATCAGACCCTGTTGGACTTGCAGCTACAAAGTATGGTACCGTTGCTACAGATACTATGTTACTTTATGAGTGCAACCACCTATTCAGATATACGTGGTACGGTCGACCACCTAGGCTCTAGAAGAGGTTAGGCTCCCCATCCAGATATGGGTCGAGGAGGGCAGGTCGACTGACGGAGTTCAGTGATTTATTCCTGGTTGGCCAGCCAAGGTAAATCCCGCCTACGGGCTGTACAACCTCGTAATGAGGGGCATGTCATGACATAGATAGCCATAGGGAACAGTTTCAGTTACTATTATTTACGTATTGATTTACAGAAACAGGGATCCTACTATATACACTAGAAGTATTTTGAATTATAACCATAATACTGATATGTTAAGCAATAGGGAAAAAGGGGTGCTGAGCTTTATTATTTATACTGTACTCTTGTACTCAGTTATTCATGTTTATATGAAACAGATTTCATAATATATAGTAGCTCATTTGCCATACAAATAATAGCATATTTTCTCTTACTGAGCGTTGACTCATCCCAATGTTGATATATTTTTCAGGTGATCCAGGTACGTGAGCAGATTAAGCTCGCAAATAGAAGGGCTTCAGTAGTGCCCTGACAGAGAGTGAGTATCATTTTTAGGAGCATTTTTGTATTGCCCTAACTAGTTGAGGGCATTTTTGGAGATACAGTTATGTTGTGTATATATATATATATATATATTGCAAAACATTTCAGAACTCTGGTAGTGAATGTAATGGTTCAGGTTATGTTTATATGATTATGCTTCTCACTGCTTAGGATAATGTTATGGTAATTATTACAGTAGAAAAAAAATCAATTAATTAAGCAGGTCGTTACATTTATCTTTAAGGAATGTATATTTAAATAGTATATGGTGGAATATAGGTACTCTAGTATATTTTGTTTTTATGGTTGAGTGTATGAAATTTATATTTACTACTGCTTATGTTTCCGCTGTATATGACAGGTGTGTCCCCTTTACCCACGGGTTCGGGTTGACTTCGTTATGTTTTAAGCTAATGATAATTAATATGGTTGATTATGTGGTAAGTTAAGTAAGTTGTTACAATTTGGTATCAAAACCTAGGATGCTAGGTTCTGTAAACTCTAGAATACAGCAGTAACAATACCAGAAAATAGGATAAGGGAATTTGAGGTCTGGTCTTGTAGTATAGATGCAGGACTTCCATGATGGTTTGTGTGTCTTTCTTGGGGTGACGATTTCAAGAAAGCCATGATAAACTATTGTCAAGTTGGGTATCTAAGTTGTAGGATTGAACCTTGAATTAATATTATGGATGATGAATCAGTTAAGGATATAATATATATTAGTTAGATGATATGTTATAGTAATAGGGTCCTAAGTTAAGTTTATTGTATTTTCGGGATGGACCCTGGAGATAGTAACACCCATGCCAGTGGTAAAAAAGGTGCTAGGTCCTCAGGCACTGCGGGTGGTGATTCAGATGCAATACTGCGCAGCATGGCACTGCAAGTCATGACTGAAATTGCTAAGAACTCCAGAGAGTTGGGTGGTTCGTCTGCAGGCCACGACAGCTCGATCAAGAAGTTTATTAAGATGAATCCTCCGACTTTCTCAGGAGGAACTGATCCTACCGTCGCTGAAAACTGGGTACAGGAGATTGAAAAAGTGTTTGCAATGCTGCAGTGTACTGAGGAGCAGAGAGTGTTGTTCGCTACATATAAATTGACTCGAGAGGTTGAGAGATGGTGGACGGCAGTGAAACTCCTAAAACAGCAGAGGACAGTGCCCATAGAGTTGACATGGGGGCATTTTAAGGAGATATTTTTTTATAGATATTTTCCAGCCTCGTCTAGGGAAGTTAAGATTGAGGAGTTCCTGAATCTGAAGCAGGGACAATAGACAGTGCAGCAGTACGCAGTGAGGTTCATTGAGCTATCTCGCTTCGCCCCGTACATTATTCTAGATGAAGCGAAGAAGGTACGATAGTTTGATAGGGGTTTGAGGAGTGAATTATATAAGCAAGTGTTGATACTGAAATTGTAAGATTTTGTCGAGCTCGTAGACAGGGCAACTATGGCGGAAGTTGGAGAGCAGTTGGAGGTTGAGGAGCAGAGATAGAGAAAGAGATCCCTGCCTTCTGGTTCCCAGCAGGGATCCAGTCATGGTTCGTGGAAGAGAGGTAGCTACTACAGAGACTAGAGGCGAGGTTGGGGAGTCGTGGTTTTCAGGGTATGCAGCCTTTTCTAACTTGCCCGACTTGTGGAAAGAGACATCTGAGCGAGTGTCGTGTTGGGCAAGGTATCTACTACCGTTGTGGGGAGCCAGAACATATGATGTGAGATTTTCAGGCTCAGATTGGAGCTACTCCCGCTCCTAGACCTGCTCGGGGAGGCTATCTGGCGCCACGTGGAGGCCAGCAGAGAAATATGGCTCCAGCCAGAGTTTTTTCTTTGACACCGGGTGATGCTAAGACAACCGGTGACGTGGTGATAGGTATGATTAGTATGCTTTCATTTAAAGTTATTATATTATTTGATTCAGGAGGCACACACTCATTTGTGTCTATGGAGTGCATTAGACTGTGTGGGGCAAAAACACAGTTATTAGACACTGAGTTGCTAGTAACTACAACGACCAGGTCAGCAGTGAGGTGTAGTAGGGTGCTTTGAGGCTGTCCAGTTGATATTTAGGGAAAAATTTTGTCTGCTAATTTGATAGTGCTGGACATGCACGGGTTTGATGTCATATTTGGCATGGATTGACTAGCAACTTACTTTGCCAGTATAGATTGTAGTTCAAGAGAAGTGATATTCAAACCTCCCGAAAGATCAGAATTCAATTTTATCGAGTCGCGAGTGTAATCCCTACCTCAGTTAGTATCAGCTATTCAGGCGAGGAGAATGCTCCTGAGAGGTTGTCAGGGGTTTGTGGCCTTTGTGAAGGAAATGTCAAGGAATGAATTGAAGCTCACTAGTACGCCAGTAGTAAAAGAGTTTATAGATGTTTTTCCAGATGAGCTACCAGACTTGCCATCTGATCGTGAGGTAGATTTTCTTATTGATCTACTTTCAGGTACAATGCCGATTTCTAAAGCACCTTACCGAATGGCGCCAATAGAGTTGGCAGAACTAAAAATCAGTTGCAAGATTTGCTTGATAAAGGTTTTATACGGCCTAGTGTATCTTCATTGGAAGCTCTAGTATAATTTGTGAAAAAGAAAGATGGGTCAATGAGGATGTGTATAGATTATAGGGAAATTAATAAGGTGACAATTAAGAACAAGTATTCTTTATCCCATATAGATGATTTATTTGATCAACTCCAGGGTACACAGGTATATTTTAAGATTAACCTCAGATCAGGCTATCATCAAGTAAAGGTAAGGTCAGAAGATGTATCGAAGAAGGCTTTCAGGACCTGGTATGGGCATTATGAGTTTCTTGTTATGCCTTTTGGTCTGCTGAATGCTTCTGCAATATTTATGAATTTGATGAATAGGATCTTCCACCAATATCTAGACCATTTTGTTGTTGTTTTTATTGATGATGTACTAGCCTATTCAAGGAGCTATGAAGAGCATGAGACGCGTTTGAGGCAAGTCTTACAGAAGCTCAGGGAAAAGAAGTTGTACGCCAAGTTCAGCAAATGTAAATTCTAGCTTGAAAAGGTTGTGTTTTTGGGATATGTCATCTCAGGGGATGGAATTTCTGTGGATCATAGTAAAATTGATGCGGTAGTGAATTGGGCTAGACCGAGGAACGTTCGGGAGATCAGGAGTTTCATGGGGTTGGCTAGTTATTACCGTCATTTTGTTGAGGAATTCTCAGCGTTATCAGGGCCTCTGAAGTGACTGATTAGGAAGAACATCATATTTGAATGGGACGATAGCTGTGAGCAGAGCTTCCAAGAATTGAAGCAAAGACTTGTTACGGAACCAGTACTGATCATCCTGTCAAGTGGTGAGGGTTATGTTATCTATAGTGATGCGTCCTTAAAGGGACTTGGCTGTGTATTGATGCAGCATGGCAGGGTGGTAGCGTATGCTTCTAAACAGTTGAAAGAATATGAAAAGAACTACCTTACCCATGATCTTGAATTGGTTGCAGTAGTACATGCATTAAAGATTTGGAGGCATTATCTATATGGCAAGCGATATGAAATCTTCTCCGATTATAAGAGTTTAAAGTAATTTTTTCACTCAGAAGGAACTGAACACAAAACAGAGAAGTTGGTTGGAGCTAATTAAAGACTTTGATTGTACTATCAATTATCACTTAGGGAAAGCAAACGCGGTAGCTGATGCGTTAAGCAGAAAGTCTGTGGGACCAGCGCTGGCAGTTATGGAGATTCAGTATCCAATTATGATGGATCTGGAGAGACTCAACATAGAGTTGGTTGATAGTGATCCTCAAGTATGTATTGTCAGTTTAGTAGTGCAGCCTACTCTGCAAGAAGGAATTAAAGTTGCTCAAATGGACGATCCAAAATTAGCAGAGGTAATAATCAGAATACAGAGTGGTTAAGGAAAGGAATTTTGTGTGTATTACAAAAGACGGAACTTTGCGATTTCATTCTCGGCTGTGTGTTCCTGCTGATGCTGATATCAGGAAGACCATCCTAGAGAAAGCTCAAAGATCTTTGTACACAGTTCATCCCAGCAGCACGAAAATGTATGAGGATCTACGAGAGTCTTATTGGTGGAGTGGTATGAAGAAGGAGATTGCCGAGTATGTAGCACAGTGTTTGACGTGCCAGCAGGTAAACACTGAGCACCAGAGGCCAGCAGGTCACTTGCAGCCACTTTTTATCCCAGAGTGGAAATGGGATCACATATCTATGGATTTTGTTTTAAGACTGTCGTCGATATCGCATGGCTAGAATGCGATCTGGGTGATTGTAGATTGTTTGACTAAAACCACCAATTTCCTTCCTATCAAGATCAGCTACTCCATGAACCGACTAGCAAAGTTTTATATTCAATAAATAGTCTGTTCTCACGGTTTTATAGTGTCTATGGTGTCAGATCGAGACCAGCATTTCACGTCATGTTTTTGGAGGAGTTTACAGGAGGCTCTAGGGTCTCAGTTATCCTTCAGCACGACGTTCCATCCTCAGTCGGATGGGTAGACTGAGAGGACGATTCAGATATTAGAAGATTTGCTTCGAGCATGTGTGTTGGACTTTGGGTGTAATTGGACATAGTTCATGTCACTAGTGGAATTTGTGTATAATAACAGTTATCATGCCAACGTTGGCATGGTACCATTTGAGGCACTTTACGGTAGGAGATGTCATTCTCCTTTATATTGGGATGAGATAGGAGAGTGATGTGTTGTGGGACCAGAGTTAGTGCAGCAAGCGTATGATAAGGTTCGGCTCATCAGAGATAGAATTAGTGCAGCTCAGAGTCGACAGAAGAGTTATGCCGATAACCACCGCAGGAAATTGGAATTTGATATTGGTGATCATATGCTTTTGAAAATAGCTCCGTTAAAAGGGGTTATAAGATTTGGGAGGAAAGGGAAACTTAGCCCTAGGTTCATTGGCCCGTTCGAGATTCTAGAGAAAGTGTGGCTGGTTGCCTATAGGTTAACTTTATCACTTGTATTGTCTAGGATACATGGCGTATTCCATGTTTCTATGTTGAGGAAATACATCCCAAACCCTTCTTATGTGACAATTATGGTGAATTAGAGTTTAGTGATTCACTAGTTTATGAGGAGGTACCATTACAGATTTTGGACAGGAAAGAGCAGGAATTGCGTAATAAGAAGATTCCTCTAGTGAAAGTCCTGTAGAGAAATCACGTAATAGAATAAGCTTATTGTGAACTCGAGGAACAAATAAGACAAAAATATCCACAATTGTTCCATGGGATTCAGTTATAATCAGGTACAGTATAAGTAAATATGTAATATTTCTTTTGCACGTTAGTTAGTGTATGTATTAGTTTAGTTAGTTAGTAAGTAATATTTTGGTATTGGGGAATTTTATTTGATTATATGTAATCTCTCTGAACTCTGAATGTAATCACAGTATTCCCCCGCCATAAGTGAGAGTAAGTAATAAAATAAGTAGACTGTTTTCTTTAAGGGATGATGAATCGTATGGATAGCAAATTTTGAGGACAAAATTTTATAAGAAGGGGAGAATGTAGAGACCCAAATAATTAACGAAATTTAAATAATAAGGAAAGGAGAGAGAAGGAAATCATAATTGGAGTTTAAACAGGGGTCTCGTCGACGAACACAAGATGTTCGTCGACGAGCACGCTTAAAAGGATCATCAACGAGAGGTGTCCCGTCGATGAGGAGATACCGAGAGGCTATTTTTCAATTCTGAATTTCATCGATGAGGAATAAGTGTTCATCGACAAATTTCCTTCATGACCTCGTCGACGAAGTGACGTGTCTCGTCAATGAAGGTTAGTGTATAAATGGCCTAAACTCGAATTTTCTACAAAATTTTCATGTGCAAACCCTCCTCTCTCTCTCTCTCTCTCTCTCTCTCTCTCTCTCTCTTGTTCATCCCTCTCCCCTTCTCTCTAGGATTTCGGGCCAGATTCTTGGCTGTTCAACGATCCGAGACCACCACGACACTCCTGGGAGAGTTCTCTTAAAATCTGCTGGAGTTGATCGCTAGTGGGATTAACTTGGATTTCATCCCAACTTCAAAGTAAGACTTTTTACTCAATATTTTTCTTTCGTACAGTTGTAGAAAATGTATTACTCGTAGGAACACTGAAGTTTTGTTCTGCGAAATATTGTTTTCAAGGTGTAGAACGGGGAACCCTGCGTATGTAGGACTAAGCACTGTAGGGGCTTTTCAGTACTCAGGTAAGGGGATAAACTAAAGCAGGAATTTTTTCATGAAAATTATTATTATTTATTAGTAGATTTATGTTTAAAAAACATGTATTACATTTGGGTATTTTTGAGAAAAATGTATATTTGAAAAAATATTGCTATTATACAAGAAATACGATTTTAGAACAGTATGTATGATTTTATTTAGTATTGTGTGGCATGAGTATTAATTTTACGCACATTGTATTATGTCAAGTCAATTGTATAGATAAAGCATGTTTAAGTGATTTTCAGAAATAATAGGATAATGTAGTACATTATGATTTCAGAATACATGATAAATAGTACAATTATACAAATCAATATATATGTTATGTTCGGCGCAAGGCTGTGATTGATAGTCGGCGCAAGGTCGTGGATTATATATGTATTTGGCGTAAGGCCGCATTTATGAATGTAATCGGCGCAAAGCCATATTTATTTATGTATTATAGAAATCAAAAAATACTATCAACCTATTTATGTGCAAACAATATATTATCATGTATTATATGTTATCAGAACCTGGATTGTAGTTCAGTTTAGTTTTAGGAGCACGGTACTGTAGCTATAAAGATCAGTTCAATTCAGGCTTGTGCTAACCGCCCCTGCTAGTAGAGGGGGTGGGAGATGGATAGTCGATATGACTATCAGTGTAGAGTTGTAGACGTCCACCTGACAATCCGGACTAGGGTGTGGCGAGCCCATCGTACTTACTGACATTTTTTACTCGGTAGTGGTCGACCAGCTTTTGTCGGGGCTCGCCTTCGGGCTGCACAACCCGTCATGGGGGGTAATACATGACATCAGCTAGCTATTCATCCTAGGTAAATTTCAGAATTACTAGTTATATCAGATGATTTCATGAACAGTAAGATACAGTATGATTTAGCAAAATTATGAAATTATATGCTTACTCAGTTATGTTATTATCAGTATTTTCAGGCATATGACATGTATTGTATAATTATTATAGTACTAAATATTCATGTTGTCATACAACTGTATTTAGTTTATTTCCTTTACTAGAAGGTGTCTCACCCCAACTTAAACCATTTCAGGGAACCTAGAAAGACAGGCGGACTGAGGCCGCCGTTGATGCAGTGATTACCAACCTGCTAGGAGGGTGAGTCTTTTGAACTAGGGTCAATAGGTTTTTGATTTTAGGTCCTAGTTTTATCTTTTGGTGACTTTGAGGATTGTATATTTAAACAGTATATGGTGGAATATAGGTACTCTGGTATATTGTATTTTTATGGTTGAGTGTATGAAATTTATATTTACTATTGTTTAGGTTTCCGTTGTGTATGATAAGTGTGTCTTCATTACCCACGAGTTCAGGTTGACTTTGTTATGTTTTAAGTTAATGATAAATAATATGGTTGATTATGTGGTAAGTTAAGCAGGTCGTTGTAGAATAGATTTTTAAAAAAAAATTATATTCTTTTTTTTTAAAGGCTTCTGAATTATAAAAATAAATACAACCCAAATACAATCACAAAATACGTGTAAAACAGTCAATCCAAATTAACCACAATCAAAACGAAATAACCAAGCACTTGATTCTTGTAACAATAGCCCTGTAGTAATATGCAATGCTTGTTGGATTTGTATAAGCCCTGTGTTGAAAATCACAATCACATTCTTCCCAGTCCTTCGATTAGGCTGGAGCCTGCCTCTCCAAACGATATCCCCTCTCTTGGCACAACGATCCAACAGTCTTGAATCGTCTATAAACAAAAAATAAGTAGAAGGAATTTTGTGTACAAGAAACACTCTTACAACAGAGCTTGATCAACACAAATATACTTCAATGTAAATCAATATAAAGAGATTGAAGTTCAATTGAATTGAGATCACCGAATATATCTTTCGTGTATTGAAAGATTCAGACTTTGAAGGCTCAAATTAATAATTGGGATCAGCAGCAATTCATCAGTGAACGTAGGATAAGCACAACAGAGATTGAGAGCTTTGAGAGTACTTTGATTGCTGGAAAATTTCTTAGTGTAGAAAATCATTGTATTTGGGGCTATTTATAGATGTTTAAAAGATAATTCCTTGCCCCCCAAGTTTACTTGGAGTGAACATTAAGTTTTCAAAAAGAGTAGAGCCTAAGAAATCCATTTAAAAAATCTTCTCATTGATTTTTTAAAAATCTATTCGAGTAGCAGTCGCCAACCACGACCTGGCAGTCACCTGTCACAGTCAAAACTATATATCTAGAAGGCTGGAAGTCGCCTGCCAAGACACAGGCAGTCGCTGACTTGACCACCTAGGTGCTTGACAGGGTTCAGGCAGTCGCCTGGGACCCTACTGCCTCCCAAGTTTAATTCCCTTTATTTTTGGCAGTCTACTACCTATATTGGGCAGTCACCTGGCTCTCAGAAACTCCTTTTTTTTTTTTTTACTTTGAAAACTTTCTTCCTTTGAGACCCTATTCATTTTGATTTAAAAACATATTTTAAGGTCTTTCAAAAATGTGTTTCTTCTAAGTGGTGAATATTCATCAAGGTGGACATTGTTAGGTTTGTGGCTCATATTTTGAGTAGAACACATGTATCAGGAAAGCATCGTGAAGAGAGGAACAAGAGAGAAGTTTGCATGAAGGCAATCATCATTGATTTACTCGACGGTTTGAGGGCTAACCGTCAACAATTTTGGTGTAACCATCAATGGTTTCAAGCATAATGCAGGGAAATCTTCTCGGCTTCAAACCGTCGATGGTTTAACCTAAACTATTGATGGTTTCGTTTAGCGCAAGTCACAAATTTTGAATCGGAGATCAGTAGATTGGGAGATTTTTTAGGATTTTCCTCTGGGAGATTCCTACGGAAGTGTTTTAGATATATTAGAAGTTTTCTATATGCATAGGATTAGTATTTAATCATATTATATAACCCTAGTTGGGTAAGCTTGATGTAAGCTTCATTGTGATAGTGATAAACAGCCACTACTCCCGTGGATGTAGGCAAATTTCCTAACCATGTAAATTCTTGTGTCTTTGATTATTACTTTCGTATATTCTCATTGTTGAGTAATTGCTTATTTAGTATTGTTCACCATTGAGTGATTGCACTGCTTGTTTGTTGATTAATTCGAATTTGTGTGAGGGCTTCCGCTGGACATTCGCGATCAACAATTGGTATTAGAGCGCCGATAGTGCACCAACAATTTCAAATAGGAATTTTGTTAGGTCAAATTGGGTTCTTAGTTTTGGCTTCTGCTTCTTGAAACTTTGTGGTTTTGTCTGGGGCTTTTTTTAGACACTATTTAGGGGCTTTTTGAAATTAACAATTCAAAAAAATCAAAACTTTGAACCCCTTATAAAATGATATTGAATAGACCAATGATTCCACCCAAAATAAAACAAAGTTATAGGAGGAACTAACCTCCGGACCTTCTCTTTTCTATTTCTGCCCAATGCACTTCCTTCAAAGCTTCTGAATTATGCTCTTAAGACTTCTACACTGTTGCACTCCTTCAATTTTTTTATTTTGCTCCTTTTATCTTCATTTGCCTTCTTTCTCAACAGTTCCCACCTATTCCTCCTGCACTTCAATCTCTCTACCTCACTTTCTTTCCTTCTTAATATGGAAAATCCATTTTTTCTCCTTCCTCTTTTTGTTGAGAAGCTTCTATTTACAGGCAAAAGGGAAACAACCAATCAATTTGATTCATCAATCAATTTTAAACCAATTGATAGTGATTAATCTAATTGATTGGTTGATTTTTATTTATTTAAACCAATTGAGAGTGATTAATCTAATTGATTGGCTGATTTTTATTTAATTTATTTACATTCATTAACTCACCACTACCTGAAAATTCCATCCTTTTTGTGCATGCAAGTATAAACATTGGGAGGCTAGCCCACTAGAAGGTAAAGTGAAATTGATTTTCTTCTTGTTTTCTTTTCTATTCCTTTTTTTCAAGAAAAGTCCTTCATTGTTGTAGGAAGTCACTGCTTTTCATAAATGACCAAAAATTAGTTACACTATATTTGATGACTTAGGCATAATTCATTTGCTGAATTTTTACAACTAATTAAAATATGCAGTTCACTTCATTTGATGATTGCCCCCATATATTACTATTCTGTATGCATTGTGATCATTAATGAGCAGAAATGCTCTTGATATTTGAATCCAAAGAATCTAAGTGGCAAGCTAATTAAACCACTTCTGCCCTTTCAATTCATAGATTAAAGTCATTAAACTACATCCAAACAGTCATTAAATTATATGTTCATTCAATTGGTTATCAAGTAGGCTTGTTAAGATGTGGTTCAATATTAAACCCATCAGCATCAAATAAGATGCAGGCTGCAGACTCAAATTTTCACATTATTCTGCAGACATGGCACTTTCTGAACTTTAAAAATGGCTAATTTCTTATAAAGAAAATTCAAAAGTACTAGCTACAACTCCTAGGAAGTAGCCTGGCAACCCATTGAAACCCAAGCCCTCCTTCGCAGAGACAGTACACATTGCACTAGCTTGAGACAAGAATGTCTTCTAGACTAATGCAAAACCAAGTTATCTGATGGCTGCTACATTTGCTTAGTTTAAGGGGAATATATATTGTCCTCGTGTTATTCTAGCTAGCAACTTATAGGAGATTGAGGCCAAACGATCCATTCCTCTTTAATAAACTAAAAATAATGGTCTTTCAAAGAAGTGCCCATTCTGATTGAGCATCTGGAACAATCAACTTCCACAGAATTATGAATCATAAAAATATCAAAAGACAACTGAAAAATAAACTGCCAATCAAGTTTGGGATATGGGCTTTCAATGCTGCTGCAAATGCTAAACATCAAAAGATATGATAGGGTTAGACATTATGTTAGCTCCTGTACTATTAGAACAATAATAGAAAGAGAATATTATATTTGTTGGGGTTATATTCATGCCATGAAGAAAGAAAGCACACAGAAGAATGCGAGCAAATAATATGATTTCCCTTGGCCTACTCCACCAAATGATCCACTTGGAAGGTCCTAGAGTGTATCTATCATGCCTTCAGCAGACCATTTAACAAGTAGCCCACTGATGTTTTTGGGATTCCATGGAACATACAAATGGATAGCATTATACTGGGCAGGATTGCTAAACTACATCTCAGTCATGGAACATAGAAACTCAATCAACATGGGAAACTTGAGAAACATTTGAAGAAGCAGAGCTTCAATGAGGAACCAAAAAGTTTACTAATTAATTTTAGAAAAATGCTATAACAGTAACGTAATCAATGCATGCATGGAGAAGGGAAGCAAGGGCACGAGCCATGAATTGAACTAGCAAGTGGCTAAACTACAGCTCATGGTTGCACTGTTGAATTGAGCCATTAAGCATTTAAGCCCTATCTTAACAGTGTTCAGATTATGTGATAATTATCATAAACATTAGAATTTCATTCATTCTTTAATCAAGTAGGTTTGTTAACACAGGGTTTAATTTAACTAGGAAACCTCCCACATGGAGCAGTATTGTGAATTGAAAAGTACCCATCAAAACCCTAACCATAATTTGCAGAGAATCTAGCCTGTAACAAGGATATCTTATAGACTTTTGAGAACCTAGGCCATGACAGCATGAATACAGTATTAAATTTCTCCACCTATACTCATTACTCTTGGCTTAGGATGGACCCTAGAAGGACATGAATAAATGTGAAGCCGTCAACTAAAAGTGATTCAGTTTTTGGCAAGGGAATTCTCGAATCTATATGACTATTTAATCCTCTAAATGGCTTCGTTTGTAGTGTTGCAAAATAACTTTTCTTACCAGCATTGAGAGCACAATATTTGTAAGATGCCAAGAAAATTGTTCTTTGTTAACCTAATTAACTTTGAATACACATTACAATGACCTGATAATCTATTTAATCAAAAATTTGAACCAACCAACTTCCACAGAATGATCAATCGTAAACCAATCAAATAAGATTGATAAATGAACTGCCAATTTGTTTGAACCAACCAACTTGCACATGCACATATGTTTTTAGGTTCAAAGAGGCACTGAACCCATGAAAATTGTATTTGAGATTCTCTGGTAATTCCTTATTCAACAGGTGTCATGTTCTGTAAGCCATGACACTTATTCGGGAAGTGCTTCGTGTTAGAGATGGAGCCAGAAACACAGCTGGAAACGCGTTGAGCTGAGTCAGAAAACGCGTGCTTTTATTCTCCATACTTCCATTTGTGATTAATTTGATTGTTTTGTATTTAATCATGATGTAACTTCCAAGCCTATATAAAGAGGGCCGTGGAAAGTGAATTAGTATAGCACAGAGAGAGTGCAGAGAGAGCAGAGAAGCTCAGGAGAGCTGAGAGGAAGAAGGGAGGAAGTGAGAGAGAGAGAGAGAGAGAATTGTAAAAATTTTTCCGGAGAGTTAGTGAATTTTGGTGTGTGCTCCGTGGACATAGGTCGTTCTTGACCGAACCACGTAAAAATCTTGGTATCACTTTGATCTGAATGCTCACAGGTTCCTAACACTTCGAGTCATGGGCCCATGATGGTCAAGGGCTCAAGATTAGTATTACTCCATTTATTCCCATGGCACTGATAAGGAAATAATATGAATGACCAAAGCAACGTGTCTGCAGAGCCCGGGGCAGGCCTAGTTTTGTCATTGTCCATCCATATGAACATGTTAAGAGCCTTTTCATTTAATGAACCATTTTGGAGGCAAGCATGTTAGTTGTACAATATCACAAACAACAGTCACTAACGGGTTTTATCAATTTTTAGGAGCCAAAAATGAAAGGGATTTCTACTGATTCACAAGTCAAAGGAAGTGCTTTCTGCAGAAAGAACTCTTGTTTGTCCACACTTAGACAAGCTGCTGAAAGTCTTAACCGATGGCAGCTAGAAATTCTCTGAGAACATCTTCTCCCAATTCAGTTGATATAAAGGCTTTGTTTCCTAAATAATTAGGTCAAGATTGCTTTTGCCAAATGTTCCTAAATGGAACAGAAGCAAAAATCCACTGTAGTTGTTGCTTTTACAAAAAAAAATTTCCAAGAACTGAACTTTTATAGCTAAAGATGAAGCCCAAAAAAAAAAAAAAAAAAAAAACTGAATTATTGCAGATTTCTCCAAATATTATGACATATGAAATAAAGGGCTAGTAACTAAATTATGAAAAACTGATTAAAGCACACAAAAAAAATGTAAAGCAAAATCCATGATGCACCATAATATTGAGTTGAAATGACAAAAAAAAAAAAAAAAAGGATGAAAATGCATTATTTGTTATTCTGCTAGGTACCCTCCATTAAGTTGCCAAGAACAAAGATCGCCTTCCTTCACATTCTCGAAGGCAAAAGTCCTTGCGCTTGAAGTCTTTAAGGAGAAGCGAACCGTCCACCATGGAGATGAAGAACTTCAAAGTTGCAGTGAGACTCAATTCCATCTTCGATCTTCGGGTAACTTTTTTCACACACAAACCCTTGAGTTGGGCATCAGCCAGTAGTCCTTTATATAGACTTGGGGGAATTTGGAAAGCTTTGAATGGGCAGATTTATTACTACTATTTCAAAAATATTTTCTCATCATTTCATTCAATAACTAAGCTGTATTTTTCCCCTTTCTCCTCATCCACATGCATGCATCCACAAAAAATTTCTATTTTTGATCCAGTAATGTAAAAACTTTAATGTGATTATTAATATTTTTTTCTCATTTTGAATAAATTTTTCTTTTAAGTACCTTCTAAAATTAATCAATACATTTATTGATTCAAATGAAATCTTTTATACCAAGCCAACGTGATTGGCAAGAAAACACCAACTCAGAAATTCTCAAAATTTTATTCCTTGATGAATGTTTAAGGAAGCATGCATTCCGAATTCAAATGTGTGTATTATTTTCTCAGAGAAGAATTTTTTAAAGATAATTCATGAAATATAAGTAAGTTCAAGTAAGATTTGTATGAAGAAGCTTATAATATAACCTATGCATTTAAAGTATTAGACTCCTTGGCAGATTTTCCTATATTAGGATTTAGGCAAACACATTTGCCAAATAAACATTTGAATAAGAAATTTGTTTTCATATTTTTTTTGAAGTTTTTAATAAATGATATTGGAAACTTTTTAAACAACTTTGTAATTAAAGATATATTTTCTTAAATTAGCATTCACTAATTGGTAGTACGAATTAATACATTGGGCCTATGACGCATTCATTTGCTTAAATTGATTTAAGCTCTATTTAGATCAAGGAGTTTTTTTTTAAATATAAATATTTTTTTGTTCACTATATTTTCTTTCTATTTCAAATGCCATTAAGAATAAAAAATAGTTTTAATATAATTTAAAATTAAGAAAAATACATGTTAATTATAAATTAAATCAAATTTTATTTTTTTAACATGACAACAAATTTTACTTTTTCTCGCTTTCCAATAATTAGGCATGAATTCTTTTTTTTTTTCTTTTATTTAGTATTTTTCCAATTAAAAATGAGTCTTATCGTTGTTTGGACGAAGTCACTATCTCTCATAAATGACCAAAAAATAGTATTACAATATAATGATTTTGGTCCTATTCATTTTCTGAATTATTACAATTAATTAAATTATGCATTTCCCTTTATTTGATGATTACCTCTATGTACAACTATTTTGTTACAAATGCATCATGATAATTAATGAGCAAAAATGCATATGCAAACCAACAAATGCTTTTTTCTTTTGTTTTTGTATCAATTGTAAGTTTACAAGCAACTCGTTTTTCATTCTACAACCCTTTCTACTAAACCTTCATTATAAATGTTCTAAACTTTAATGATTCGAATATCCCTAAAAGAAACAAATACATGATTTTCTCATGAAGATTATACATTAGCTTTACAAAAGTCATGTACTAGCTTAAATGAAACCTTGAGACCTATTTTATTACATAGTTTTGGCAACATCCAGGCATGTGTATGCCTTTTATAATTATAGATTAGTATGTGATGTAAGACAAGAAACAAGACCTTGGGAAGATCTTTGTTGGACAATACTTAAGAAGAATTGGATCAAGGAAAGTTGGGTTTAGTTAGTATTTTATGTTGTGTGTTTAGTATTAATTAGTATAGGATTATGTGTATTTAGGGGGGGTTGTTTTTATTATTTGTGTAAAAAAGGGGGTTGTTTGTAATCTATGTATTTATATGGGTATGTGTGTAATTTTATGTGTTTAGGCTTTCTTATAAAAAAGTGTTTGAAAACCACATTATAGACAATTGTTGATGAATTTGAGTTGAATTGAAAGTGAGATTTCCTCCCTCGTATCTCCCCCCTCCTCCCTTCCCCTTCCTTCTTCTCTTCTAATTTTTCCGTGGCTACAAAACATTCATGCTGCTCCTACATCATTTGGTATCAAAGCCCAAATTTGATTTCCATACTCCCATTTCAATCCAACCATTTTCCCTTCATTCTTCTCCTTTTCCCTTCTTCTTCCTCCTCTCTTCTTTTTCTTTCTTTTCTCTGTTCTGATCTCCTATTTTGGCCCTAATCCCCTATTGCCTAGCAGCATTCTGCCTTCTTTCTTCTTCTTTGTTTCGATTCTCCTTTTCTCTATTTCTCTCCCCGTATCTCTCAATTCTCTTTGCTTTCTTGTTTGTTGATCTCAACTATCCTTTCTACTATGATTCTCAATTCTTTTTCCTCTTCTCACCTTCTTCTTCCCTCTTCTCTGTTTTCATATTCATTCTATGTCTTTCCCTTGTAGTGAAAAACAAATTGCACAAGAGAATAAAACGATCATACAACGCAACACTCAATGGTGAAATATATATAACAACAAGCACGCAGATTATAATGAAAGTAATAACAATAACACAAGGAATTACGTGGTTGGCAATTCCTACATCCACGAGAGCAATAGGCAATGTGATTTTCACTATCCTGTGTCCAAAGACACGAAACATCATAATAGTTACAACATATAGAACGTATATATAAACTTCCCAAAGGCTTTCCCTCCAAAACCCAACCTCTCCAACGTCCTAATTCAAAATTTAAAAACAAACGCCGAGTTCCCGAGCCAAACCATCGACGGTTTGTAGAGATACCATCGACATTTAAATACCGAGAGCAAATAGTCAATGTAAAAGATTTAGAACCGTCAACGATTTCTTCCCGCAAGTCAGCATTCATATTTTATTCATGTTTTATCTTTGTACGTATCTTCCACTCAATCATATGAGCCATATATTATAACAATCTCCACCTTGGAATATATGCCCCTTAGGAGAAACTAAAAACATAAACATGCTGCTCCACCTTAACCTTGGGATATTAGGTTGGGACCATCTCTCATCTAGTTACTGGAGACAAAAACCAAGTCCAAGCTATGTGTAGACACCCTAATTTTTACCAGGTCTCCCTAATTGGTGAGGTACATGAGATCAATGAAATTTTCAAGCCCCCATTTGGAACATTCATTTGAATCCTAAATCTAAAAACAAGATCCTATCCATGGACCCTTGAGAGCAAACTTAGTTATAAAGTCCCTCACATTTGGGTTCAACCCATAGTCCATGTCTACGAAGAAAATGATGTCTTATTTCTATATGTTTAGTTTGTTGTTTTTTGTCCCACATTGGTAGAATATTTCCACATTAGTATAAAAGGTTATTTTGAATTTTTTATATTATTTGTCCCACATTGGAGAAAAATGTTTTTTTAGACTTGAGGTTGAAGCTATATAAAGAGCTCAACTCTTCATTGGTAAAACACACCTCAAAGTTGTACTTTGTCAAGAAGTAGTGGATTGATCATTGGCGCCCGAGGACGTAGGTAATTCTATACCGAACCTCGTAAATTTCTTGTCTTATTCTTTTTATTGCTTTATTATTAGTTTCTGAATTACTTTAATTTCTTATATATTCAATAGCAATAGTTGTAATATTGGTTTGGCATAAGTGGGGTGCCCGTCACAACAATTGGTATCAGAGTTAGGTTGAATAGTGTTGATACGGAGGTGTTCCTCTGTTAGGATCCTCGATTCCACGTTTGATGCCTAAGAAAGACTTTATCTAAGCGAGTGCTCAGAGACCATTGCGGCTCAATCGCTCCCTGGAGGTCGGCCTGGTCAAAGTGGAATTTCATAGGATAAAACAAAGTAAACACAGTTGGTACGTACTATTCATCCTAAGCCTTTTGCTTTATTGGTTGCTATTAAATATATAGAAAATGGCAGAAACTAGTGCAGCAGTAGAAAAAACTTTGTCCACACGAACTCCAACCCCTTCGGCTTCGACATCACCATCGAAAACGATAGATAATGCTCGGTTTGAGGTGGAGAAATTTGATGGTACCAATAATTTTGGTATGTGGCAATGTGAGGTGATGAACATCTTGTATCAACAATAACTAGATATTGCTTTGGATGATAAACTGGTAGATATAGGTGACAGAGATTGGGAAAAGATCAATCGTCAGGCATGTGGTACGATTCGTCTGTGTCTCGCTAAAAATCAGAAATATTGTGTTATGAGGGAGACATCTGCAAATAAATTGTGGAAGACATTGGAAGATACATTTATGACCAAGAGTCTGGAAAATCGGCTCTATTTGAAAAAGAAATTGTTTCGCTTCCAATATCAATCAGGTATTTCGATTAATGACCACATAAATGCTTTCAATAAAATTTTGGCCGATTTGTTAAATTTGGATGAAAAGGTGAAAGATGAGGATAAAGTCATATTGTTACTGAATTCTCTCCCTGATGAGTATGAACATTTGACCACCACTTTATTGTATGGGAAATATAAAGTTACTTATGATGCTGTTTGTATTGCATTGATTAGTACTGAATGCAGAAAGAAGGATCAGAGGGTCCATAAGGAAACAGCAGAAGCACTAACAATAAGGGGATGTTCTCAGAGTCGTATACCTGGAAGGAAGAGTACATCTCATGGGAGGAGTAAATCTCGTGGGAGACCTGCTAAAGATGAATGAGTCTTTTGTCGTGAGAGAGGGCACTGGAAGAAAGATTGTCCTAAATTACAGTAGAAGAATAAGGGCAAAGCACATTCTAATGCCAATATAGCCAATGATGATAAAAGTAAGTTAGATTTTTCTCTTGTTGGAACATCTTCGTCACATTATTTTGGTGAGTGGATTTTGGATTATGGTTGTTCCTATCACATGTGTCCCAATAGGGAATGGTTTTCTAATTTTGAAGAATTAGATGGTGAGGTTGTTTTTATGGGAAATGATAATACTTGTAAAACAACTGGAATAGGATCAATACAGTTGAAATGTCAAGATGGAACTATTAAAACCTTGACTGATGTTAGGTATGTTCCAAGCCTAAAGAAGAATCTGATTTCATTGGGTGCTTTAGAATCTAAAGGGTTCACTATCACTTTGAAGGATGGAACCTTAAAGATTAAATCAGGTGTGCTGGTGGTGATGAAAGGAATAAGGAAAAATAATTTGTATTATTTACAAGGTAGTACAGTTATTGGCTCAACAATTGTTGTTTCTGAGAAAGATGCAGGTTTAGATACAATCAAGTTATGGCATATGCGATTAGCACATGCAGGAGAAAAAGCTTTGCAACAATTAGCTAAACGAGGTTTGTTAAAGGGTGCAAAGGTGTGCAAACTTGAATTTTGTGAGCATTGCATTCTGAGAAAATAAACTAAAGTGAAATTTGGCACAGCAATCCACCAGACTGAAGGTATTTTAGACTACATCCATACAGATGTATGGGGGCCCACAAAAACGGCTTCGTTGGGTGGTATGTATTATTTTGTCACTTTTGTTTATAATTTTTCCAGAAGAGTTTGGGTGTATTCTATGAAGCATAAAAATGAAATGTGTGATATTTTCCTTAAGTGGAAAAAATTAGTTGAAACTCAAACTGGAAAAAAGATTAAACGGCTCAGATCAGATAATGGTGGTGAATACATGAGTGACCCATTTATGAAGGTATGTCAGGATGAAGGTATTGCTCGACACTTCACAGTTCGAAATACACCACGGCAGAATGGGGTGGCAAAGCGCATGAATCGAAATTTTCTGGAGAAAGTTCGATGTATGTTGTCTAATGCTGGGTTAGACAAAAGGTTTTGGACTGAGGCTGTTAGATATGCGTGTCATCTCATCAATCGTCAACCATCATCTGCAATAGGGGGAAAAACACCTTATGAGGTATGGTCTGGAAAGCCTGCTAGTGATTATGATTATCTACATGTATTTGGTACTATGACTTATTATCATGTTAAAGAATCTAAGTTGGATCCAAGAGCCAAGAAAGCAATATTCTTGGGGATAAGTGTAGGAGTCAAAGGATACCGTCTTTGGTGTCTAGAGACGAAAAAAAGGATTTTAAGTAGAGATGTAACTTTTGATGAACTTGCGATGATGAAGAAAATAATACGCAAGGAGTCACGAGTTGAAGAGAAAACCAGTGGTACTCAACAACAGGTTGAGGTTGAGACAATTTTGGGAAACCTAGTGAGAAATGAGACTACACAAGATAACTCTCCAGTTACGGTGGGAAATATTGTACAAGAAGAGGAGATTTCAATTTGAGAATCTTCACAACAACAAGAATCAATTGTTTCTCAAAGGCCAAGACGAGAAATTCGAAAACCTGCTCGGTATACTGATATGGTGGCCTATGCACTTCTAGTTGTAGATGATAATGTTCCTTACACTTTCAAAGAAACAATGAGGAACTCTGAATCAGATAAGTGGAAAAAAGCAATGGATGAAGAAATGCAGTCTCTTCATCAGAATTAGACTTGGGAGCTAGCCTAACTGCATAAGGGTAAGAAAGCAATTGGTTGCAAATGGGTTTATGTAAAGAAAGAAGGATTTCCAGATGCAAATAATGTTCGCTTCAAAACTAGATTGGTAGCTAAGGGATACGCACAGAAGGAAGGCATTGATTATAATGAGGTATTTTCTCCAGTCATTAAACATTCTTCCATTCGAATTTTGTTGGCTTTGGTAGCACAATTTGATCTTGAACTAGTTCAACTCGATGTAAAAACTGCATTTTTACATGGTGATTTGGAAGAGGAAATCTGTATGACTCAGCCAGATGAATTTTAGGTTGCTGGAAAAGAAAATTGGGTATGTAAACTGGGTAAATCGTTGTATGGTTTAAAACAGACTCCAAGACAGTGGTACAAACGATTTCATCAGTTTATGATGGGTCAGAAGTACATCAGAAATAAACATGATCATTGTATTTATTTTCGTAGACTACAAAATGGATCTTTTATATATTTACTCTTATATGTTGATGATATGTTGATAGCTTCGAAGAATAGGGAAGAAATCAACAAGTTGAAAAGTCAGTTAAATCAAGAGTTTGAGATGAAAGATCTTGGTGAAACAAAGAAGATACTTGGCATGGAGATTCGCAGAGATAGAATGAGAGGAAGAGTTAGTTTGTCTCAAAAACAGTATTTGAAGAAAGTAGTACAGAGTTTTGAAATGTCTAAGCAATCAAAACCAGTAAGCACTCCTCTTACTCCTCATTTCAAACTTAGTATTGCTTTATCTCCTAAATCAGATGAGGAATGTAAGTATATGTCACAGGTTCCTTATGCAAGTGCTGTTGGTAGTCTGATGTATGCAATGGTTTGTACTAGACCTGATATTTCACAAACTGTTAGTATGGTGAGTAAGTATATGCATGATCCAGGTAAAGGACATTGGCAAGCTGCGAAATGGATTTTGAGATATATTATGAATACGATTGATGTTGGTATAGTATTTGAAAAAAATAATACTATTGATCAACGTGTTGTTGGATATGTGGATTCAAATTTTGCAGGTGATTTGGATAAACGTCGATCAACTACTGGATATATTTTTACATTTGCTAATGGTCTAGTGAGTTGGAGGTCTACCTTACAATCTACCATTGCTTTGCCTACAACAGAAGCAGAGTACATGGCAGCTTCAGAAGCTGTTAAGGAAGTTATTTGGTTGCAGGTTTTACTTGAAAATTTGGGAGTTGTTCAGAAGCACATGGTTGTATTCAGTGATAGCCAGAGTGCTATTCACTTGGCAAAGAACCAAGTCTACCATGCACGAACGAAACACATCGACGTTCGGTTTCATTTTATGTTGGATATTATTGATGGAGGCAAGATACTTCTTCAGAAGATTGCTACAACTGAAAATCACGCAGATATGTAGACCAAGATTATGACAACAATCAAGTTCAAATATTGTTTGGACTTGATCAATATTCTGCAAATCTGAATATTTTTGGAAGGCGCCGATGATGTAGAACTTCAGAAAATGTTGGCGACTGAAAAATTTGTTGAATTTATCGTCAAGGTAGAGATTTATTGTTTTTTGTCCCACATTAGTAGAATACTTCCACATTAGTATAAAAGGTTGTTTTGAATTTTTTATATTATTTTTCCCACATTGGAGAAAAATATTTTTTATACTTGAAGTTGAAGCTATATAAAGAGCTCAACTCTTTATTTGAAAAACACACCTCAAAGTTGTACTTTGTCAAGAAGTAGTGGATTGATCATCGGCGGCCGAGGACGTAAGTAATTCTATACCGAACCTCGTAAAATTATTGTCTTATTCTTTTTATTACTTTATTATTAGTTTCTGCATTACTTTAATTTCTTAAATATTCAATAGCAATAGTTATAGTATTGGTGTTTGGCACAAGTGGGGTGCCCAGTACAACATAGTTCGTGAATGTAATACAAGATTCTTTGAGATGTTTATTGCACTTGTATCATCGCATCTTATAGGAATTGTGTCATAACGTAATCCAAAATCCGTCAGCTGTTGCATTATATATAGCGTTTGAGCACAACAACTTCTTGCTGCTACGTATTCTGCCTCAACTATGGAAAGAGCAACTGAATTCTACTTCTTGGAAAACCAAGAGACTAACAAATGTCCTAAGAAAGGACATGTGTCACTCGTGCTCTTTCTATCCACTTTTCTACCAGCAAAAATCAGCATCTGAATAGCTGATAATCTGAAAGGATGTATACTTAGGATACCATAACCCCAGTTCAATAGTTCCTATCAGGTATCTAAATATTCGTTTGACAGCTAACAAATGTGACTCTTTTGGTGTAGCATGAAATCTTGCGCACAAACATACATTGAACATTATGTCAGGTCTGCTGGCAATTAAATATAGTAAGTTACTGATCATTCCATGATAGAGCTTGACATTTACTGGTATACCTTGTTCATCATTTTTCTAATTTCAAGGAAGTGCTCATAAGTGTCCCTAGTATTGTTCCATCTTCCATATTAAAATTTTTGAGCAGATCTCTAATGTACTTCGATTAATTTATAAAAATTCCATGTTTCGTTTGTTTGATCTGAAATTCTAGGAAAAAATTTAGTTCACCCTTCATACTCATCTCAAATTCATTTTGCATAGTGCTTGCAAACTCATTGCACAAGTCTTTATCTGTTGCTCCAAATATGATATCATCTCGGTCGACCAAACTTGGACACTCAGTCAATCAAACCTCACCTTCGGTCAATCAGCGGTCTCGGGTTGCCATAATATTTTTTACCGTAGTTAAATTTTTAAACGGGGTTAATTGTGTTAAAATGTTTTTAAACATGTCCTGATAATAACTTACATGTCCTGAACGGTTATATTTTTAGGAAACTCTACATATACCCCTTCATTTGCAAAAATTAGCAGGAAATTAGCAAAAACAATTAGCAAATTTTCTCTTATTTTCAAAAGTTCTATTTCTCACATTCAAGCTTCATTTCTTCATTTTTACTCATTCTCATTGCAAACCTTACTAAGTAAGAGTGCTATTGTGAGTTTCTAATTAAGCTTACACTCTCGTTAGTTCTAGTTGATTGATATATATTTTTTATCCGAGAGTAAGCTTGAGTTTTTCTAGGAGACTTCATTAATAAGTCTTCCGTAGGAAAACTTCATAGAGCTTCTGAGTTTTATATCATCATTGCAATACTCAAGAGTTTGTATTGTTTTTTATTTGTGAAATAAATTTTTATGAACCGTTTTCAAATATTTCATGTGCTTATTTTTGAGAAAAATACTTTTGGGATATTTTGCTTGTGAAGATTTTTGTTAGTGTACCTCTTGATTGATAATATCATCTTAACACAAAGATTAAATAATTTTTACAAATCGATTTCAAATATCTCGTGTGATTTACTTTGAGAAATATTTTGTTCAGATATTTGTGCATTTGTAAAAAGATCTTTGTTGAAATATCCTTAGATTGATTTTATCTTATTAAACACAAAGATCAAATCATTTTATAAATTAAATCTGAATATCTCTTGTGGTTTATTTGTACAAAAATATTTATTGAGATATTTAAAGTGTGCAGGATCCTTGTTTGTGCATTATGATTGAAATCATCATTTGACACAAAGATCATATCATTTGTACTCTCACGCACTGATTGTAATATTTGCATAAATATTTGAGGAGTAGACACTTAGACTACACTGATCATATCAAATCCTATCTTTTGGCAGTGCATTGATTACATTGTACGTATTGTAATACATATCTGCTTAGTTGAGAAGTACATTTATTGTACACAAATTTTATTAAGAAATTTGTTGTATTCTAGGCATGGCCTAAGAGGGCGGCAATCCAGTCCAAGAAGAATTGTGTAGGTTGAGATCAGCCCTGTGTTAATTGACCTGATTGTAAAGGTTGAGGTCAGCCTTATGCTAATTGACCTGGTTGTTTAGATGTCGCTTCACCCGTTAAGTGAGCCTATAGTGGTAATCCTTGTGTTTGTTAGCTAAAGCGAGGACGTAGGCACTTTGGTCGAACTTCGATAACATATCGTGTGTATCATTTACTTTTTCCACACTTTGCTTTATTGCACGTGTATGTTTATTTATTGATTGTATAGATTGACCTTAAGCTTGTGTAATACTGTTGTTAGTGGATTGACCTAGGGAAAAAAAATTTTAAATACCAATTCACCCCCCCCCCCTCTTGGGATTGCACCAAAGCTAACACATTTTCTCTCTGCTATCCCTTTTCCCTTCTTCCCCTTACTCTTCTTTGCTGAACTTCTTGTGCCCCTCAGATTATCAAACCAGCCACCATCCACTGCACACGTGAGCCACCCCTTGTTCCAGCCACCATCCAAAGCCTACTGTTTCTTCCCTACTCCTAGTTCCTGTTGCTGCTACCACAAGTCCGAGAAGCACCTGCTATCAGCCACCACCACCTCTGCTACAACTCTCCTCTACTGAAACACAGCCTCACCAACACCGGCCACTTTCCAGTAGCTGCTCATTTTTCGAGTAAGTCATAGGCTTTGCAGCATCTTAGTTGTATGTTGTGTGTGTTTTTCATTGTCTGCTAACATGAAACTCTTGTGCACTCACAAAATTCACTACTGGTTGGATTATTGTGAACTGTTTATTTTAAACAATCAGGTTTGGAGCATATCAATATGAAAAGTGTCCTATTTACAGATGAAATGCTGTCAAAATTTTTCTAAACTTCTATAATTTTGGAAAACGTAATCCTATGGACTTTCATGCATATCATTGTCATTATTTTTGAGTCCTAAGGTTGTCTTGAGTACATTGAGCATCTGTATGATGCAAAAATCTTGTGAATTGCATGCTTTTATGACTTACAAGTTTTGGAAAAATGTTCTATTTACAGACAGCATGTTACCGAAAATTTGTTAATTTTTTTTCAAAATAATCAAAGTCATATACCATATTTGTGAGAATGATTATAATGTGTTCAATGTTAAAACATTTTTGAAAGCATGAGTAAAGTTCAAATGAATTTTGAACTTCATTTCTAAATTTATTTTTGCATATGCTAAGGGAAAATTCTATCAATCATGGACTCATTTACATTATTTGATTATTATACTTGTTTTTGAGTCCTAAGGAAGTCATATAAACCACGAACATCACATTATATTTTTTCATAAAACTATATGTTGATATAAATTGTTTGTGGGATGCATGAACATATTACATTATTTAATGTTTATTATATGAAACTCTTGTACACTCATAAAATTCATTGCTAGTTGGATTATTGTAAACACCTAGGTTTGAAGCATATCTCTATGGAAAATATTCTAATTACATATAAAATACTGCCAAAATTTTTCTAAACTGATAAAATTTAACTATTTAAAATTATATATATATTTTTTAACTATATCCAAATGTCCGATTATTTTGCTATCAAATCATTGATACTTATAACAATACACATATATATGTTCAAAAATCGTATACTAATTTTTTTTTATATTTCTTGATTTGTAGGGTTTGTGACTATCACAATATCAGCACGATACCATGCAATACAGTCAGATGCAGCTTTTGATTATTTTCTTGTTATCTGAACAGATGAAATTTTTATATTTTAATTTGAATTTGTATAATGTTCTTGTATTTGAATTTGAATTTGAATGTTGAATTTTTTTGTATTTTTTTTGTTATCTGAACAATGAAATTTTATATTTTAATTGAATATATTTGTATTTGTATATGAGTTTGAATTTTGAATAATTTATGAATTTTTTAGTAATTATGGTTTAATGTTATGTTTGCGAAAATGTAATTACATATTTTAACAAAACTTAATTATTAAAAAAATTATTAATTTAAAATTATTAGTAATAGTTTTAAAATCGTCACTAATAATTGTCCATTTTTTAAGTATTAGTGACGAATTTCAAAACCGTCACTAATATTAGAGTATTAGTGGCGAATTTCAAAACTGTCACTAATAATAGAGTATTAGTGACGGTTTTAAATTCGTCACTAATAGTATATTATTAATGACGGTTTTAAAATTCGTCACTAATAGTAGAGTATTAGTGACGGTTTTGAAATCCGTCAAATACTCTACTATTAGTGACGGTTTTGAAATTCGTCACTTTTACTCTACTATTAGTGACGATTTTAAGTCGAGCCAAAGTAAAATTTATAGTGACGGTATTAGGCTTTTAGTAACGGTTATAATCCGTCACTAATATTCTATTATTAGTGATACTTTTAAAATTCGTTACTAATAAGTATTAGCAACCACAGTTATGGCGACTAATTCAAAACCATCACTACTATTAGTGACGAATTTTTGATTATTAGTGGCGATTTTGATCCTTCACTAATAGTTTTATTTTTTGTAGTGTATATTTATTTTTAAGACCACCTATAATTTCGAATGGTGATTTTTTTTTTCTCTCTCTCTCTCTCTTACGCACACGCACACACATACTCACACACGATCAATCATATATGAAGAAGCTCAATTGTTGCTTCTTTTTTTTTTTCTTTTTTCTTTTTTCTTGTTTTGTTTTTTGTTTCCAAATCTCCTTACGTACTCTTTTTTTTTTTTTTTTTTTGAATTACGCACTGGGTATCCACGTGTCCGTTTTACGATCTACGTGACTAATCCTGCACCTCTTGAAGTTGACCCCACAACTCCTAAGGGAGGGTAAATTCAGGTGTCCAGGAATAGACGAATCTGGGAGGATTTAAATACCTGACCTCATGAGAGGCACTCTCGCAACCCGCACTACCACATGAGCCACACCCTAGGGGTATCTCCTTACGTACTCTTGAAGATATCCAAAGAAGATTATCATGGATGGATTTATTCATTATGATCCAAATGGGGTAGCTTGCAAGAAAGATTTTAATTTATTTTTTCTCTCCAAATCACTCAACACAAACAAAGTGCTTGAAGTTCACTAAAATGTACAGTGACCTCTTTGATTATTCCGAAGATGTCACTTTATTTGTTGGGATGTTGATGGCTCCTAATCGTCTTCCACACTCCACGCTATCTTTTATTATCTTCTTCACGTCGTATTGGTACTCAAAACCTATCTTCATCAGCTTCGTAGAATCGCATATCGTCCCCTTCTCCATTCTTTCCTGCATGAACCTAAATTCATCCGATTTCCATAATATGTTAAGGACTCGTTTGAATCAAGAATTTTAGTTGAGAAAAAAAATTATTTTTTATTATATTTTCTCTTTATATCAAATATTATTAAAAATAATTTTTTTTTTTAATATGATTAAAAATTAAGAAAAATCAAATATTAATACCCCGGGAGTGTCCCGGCCACTCGCATGACCGGGCGAGCCTCACTCTCGGCCATCCGAAAGACCAAAAATTCTAATAAAACCCATTAAAAAAGGAATAAAGAAAAGAAAAAAACTTAACTCTCCAGCTATCTCCAAATCTGGGAAATTTTCTTGGAACTGTGCTGCAATATCTGTGATTGTGGGATTGGCAACTGCACATATGAACCTACCCTTCAAGTAGGGTTTCTCCATGCAAAAGATATGTGCTTCACACACATCTTCAATGTGCACCAGAGGCACTGCCCCAAGAAGCCCTTCCAGGAATTTTAAAGTGTCGTAAAATGAGTAATTGCCAGTGAGCTGTGACACAAATGTTTCCATGCTTGAAGGCAGATAGGGAAGAATGGTGTCACCTCCCACTAGCCCACAAACAAGGCTCACCACCTCTAGTTCATTTCCAGCTTCTTTTTCGTTGTTGTAGCTCAAGATCTCCTGCTCTGCCAGTGTCTTTGATCTAACATATCCCTACAACACAATTGAATCCGATATTTTTTAAAAATAAAAAAAGAAAAATTTGTATTGGTTAATGGGTTTTCGAAATATGACTTTGGGATTGTGAATTTGAAGTCATTTGATTTTACGTAAAATTTAATGCAAAAGTGTACGTATATGGTATTATTGGAGTTCATAAAATTTCAAGTTTGTAGTTTCGAATTTGTTCGTAGAAATAAAATCTTGGATCGAATTTCTTTACGCAGCATTATGGGATTATGGATCCAGGACTATAAATTTGAGTTTATGAATTTGAAATCCAAAAACAAGTTTATTTATTTTGATATAACATTAAATCCCTTTAATTTTTATTAGAAATAATATGCCACATACACCTAAACAGCATTTGAAAACATAGAGTTTAAATTTGAGAAAATTATGAAGAAACCCAATATAAAATTATATTAAACTTCTTCCGAAAAAGCAATAGAATAGAAGCCCGTGTTTCGAACAAGGGAAAAAAAAGTGAAGGAACCACATTTTCATGTTTTGATGCTTTAAAAAAAAAAAAAATTAACCATATTTGAAGAAAATCCCATTCTTAATTGTCATAGATAGAAGAGAAAATGCCAAAAATGATCTAAACAAAGCTTAAAATTTATCGAATTCCACACCATTTCATATTCAAACTTAAAAGAATTCAAAAATTTTGCTCAAATTTTATGCAAATATAAGGTTGTATTTGAGAACATGAATTTCTTGTATCGGATTTAGATTTGTGCGATTTTGGACAAAATTCATATAATTTTGTACAATATTTGATCAGTCTAAATTCACACAAATTCAATTTAAGTCCGAACTCCAAGCTTCCGAACATAGAATAAGAAAACATTTGGGAGCATCCATTCCAAATTTTGAATTTAAATTTTATATAAAGTTAGAAGCAATTCTATGAACACCTAAATTCAAATTCCGGAATGCATGCTTCCAAACCAAAACAAAAGTAAATTATTTTGATTCGTGGAGAGTATGGTTTAGTGGTGTACCAGTAGATGATCATTACTATGATTGAAGGGAAGAGAGAGAGGGGACCAACAGGACTCGTCCATGGAGGGCTTGAAGCCACTCCCATCTTCTTTCAAGGGAGATGCCGCCACCACAGAGGCAGTGTATATGAGTCGCTTCACACTCTGTGACCTAATGCAACACTCTGCAATTCCCTGCACCCCACCAATGGCAGCTTCCACTGTGTTCTTGTACTGTTTTCAATTAAGCTTCAACGGCACATGTTAGCGACAATCAAATTTAACATTAAATGTTAAATCACGAGTACGGTTTTGAATCTATAAATCCAGTTTTGCACATAATTACAATTTGATTTTACGAAATAACTATTTATTGAAACAAAATAAAATATAGTTTAAATTTTGAAAAAAAGAAAATCATTATTTCTTATATATTCCTAATTTTTTCATTCAATGCAATGAAAAGGAAATAATCATCCTCATGATTTTATTTAAAAATAGTTATTCTATATATGTTCCTATTATATGGACTAATAAAATGTTTCATTTTTTTTTTTTTATTACATAACAACTCTATCCACCAACGAACCCTTCAAAACCCCTAGTGCGGCACCAAACCTACGGATGAGCGTCTTCCGCTCTCAGATCTCGCTAATCAAAGTAAAGTTTGGATACAGACACGGCTTCCGTGCATCAGTTGGACGTTCAGTCAACCCGACCCCCAGGACACATGTTCATTGTCATCCACGGTCCCCGCTAACTCACCGAGAGTTCTAACAAAAATAGCTTTTGTTGACCACTTATAAGTGATACTATTCATAGGTGAGATTAATTTTATAAATATAAGAAAACTTAGTGAATATATTATAATTTAAAAAACATATTAGAAGATACTCGTATATTATTTTACTATGCATCATAATATATTAATTATCACTGAAACATAATTAAATTTTATAATAAAGAAGAAAAATCATTTATTAATTTAAATTAATATTAAAAATTAAAATTTCTGATTTAATTAATAATATTACTTTAACATAAATTAATATGATAATCATATGTTATAAATATATATTAAGAACAAGATTATTATTAATCGAAAAATAATATTTTTTTACTTCTTAAAAATATTTAAATATTAACTAAAAAATATTTAAAATTATTATTAATTAAAAAGTAATCATATATCATTTTATTATGCATTATAACCTATTAATTATTAATAAAAAATAATTAAATTCTGAAATAAATAAAAGAACCATCTATAAATTTAAATTAATATTAAATAAATAAAATTTTTTAATTTAGCTACTAATACTATTTTTAACATAAATTAATGTAATAATTATATGTTATAAATATACATTAAAAACAAGATTATTGTTAATTAATAAATAATATTATATTATTTTAGTTAATAGAAAATATTTAAATTTTAATTAGAAAAAAAATATAATTATCATTTGAATTTTTAATTATAAAAATATTAATATTTTTATTTAAAATATATTCAAAAATACATATTAGTTATTATAATTCAATTTTAGATTAAACAATAATTTTTTTCTAATTCAAATTAATTTTAAATAAATTAAAATTTTAAATTTAATCAATAATACTACTTTTATCATAAATTAATATGATAGTAATATTTTATAAATATACATTAATAATAAGATTATTATTAATTAAAAATAATAATCTTATATTATTTTTTGAAAGAAAATATTTAAATTTATTTATAAATAATTATTAATGAAATTGTCAATTAAAAAATATTAATAGTTTTAATTTAAAATATATTAAAATAATCTTATAATACCCTATAATAAAAGTAAGTGTCCTAATACCACTTATTTTAAACATAATTAAACACAAATTACAACTTTCAACACTTTTTTAGTTTATCACTTGTTATCAACACTTTTTTGAAAAGTACTTTTGTATAAGTGGTTCCAAACGATCATTAAAAACTAGTCTATTCCTGAAAATAGGCATTGTGCGAATTAAATGTAATGTGAGTGTTTTTAGTGGTTTGAACATTAATCGCCACAATGTTTTACATTTTTTCATAACCAAAAATATCTAATAGTCTCTGAAAGACCTCGAATAGAATCATCAATAAGAAGATCTCTAGTTCAATCAAAATGTATTTGGCACCAATTAAGCGATCTGCTAAAAAGAACAATCTATAGCCAATCTTTATGGAAGTACAAACAAATGAGATTGTGAGGGTAGCTCTAAGGGTATGCAATCAGTTGGTTCGCCCAATTAACCAAATTAATTAAAAAAAAATTAGTTAACCATTCATCATAGCCGAACCGACCAAATTACCTTTCTTACCCAAAACCTTACCTAACCAAACCGGATTTTCAATTTATTCAGTTAACCAAATTAAATTATAATTAATTATATAAAAAAATATAATTGTATGCTTTCGATATTTAATTTATATTTAATTATTAATTATATAAAAATTATGGAATCCTAATTATAAATTATATAATTTATATTTAATTATTAATTAATTGCATAATTCGTTTAAATCGGTTAACTGGAATGTAATTTCTCCATAACCGAATCAAAAACCGAATAATCGATTTTACTGAAATATAAAATCGAACCGAACCAAACCAAACCACACTGAACCAACCGAATTTGATCGGTTATTTTGGTTAATTCAGTTTTCACCGAATTATGCACACCCCTAGGTGGACAAATAATAAGAGTTGATTGTGTTGCTATTTTTATATATAATAGTGCATACCTGTGTACAGCTCGAAAGCGAGACCTAACAATGTCTGGCCGACTACTGCCAAGTCAAAAGTGTTCGTACGTACGATGGGCCTGCCCCACCCTGGTCTGGACTGGCAGGAACACGTCTACAACACTACATTGAAGCCACATCTCCCACACTCTCTACTAGCAAGTGTGGTAACACTAGTCTGAACTGAACTGAATAACTACGGTACTAAGCCCTGACTACTGATCTAAATTAAACCATTCGGGTTCTGATAACATATAGTATGTTTACATATACTAATTTAACATGGAACTAGATTAATAGCCATTTTCTGAATTCTGGCCTTACGCCGAATAACATATATAATTGCGGCCTTATGCCGGCTATCAATCACGATCTTGTGCCGAACATATTATAACATATTGAACTGATATTTGTACTATTTATCATAAAATTCTGAAATCATAATTTCCTATATTATTTATAGTATTTCCGAAAAAACTGTTGTAAACATGTTTTTACTGAAAATTTGACATAACATAATATTCATAAAATGATACTCAGGTCACACAAATTTAAATAGAATTGAAACTGAATATCTAAACTGAATATATTTCTGTTTAAAAATTTTAAAACGATTTTCATATTCAACAACAGTATTTTCAAATATTCTGATATAACACACATAATTACTGTAAATACATGCTGTTTAAAAATAATATTTTTTTATAAAAATAAACTGACTTAATTTATCCTCTTACCTGACTACTAAAAAGCCAACAAATTTAACTAAATCTGCACATGTGGTGTTTCCAACTTAACACCCTAAAATTCACATTTTTCTCTAACAAAACTTCAGTATTATTTCATCTACTATACCTCCTTAGTCCAGAAATACCAAATACCTTATAAAACTTAAAAGAATTAACTTACCCAAATTTTGAGATGGTACCTAAATTGGCCTCACAAACGATTTATTCCTGCAGATATGAAAGGAAACTTCCCAGGAGTAGCATGACGACTTCGAATCGTCAAACCGGCGAAGAACTAGGCTAAAAACCTAGAGAGAAGGCAAAGGGAGACGGGGTTAGAGAGAGAAAAAGAGAATCTGCATGTTTCTCTCGCAAAAAAGTGATTCTTGGTCTTTTATAGAAATGCTTGTCCACATAACCTCATTGACGAGTCACATCTCTTCGTCGACGAGTCCAAGAAGAGTTTCGTCGACAAACACCTTCTCCTCATCGACGAGTTTCAGGCTCTGAAAACAGACCCTCAGTAATTTCTTGTTGATGAGGCACGCATCCCCGTTGATGAGCCTAGGAGCCCTGTTCGACGAGCACTTCTACACTCATCAACAAGACCCTACTGAATTTCCCTTTTAAAATTTTTTTTCTTTCTTCTCCTTATATTATTTAATTAATATAATTCATTGAGTCTCTACATAATAAGCTTCAAAAAATTTCATGCTTGAATATTCTTTGAAGTACTTACAAAGCATGTCCCATTGACTCTTTTGACTCTTCAATTCTTAAACTCCTTGAAATCTTGAATTTATTGCTTTGAGTTCTTTTAATGTAGAGCCTCATTGTTCTTCAAGCTTTCAATTTTGATCACCAATATTGATGTGAGCTTTCAAAACTATTCCTTGTGATCATGTGAAGAATGCTAAGCTCCAATATCTATTTGTCCTAAAACATCACAACTTTGAAGCATGTTAAATAACCTTACTTTATTATCATCAAAATTAAGAGTCGTAAGCCTTATTTAGGCCAACACAAAGAAGTTTATCTACATGCCTATTCTTAGTTTCTCATGACCTCAGTCAATATAAGAATAAAAAAAGAAAAAGAAACCAGAAGAGAGAGAAAGAGAGAGAGAGGATTGACTATGTTTAATAGCTAATCATAAATCTACTACTAAATTTAATAGTTAATTAATAAACTGCATCAGAACTTTGAATTCTCAAATTTAAATGAATCTTTCCCAAATTTAGCTAAGTGTAGAAAGGAAGTTGTGGTCGACTGCGGCAATTAGGGGTGTGCAAACAATCCGTTCGGCCAAATTTGGTTAATTAATTGAATTATCCAAATTTTTTGATTAACACTAATCCCTAACCGAACCGACCAAGTTAATTGTTGTAACTGAACTGTACCCGTCCGAACCAACTTTTTGAATAATTCGATTAACCGAATTTGACCAAATAAATTTAAAATTAATTATAAAAACAAAATATGATTACAAATTTTATTTCTAATTTACCAATTCCAACTTAATTAATAAAAGGGTTTATTAATAAAATAAATATTTTAAGATTAAATATTTAAGATTTAACATATATTATATATTAATATTACTAATTTATATTAATTAGTAATTCAAGTAATTTGGTTAACTGAATTAAAGATTCCTCGTACCCAAATACCCAAAATTATACAAATCTCAAGCTAAACCAAACCGAACTTATATATTAACCGAGTCGAACCGATCAAACTCGGTTAGTTAATTTGGTTAAACGCAAATTATGCTCACCCCTAACGGTAATTGATACGAATACTAATTACTTTTAATAAAAAAATGAAATAAAAAAGGATAAAAAAAAAAAAGCATACCAAGATGCTGCAAAAAGGAGAGGGGGAGAAGAGGATTTGGAGGAGGAGAAAGAAGAACGTAAACTGAAAAAAGAAATTAACTCCACTTTTAGTGGGATTTTTGGAAGTATTTATGTCCTCATTAGATAATTTATTTAGTAAATAAAATAAATATTTATAAAAGGTTGATATGGGGATTTAGAAAGATGATCCCCGGTAGAATAATAGAATACAAAAAAACAGAACGGAGGAGAACAGGATTTGGAGGAGAAGAACATAAACTGAACTCCACTTTTAGTAGGATTGTTAGAGGTCGGTGATATGATTTTTTACTTTTATGTCCTCAATAAATAAATTTTTTAGTAAATAAAATAAATATTTATAAGAAATTAATATGGAGATTTAGAAAGATGATACCTTTGGAATCCCTTCATAGTAGTAAAGAATTACTGAAAGCTCAAATTTCTAGTGGCTTATTAAACAATTTTATTGATAAGAAAGACAAGAAAAGGTCTAAAATTATGCATTCATGTACTAAATTTAGGCCGTAAATTCCCATCATGCACCGGAGAGAGAGAGAGAGAGAGGACCTGAGAAGTGGGAGAGGGGATGTGGAGCAAAGGCGTAGCAACATGGAAAACAGAGTGGCAGTGTTTGATGGCAGCTTCAAACTGGGTGGGATTGTAAATATCAGCCTGGAATAAAACAAGATTGGTCTCTGCATGTGGTAGCGACTTCAGAATCCCAACTTTCTTCTCATCCTCTGCACACACATATTTAATTCCAATATCAAATTAATCTGCACAGAACAGAGAGAGGACAGAGGAGAGAACAGAGAGAGACCCAGATTCCTGAGAGTAGCATGAACAGTAAAGCCTTTCTCCAGCAGCTTCTTGACGAGGAAAGAACCTATATACCCTGACCCCCCCGTCACACACACCCTTCTGCTGTTCTTTCTCTCCATTAATATTCTCTCTGCTCCTTCCGCTATCAGGTACTGCTCCTACAAGCTTCTTTCCTCTTCTTCTTCCATCTCCTTTTTATTCAGTTTCTCCTTTTTTTTTTTTTTTTTTAGATAACGCTCCGCTGTCCAAGTCTGTTTTAGCGGCCCGCGACTAATTCTGCGCCCCATGCCAGCCTGCCCCACAGTCCACGTAGAGGATAAATTCAGGAGCAAGTGGCAGGAATCGTACCCGAGAGAAGAGAAAGCCCCGACTTCGTGAAAGGCACTCCAAGGTCCGTCCAGCCAACTGAGCCCCGCAGTGAACGAGTGAGAGAGAGAGAGAGAGAGAAAAAAAAAAAAGGGGAATAGAGAATCTCTACTTCTAACCACCCTCCTACATATAAATCCAAACATGACCCAAGCCCATCACCTTACAATCCAAACATATATATATATATATATATATATATATATATATGTGTGTGTGTGTGGGGATTGTAATTCGGTGGGCTTGTACCATGTTTGGATTTATATATAGGTGGCTAGGAATAGAGATCCGTCTCTATTCTCCATTTTATTTTTTATCATCTCTTAATCTCTACTCCTAGCCACCTATATATAAATCCAAACATAGTCCAAGCCCATCGGATTACAATCCCCATACACACACACACACACATATGTATGTATGTATATATATTTATATATATATATATTACTTTAATTTTCAATTTTATTCCTATTTAAGTTATTGTTTTCATTAATTGTGTTATTTTTTTTATCATTACTTAATTTATTAGTGTGTAACTCATTCCATCCTAGTTTTTTTGGAGTGTTCAGAACATATAAAAACTATATTTTTCAATGTTTATTATTGGTCCAAATTAAATGACTCGACAGTTAACAATGATTTTTTTGGAGGTGCAGAACAAGTGGTGAGTGCATGCAAGTTGGCTGGCAAGCATGAATACTTGGGCCATGTTTGGACTTATATATAGGAGGGTGGCTCCTTCAAAGGCGAGTAGGTAGAGACGTACCTCTATAAAGGTGATAGGGACAGGGGATAGAGAGAGTTGAAAAGCCATGTGCGGCCCAGAAACACCGTTAGCAGACAAGTGGACTGAAATGTCCTCATGCTTTTGCCCGTCCAGTACGCATGATGTGCCCTTTAACTTTATCACCGTCCATTTAATAGAATTCGATCAATTAAAAATCTGTTGATAACTTACCAAAAATTTTAATTTCAACTATTTATCCTGTAATCCCACTATGTGATTATAGAATGTATATATTTTCTTTTGAAATTTATTAAGTTCAGATGTATTAAAAAAACACAAACCTTCCAAAAAAAAGGCAAATCCTTGGAGGAAAGGCTTGTGTCTTTTTAAGAGACGGTTCTGATATTTTTAAAACCTCAAAGAAAACAACCTTAGGACAGATGATGATTTCTTTTGATCTTTTTTTTTTTCTTTTTTTTATTTCTAGGAAACAGAAAAAGGGGTGCGTAAATTTTGTCATAATAACTCACTTAAGAGACAATGATCTTTACTTTTTGTTAATACTGTGTTTGAGAGCATAAATTTAGGATCTTAAATTTGAACTTGGGTGAATCTGAATAAAATTGTATAACATCTTATCTGAATTCACACAAGTTCAAATACAAGATCTCTCCCACACAGAGGATAAATTCTTTAATGAATATACAAATTTTAAACAACAAATAAGATCAAGACAAAGAAGAACACAAATCATCAATTCCATAAAATATGCAGCTGTACGCCAAAGGCACTGTCAACACAAGTAGGCAGGAACAGAACTGATGTCTTCATGTTTGCCATACTCTGCCAGTCCTCATCAAATCTAACAGCTCGAAAAACCACCAGGTGAACCATAGCATTGGATTATATGAATTCTGGAAATTTAGAAGCACAATATGGTGATGCCCACTTCCTAGACTTGCACAAATAGAAAAGGAAAGGCAGATTAAGATGTGGGTTCTAATGCAGCTTGCTCGTGCCAAACACCGTTTAAGTTCGACTGCCACAAACGAACCACTCTGTCACCCCCAGTAGATGCCAGTGTCATTCCACTCATGTCCCATTCCATTTGCCAAACCTAATTGCAAAAAAATAAAAAAATCAACTACATGTTTGGCATGAAAGAATGGGATGAAACTGGATGGAATAGAATTGAATTTATAAATTCAAGTTTTCATTCTATTCCATTATTCACCCCACCATTCCATTGTGCAAAGGAAACAAGATAATTCATTTCCCTCTTTCAAACTAAACATGCACTCTAGAAATGCATTGCTAGTCTGCCACTATCTTTCAAATTTACAAAAAAATTAAAGATACTATGGTTTCAAACAGAGGGACCCTTAAGACTCGCGTAAGAGGGTTGCAGGACTGACCAAAGTAACCTACAATATAGAATGTCTATGTTCATGAACGAGGACAGGGTCGCAGTGTAATAAGTTCAGGGTATACAATTATATGATGTAAACCTGTTAATGGCACTTGTACTTTTAAAGAGTGAATGTTTGGTGAACTATTTCAAAGACCGTAAGAAAGATTATAATGCAGCAAGGCTCCTCCACTTTTACCACAAAAAAGGTCATAGAGAAGACATTGAATTAAAATTTTAGATCATCAGATTTAATATTCCAAAACAAAAATGTACCATGTTTTAGAACGTTCATACCGATCTGTGGTTTCCCATGCAGTTGGCATTTTCTGGTAACTATGGGTTTGATATTCTTATGTACAGTGGAGAAATTCAAACCATAGTATTACAGTGTTAAAGATCCACCATTAGATAACTAAATGAGTACATGAGATGATGGGTCCTGAGTTTAATAATAACATAACGTGATTTTATTGATCACTAGATGATAAGAGCATTTATTCAAAAGCAGCAAGCCAAGCCCTCAGAGCACACTGTTACCATGACCAATCACCAATCAGTTTTATTTAGTTATTTATTTTTGCTATGCTACTAGTAGATACAACTGAGTACATCATATCATAACCAAGTTCAATTCACTATATTCATACAATATTTTTATGAGGGGAGCGTTGCCCTAAGAATCAAGATGGCTTGAACCCAAGACCCAAGGGAAAGGAAGATTGAGAAATCCCACAATTTAAGAGCCAGAGCAAAAGCTCTTACGAATTTGCAATTACTTAGAAGGCACATAATTTTCATCACCCTATTCTTTTCTCTTGCACACCCCTTATACATCTTTCCAATCTAATTCAGCATGCTCCTGGCAAAGTTTTTATCTCCCCCCTCCCCCTCCGCCCCTCTGCCCCCCTGCTTTGTTCTCTGATATCATGTGCTTTAAAGTACAAACTCTGAAATCTTTTCAAAAATATATTATTTCTTGCTGGAAATTATCTCTTTTCTATTTCAAAGAAACTTAGGTGAGTCACTTCACACTTCAACTAAAGCTGACGTGATATTTAAATTAGTGTAGGAAATTTAACAGTCACTTTGAGTGTCTGGAACTCTGTCCTCCGCAGAATTTAAGCACTAACCTAGTAACCATAAAATAGAGAAAATACAACAAATCTAAAAGCGGGTATTGATACCTCTCCTTCATGACCAGAAAGCAATGCCACCTTCTCTACAGAAAGCCTTCCATCATCATCAGGGTTCAAACCCAGATGCCATATTGCAATACCCTTCTGACTTGCAACAGCTATGACCTCATATGGCCTAAAAGAAAATAATACAACTTCATTTATCTGTTTAAAACGTTAATAGGTCTTATTTCAATCTTCTCATCAACAAATGGAAGCACAAGTAGCAGAGGAGATCAAAACCTAAGGGCATTTTACACGCAAATATCCATCATTGATCATTCCATCATATTTGATGCCTATGCCACCAACATGGAAGAAGATCCGATGCATGGGATACAGGAACCAATCATATTAAATATCAAACATATGATGAAGAAGAATTATTCTGAAAGTAATTCACCAGTTCGTACAAAAATGTATTTATGAAAGAAACAGATGCATAATCACCTGCCAATGTTTGGTGCCCATGCAACCGCATAAACCTGATCACCCTTGTCCCCAGGCAAAGCTAACTCGGCAACTGGAAGCCACCTTTGATGGGCCTCATCGAATTCCCATACCTACAGAAATGTATTATGAAATTAACTAGGTCATTTTACAGCCCTGAAATTGTTGAATGAAATTGCCCAATATCGTGCAAATTGGTGGAAAACGATTCATGTAACTGACTCCACCAGGTGAGACTTAAAGCCAATTTGTCACCGTTATTGTATTTTGACATCCACTCGATTTATTATTTCACAAAAATATACTCTTTTATCTAAACTTAAGTATGCTTCCATTAATAAGGCAGCATGGTTTTAAACAGGCGTAACGGGAAGCAAGAGTAGCAGATGTTACATTAACGGGAAACGGGTGTAACGGCTGTTAAATTTTTTCCAAGCACGTTGTGCATATTATTGTATTTGCATGTTTTAAGCTTTTAATCCTCCTCCGAAAGAATTTCAGTGCATTTTGGATTCTATAGATCAACTAAGTTGTTTGATAAGGGCAAGAAATTTACGTTTGTTTTAAACCACCATTGATAGAAAAATTACACGTGTGTGTATTTATACTTTCTCATTATTCTTATGCATGACAAATTCTATGTGTGAAAAATTAATAAATAAAACAAAATAAATTATACACTCCATTAATTTATTAGACACATAAGACATGCGATTATACGAATAATACAAATATACAATAACTAGAAAAGAAAAGAAGGTTGAAGTTGAAAAATAATTTTTGTCAAAATAAAATATTTTCCTAACAAATTAGTATTTTCATATTATTAATTAATGCATCTCTTGTGAGTATTTTAAAGAATAGTAAATTTTGCATCATTATCATCCTCATTATAATCTTTTCTCCCTCTCGCCACAAAAATGAGAAGGAAAAGTTAAAAAATAAAATAAATTTTTGTTGACGCAACAGTCCTGTAGCGGTTACGTTTACATAACGGTCACAATCCATAACAACCACTACAGCCGTAATTTTTCTTCCCACCAATTTCAGTGTGCAACAGTATCGGGAACTCAAAAAACTGTTACATAACAGTCACAGCCGTTATTTAAAACCATGTAATGCAGGTTTAAATAACCAACTAAAGTGCTTGAGAATATTTGCAACCTCATGAATGTCCTACAAACATTGACTGCAGAAGCAAAGTCCTCAATCACACAAGTCCCAAACTTGCCCTCTACACCCATCGTCAAGAGTCATATAAAATAAAGCAAGTCTGTATCAAGAGACGATTTAATCATATCAAAATCAGGGTGTACCAATTACCAAACGGCGTTTTGCAACTGCAGCCATGACAGATGATTTGGATGCACGATATTATATGAACAAAGCTATAATCTCTAATTGAATCAATTTCTAAAATCTTAAAAATTTTAGTCAAGTCAACTATGGAGCCCCTGATGTATCAGGTTCAAACAAGAAAGACAATAACATCTTAACTAATTGGGAAAATGAACTTCAAATTCAAACAAAAAATGAGAGTGAAAGAGAGTGTGTTAAAGGGAGAAATGACCAATAACATCAGCCCACAGCCAAAGGCAGTTTAAGAGTACCTTGGAGGAATTGAACTGATGTATATTTGAATTAAAACCCAGAACAAAGCTTGATTGCCGCCTTTCAGCCCTTTGTGGATTCCAAGAGATAGATGCAGAAGAGCATGATGCCTTTCCAAATGTAGAAACTGAATCAATAACATTCTGAAATTCGGCCTGCAAACCAGAAAAGGGAGCATAATGATTCTTAATAATTAGACTCAAAAAATCTAATAAGCCAAGATAGATGTCAAAAATTCCCCACGCTCTCCCCACCCCACTTCCCCCAGCTAAAGGTAGAAGCTTGGTGGCAATGGTTAGCACACACAATTCAGACACTGCAGAAGCAGCATGAGTTACAATTCTTTTGAGAAAATTGGGGGAGTATAAATATAGAAATTATTTGGTTGAAGCATCAAGCCCACACAAAATTTCAGCATTTGCATTTTCTATCAAAAAATACAAAAATAGAAGCAGCCCAAAAATCTGGAATTCATATAGGACACCGAAAGGTCCAAAAAATTATTCCCATGATTAATGACGTCCAAAAAACGAAAAAGTAAAATGGATTTCAAAATGGAAAATAAATAAATAAATAAATAACTCAGGAAAATAATTTAGATACTGCTGCTTTCCAGCCTAGGCATCCTTTCTTCTAGTTCATCATGCCCAGCCTAGCATGCATCATTAATAAGATGGAGTAATCACCTGAAGTTGCCAATTCGTCAATTCTAATGGGTCATGGAGCTCATAAACTTTCACATGGCCATCTGTATATGCTGCTACCTGCAGAGTAAGCCCAAGCAACAGGCTTTAAGAAAAACGTAAATTATAATTGACAAATAGTACCCCAGAATAATAATGCAAGAATTTTTACCAACAGCCTAGATCATAGCAACAATATAAAAAAGACCTCCATCCACCAATGTTATCTAGAACAAAAAAGGGTAACACGTGTTTCCCTAACAAGATTTACTGTGATGCCAAGCTATTATGGAAAGTCTATCAAAAGCATTTATCAGCATAACTAAAAGAAAGAAATCAGATTTTCTCATTGGCAGGACCTGACTATTCCCAAACTTCGTTGTAGGAACGTCTTTTCTTATGCTATTCTATTTGGGGAGCAATAACAACATTTGCATAGTCATTTTCTTTGGAATGAAGGTACATTACATTTTCTCTCTGTTTTTTTTTTTTTTTTGTAAACTATTATATCCCTATGCAATTATATCCCTATGCAGTAGCCATTCCCTTCCTATCCTATTCAAATATGACCAAATATAACATCAGTTCTTCACAGCTTAGGCAATTTAATTTATATAGTTATAATGCATCAAATGGCCATATGTAGCAAGCATAAGAAGCTATTAGCAAATTGGCTTTGAAAGCTTGAACAAGAGAACAGATGTATAGGAGCAATTAATCAGATTAAAACCTCACCATTTTCAAACTTGTTTGGGAGACCCCAAACGCAATGTCTAGCACTTGACTTGAATTGCTTTTGAAATGTTTGCACAGCTTCCATTGTAAAGGTTCAGCAGCTTTAAAAAAAATGATTAATAATAAAGATCTTACATTTTTTTATCAAATAATGGCTATCCAAAAAACCATTTTCATTAAACAAGAGGCACTGTAGCATATTTACATTAACTATAACATTCTAGTAATTAAACTAAAAAATTTAACGGAAAAAAAAAAATGAAAACTTACATGAAAAGGGAAAAACTATAATGCTACACATTTTTGTAGTACCATGTTGAATCAATAATAGAAACTTAATGATTAAAATTCTATTAGACAGTCTACAAGACATTTTTCAATGAAGACTCGGTCGGCATCCATCAAAAGGCAAGAAGCCAAATTTAACACAGTTAACTCAAAAATACCTTCTGCAACCTCCTCCCACAATGAAAAAGCTCCATCTGCACAGATGCACGCTATTGCATCACCATATCCTGGAGGAAACCAAACAACCTTGACAACACTGGCCTCATGTACCTGAAAGGTTCAAGCTTATTATAAAAAATATGCAGGGGGAGAAGCAGGGAGTTAATGCAGATAAGTTCATGGGGATAACAAGAGCTTATCACTTCATAGAGAACTATCTTTCATGTTCAATTTCTCAGTGAATCCCTAATAGTCATAACCTTATGCCTTATGGCCACTAGTCGTGGACCATTTAGCAAAGATACAGACATAGCCACAACCATCCAGAATGTCGGTAAACCAATTTTTATTTTGCTTGTTTATTGTAGATGTCTATTCCAACTCACTGCTTTCTTACTTTAAGAGACATTATTGTGGATCTGAGTTTTCTTCTTGTTTGGAGAAGAATGAGGATATATATATATATATAATATTTTACCAATAATATTAGGTCTAGAATTAGTTTCAATTGTCCTAATCGATGCTATTAAAATGGAAAATTTTCAAATTCACTTAGTTTTTTGTATTCGCATCAGTGTTTTAAAAGGTGTTCCTGAGGCACGCCATGATGTGTTTTGGGCATAAAATGCACTAAGACGTAACTTAAAAGGCAGAACTCCTCAAATGCATTCGCCTCAGGGTCTGATGCTTAAGCCTCAGACCAAAAGGCGCAACTTTTACGCTTCATCTGGAAATGTGTATGCCTTTTGGGAGCAGACCTAATAATATAAAAAATATTCCAAAAAAAAAAAACACAAGAAGATATGTTAGGGCTTGACGAGCGTCACCCCCTCCCCCTTGACAACTAAAGGACCTGCGCAGAGCTTTTCCTTTTCCAAGTTGTTGTCTCTGTCTAACAACTCCTTCCAGCCTCTCGTCTCTCTCCAGCAACCCCTTCCGACGTATCGTCTCTCTCTGACAAACCCCTACAGCCTTTCATCTCTCTCCGGCAACGCCCTACAGCCTCTCGTGACCTCGTCTCTCTTTAGTGACCTCCTCTAGTGTGCCTTTTTCACTGATTGTCACTCTCTGCTTTGAGGTCTCTTCTCCAACTAATTCAACTCTCTCTCTCTCTCTCTCTCTCTCTAGCCTTGTTCGTCTCAGGAGACTCTCCGCTAGTCTGTCTCAAATTTGGCTTTTTCTCTTCTTTTTGTTCTGTTTATTTAAGATTTTAAACTTTAAAGCATGAAAATGGCGTCCATTTTGTGATGTTATGGCTCATGCTTATCTTTTAATACACATTATTTGAGTTTGTTAGCTAAAATTGGCCTATATGATACCTAAGAATTATGTTTTTATTTTTTTCTCCATTATTCTAAAATTTTCTCAATTTATACTCTATATATATATATATTTATTTTATTTATTTTTTTTAAAAAAAATACAATTCAAAAAGGCTTATGCCTCGCCTTACACCTTCACCTTTTAAAACATTAATTTGCATTATAAAAATCTTACTAAGATTTAACGTTTGTTTTTGAGACGGATGTAATAGTTTCATACTTTCATTAAATATTTGGAAACCTCATAATAATGGGGCTTTTAATAATGATTGTCCAAAAATTGGATAAATCTCATAAATATCAGGAACCTTTTAATTTGAAGATTGTTGGACTAACTTCTTTCCATGGGAGTAATTTTTCAGATTTTCTTTGGCTCAAAAAAGAGTTCAGGCATATTGTGTCGTCACCCCTAAGAGGCGTACCGGGTAGGCTATATGATGAATCAGGGATTGGTATTTTTGGATCATGTTCGGAAAAAAAAAAACAAAATATTATGAGAGATTGGTTTGGGCAGGATGATAGTAGAAAAACCTAATAACTTTGGAAATATAAACAGTTTGGTGACTGGAACACTTGCTTTGAGGGCTGTACTCCACTAGAGACGCCCATATTGACAAATTAGAGCTGGATGGAAATTGAAAGGTTTGAATGTTAATAGAGGAAATTAAAGGTTTAGTGCACAAATTGGAAGGAAGAAAGTATTGTGCAGAATACTAGAATGATGCTAGGTAATAAGGTGTGTTTGAGTAATCACGTTCGTCAGGCCAACAGAATTGCTGATAAATTAGCTAATCACTTACTTTTCAGGATTCAGTCATGTAGTTACATCACATTTGATTTATAATCAGGTAATGATACCTTTAATGATGTGTTGTATTGTGCACCCATAAATGTTTTAATTGTTGTAAAAATAATAATAAATTAGTAAAAACATAGAACGCAACAAACCCATTTGGTTCTACAATTAAGACTAACAATTAACTCCGCTGCGGTCAAGATACTTACAAAAGAACCTCATTGCAATCGTCAAAATCACCATTTTTAACCGATGTAGCAAAAATGTTGTATCAAGTCTGACTATTGTCAATACAATCCAATACGTGTTGAAGACATTGCAGCCCATAAAGATGACATACTCTTCTATCCATCCATCCATTGCATTTAGTCTACTCAAATGATTCCTAGCCCTCCTAAAACACATCTTATCCCCCAAAAGACTCCAATATCAATGTTCAATTCCAGAAATTACGGATTACTAAAATCACGATAAGTTAATATCTCAATGCTAAGCAAGCACATTCGTAGGAAAAAACTTACGAACCCTAAATCGGGAAGTGCAGGTGAGAGATGAAGACGAAGAAGAAGCTGGGTCCACCGTATCGAAAATGGCAAGCGTCCCGTCCGTCGAACCCGTCGCCAATCTCTGGCCGCAGTAGTTCCAGGTCGAGCAGGTTGTGTCTTTATCAAGCGTCGCCAGACACTTATCCATCTCTCTCTCTCCCTCTCTCTCTCTGAAGCTTTCCGAGTCACAAATGGAACTTAACTAGGGTTTTGCCTCAGAGGATGACAGTGGCGCTGCGTTGTTTCGGTTAAAGTTACTCCCCTGTGCATTGGAGGTTCTTTTTTATCTCTCTATATTTTTCAGTAATTATTATACTAATTAATAAAAACTCTTTTATTCAAAGAAAATTCAGATAAATTACTCTAAAAAATTACATTTAACATATCATCCATTTTCTTTATTTAATTTATTTACAAATAATTTTTAATATGTAACGACCCTATTATTATTTAAATAATAAAGAGGGAGAAAAATGGAAACAATAAAAGAAGGAGGCAATCGACTTCATCGACGAACGCTTTGCGTTCGTCAACGTCATTGCACTTTGAAGGTAATAACGGAAAATTTTTCCTTAGTCCTCGTCGACGAATACAGGGGATTCGTCGACGAGGGTATAACAGGACCTCGTCGACGAGGGCGAGCTTCATCGTCGAGAAAATATCGAGAGGATGTTTGGGCGACTCTGAATTTCGTCGACGAAGGGTAGGGTTCGTCGACAAATTGTCTATTGACCTCGTCAATGAGATGACGTGGCTCGTCGATGAAGGCCGCAGTATAAATAGCCTAAACTTGGTTTTTTCGCGTTATTTCCAACGTAAATCTCTTCTCTCTCTCCTAGACGGTTTTCCTTCCAACTTTCTTCGATTTCGGCCCCGTCAATCGCCGAATCGACGATCTGAGGCCACCACGACGCTCCTGGCGGAGTTCTCTTCAAATTTGTTAGGGCGGATCGTCGGTGGAATTGAGTTGGATTTCTCCTTAAAATCAGGGTAAGGTCTTTTATTCAGTTTTTGACCTTCTAGCAGTTGTATGAAATGATGTAGGCCAAGAAATATTGATATTCTGTTCTGGCAAATGTGGTTTGCAGGGTGTGAAATAGGAAGCCCTGCGGGTGTAGGATCAGTATACGATGAGGGCTTTTCGACAGTTTGGTAAAGGAAACATGCTATGCTAGGAAAACCTAATATGATTTCAGTACGAAGTTTATGTTTTTACCATATTAATATTTAGAGCAAAAATTTATGCAATTTATTATTGATGTTAAAGTATTTTAAATTATTGTGTGGCATGAGAGTATGAATACAGTATAGAAACATGTTTTTATAGTATTTTTAGGAACATGTTTTACAGAATATACAGACAATGAAAATGTGTTTACAATACCTTTCAAAATATCATGATTTTATATAGTTTTATAGCACCATAACAGGTAGAATTACAGTTTATCTCAAAAAAATACAGTTGATATAGTTACAGCTTATTACAGCGTTATGGTTATACAGTTATTACAGAATCATGGTAAAACAGTTAGTTGTATATAGAAACGTATTATATAATATCAGACCCAGATGGATCAAACAACAGAACACGGTACCGTAGCTACAGATATTCAGTTCAGAGTGCAACCACTTAACTCAGATAGTAAGTGGTATGAGGTCGATTGTGCCTAGTTGTGGCAAACTCCCCATCAGATATGGGTTGAGGAGGGTTGATCTGACCGAGGAGTAGAGTGGTTTACCCTGGTCAGCCAGCCAAGATAGATCCAACCTTCGGGCCGCACAACCCTGTCATGAGGGGTTAAATCATGACATACAGCCATCCAGGGAAATATTCTCAAATATTATAGTATTATCAGATTTTTTGAAATAGTAGTATTATTATGAAAAGTAATTTCATACAATTTGACATGCTAAATTATGTAGTTAAAGGTTTTATAATATGTTATATAGTATCAGTATTTTCAGTCTTAGTATTTGTACTACTCTTATCTCTGATTAATTTTTACAGATCCACATCTCAGTAGCCACACACTAGTAATAGCATGTTTCGTCTTACTGAACTTTGACTCATCCCAGTGTTGAATTATTTTTTAGATGAGCCAGTTGGGCGAGCGGAGCAGGCTCGCAGATAGAAGAGTTGTTAGTTTGCCCTTTTTTAGGGTGAGTGTTTTAGGGTTCAATTTTGTTAGCTCTAGTGTTAGTAAGAGTAGTTCTTGAGAGTACCGTGAAATATGTAATATTTGTGGAATTTTTAGACACTCTAGTATTATGTATATATATATATATATATAGGTTGTGTTTCATGTTATTTGCTTTCTGCTGTGTAGGAAATTGTTTTAATTTAAAATAGTAGAGGAGAATTTTATTTTTATAAGAAGGTCGTTACAACGTGATATCAGAGCCTAGGTTGCTAGGTTCCATAGACTTTAGAGTACAGCGGAAGTTATACCAGAGTATAGGAAAGAATTTGAGGTTTGTTCTGTGGTCTGGGTACAGGATTTTCCGTGGTAGTTTCTGTGTTTTTCCTGAGGTGACGATTTCAGGAAAACCATAGTAAACTATCGTCGGGTCGTGTGTCTAGGTTGCAGAACTGGATTTTGAGCTAAGATTGGGGAGAGCAGTTAATTATAAATATAGGATTTGAGTAGCATGAAATAAATAAGGTATGTGCAGAAGATAAGGTTCTCAAGTATGTTTCTTGTTCTCAGGATGGATCCAGGAAGCAGCGGCACAAATGCTGGGGGAGACAGCCAGGACCTTCCAGTATGGGAGGTGCCGATACAAATGTCATTCTGCGTAGCATCACCCAATAGGTGATGGCTGAGATGGCCAGGAGCTCCAAGGAGCGTAGCTATTCGATTGAGCAGTTTATGCGAATGAAGCCCCCATCTTTTGTTGGAGGGGATGACCCGATTGTAGCTGAAAATTGGGTCCAGGATATTGAAGAGACGTTGGTTGTGCTTCCTTGTACAGATGAATAGAAAGTGGTATTTGCAGCATTTAAATTGATAGGGGAGGCGAAACGCTGGTGGAGAGCAGCACGACTGATAGAGGAGCAGAGGCTGGTTCCAGTGCTAGTGACGTGGGACCGATTCAAGGAGCTGTTCTTCGAGCGATATTTTCCTACTATCGTTCAAAGTGCGAAGGCAGTAGAGTTTATGCATCTGTTACAAGGGTAGATGACCGTATCTCAGTACGCGGCTCAATTTATCGAGTTGTTGCGTTTTGCTCCACATTTAGCATCTGATGAAGAGAAGAAGGCGAGGAAATTTGATGAGGGACTAAGGCAGAATCTATTTGCACAGGTGATTCGTTTTAAGGCTCAAACTTTTTCGGAGGTTGTAAATAGAGCTGCGATCATTGAGAGTGGTATTTAGAGGGGTTTAGTAGCTCAGAGTCAGAGGAAAAGGTCTATGCCTTAGGGTTTCTAGGCTGGCTCCAGTAGGGGTCCATGGAAAGGAGGTCGTGATAGAGGAGATCAGAGGCAAACGACAGGACCGCGTGAGAATCAAGACACGTTGTTTTTCCCGATATGCGAGAGATGCCATTCGAGGGAGTGCTTGGCTGGGAGAGGTGTATGTTACCACCGTGGGAGACTCGACCATATGGCATGTGCATACCCAGGACCGTAGGACTAGGTTCCAGCTCCCAGGCCCTATCGGCGAGGATATCAGGCAGCTCAGGGAGGATATTAAGTGCCTCGTGGTGGCCAACAGAGGAATGTGGCCTCAGCGCGAGTGTACGTTCTGACACCAGGTGATGCTGAGGTTGCAGCAGATGTGGTGACAGATACATTTACTATTTTATCATATCCATACATTATTCTTTTTGACTTAGGTGTTACTCATTCTTTCATCTATGCATCTTATGTTAAATTATCTAAGAGTGAGACCCAGTCATTAGATTTAGCACTGTCAGTAGCTACACCCTCAAGGTTAGTGATCAAATGTCAGAGGGTACTTAGGGGCTATCCGATAGAAATTCAGGGGAAAGTGTTACCAGCTGATCTGATTGTATTTGATATCTGTGGGTTTGATATAATACTGGGTATGGACTGGTTGGCTGCCAATCACACCAGCATTGATTGTCATCGGAAAGAGGTAATTTTCAGACCCCTTGGCACGCAGGAATTCAGATTCGTTGGTTCACAGGTACGTGCTCCAATGCAACTGGTGTCAGCCGTGCAAGCAAGCAAATTACTCCTAGACGGAGGTCAATGGTTTATAGCGTTTGTAAAAAAAGTATCTGAAAATGAATTAAATATTGACAGCACCCCAGTGGTACGAGAATTTTCAGATGTTTTTCCAGAGGAGTTACCTAGGTTGCCTCCTGTGCGCGAGGTGGATTTTCCTATAGATTTACCTCCAGGGACTGCGTTTCTAAGGTTGGCTCTAGTCGAACTGGGGGAATTAAAGGAGCAATTGCAAGGCTTGCTGGACAAGGGGTTTATACGACCGAGTGTATCACCGTGGGGAGCTCCAGTGTTGTTCGTAAAGAAGAAATACGGGTCTATGAGGATGTGTATCGACTATAGAGAAATCAACGAGGTTACTATTAAGAATAAATATCCTCTACCCCGTATAGACGATTTATTTGATCAGCTCCAAGGTACACGGGTTCTATCAGAGATTTGACGAAGTGGTAACGTAATCCAATATGCTTAGTTCTGGAATGAAATGTTGAGTTCTTTACTAGATGTATCGCATTCTGACTGTCACTATAGAAAACATTCCTTTCCTACTTTAACCCAAGCTCTGTTAACAAACTCTAAAGCCAAATCATCTCTTTACTGGTTTCTGTCACTACTACATATTCAACTTCTGTAGTGGGTAAAACAACAATCTTCTATATCTATGACATCCAACTAACAACTGTTGTGCCAATAGTGAATATGTACCCGGTGGTGCTTCTGCGATAATCAATTTCACCTGCAAAATCAGCATCTACAAATCCTTATATTTTCATATCACTTTTGCCAAAACATAGGCACTTATCAATAGTTCCACAAAGATATCTCAAAATCCACTTCACTGCTTCCTAGTGTGTCTTCCCTGGATTTGACATATACCTGCTGACAGCTCCCGCTGCTTGGCCAATATCCGGTCTGGTACCAACCATAGCATACATTACACTTCCAACGGCTGAGGCGTATGGTACCTTAGCCATGAAGTCTTTCTCTTCATCTGTCTGGGGAGACTGATCCTTTGAGAGACGGAAATGACCTGCCAATGGTATATTTACAGCCTTGGCACTGCTCATGTTGAACCTCTGTAAAACACGATTAATGTACTCTGACTGAGATAACTGCAACGTGCCTTGTTGCTTATCTCTAGAGATCCGCATCCCAAGAATTTGCTTTGCAGAACCCAAGTCTTTCATATCAAATTCCTCTTACAATTGCTGCTTCAATTTTATGATCTCTTCTATATCTGATCCTACGACTAGCATATCATCAACATATAACAGTAGAATAATATAGTTAGCATGATACCTTTTGAAGTAGCAACAGTGGTCAGCATTACACTTCTGAAAATTGTTCCTTTGTATACAGCTGTCAAATTTCTTGTACCACTGTCTAGAAGCTTGTTTGAGACCATACAAACTCTTTTTCAATTTGCATACAAGATTTTCTTTACCTTTTTATGAGAAACCTTCTAACTATTGCATATAGATTTCCTCATCAAGATCACCATAAAGAAATGTCGTCTTCACGTCCAACTATTCAAGATGTAAACCCTTTGAGGCAACAATACTCAGAATAGATCTGATGGTTGTCAGCTTCACAATTGGTGCAAAGATGTCGGTGTAGTCAATTCCTTCCTTCTGCTTGAAGCCTTTAACTACCAACCGAGCCTTATACCTCTTGGATCCATCATGTTCTTCTTTGATCCTATAAACTCATTTGTTGTGAAGAACCTTCTTACCATTGGGCAACTTAACTAGTTCCCATGTTTTGTTAGAGTTAAGAGGCTTCATCTCGTCTTTCATTGCAAGCTCCCACTTACTCGCATCTCCTGCCTGATATGCTTCAACATAGCATTCAAGTTCTCCTCCATTTGGTTCACATACCTTCTGTTTGGTATGTGCTTTTGAGAAAATCTCCTAAGCTCTGGTGTTGGAGTAGGAGGTGTTGGTGCAACAATCTGGTCCACATGTTCCTCTGCCTAAGAAATCTTGATATTCTACTGAGGATTCTTGGTGTTCTGCTGACGTGTCCTTACACCTTCTAAAACATCATCCACATCTACAAAGGTCATTTTAGGCTATGTAGATTTTGTTGTATGTCTATCTTTGTACATCACCTTTTCATCAAAAATCACATCTCTGCTTTTGATCACCTTTTTGTTTTCATCATCTCAAATGCGGTATCCATATTCATCTCCACCATAACCGATGAAACTGCATTTCTGGGATTTCAGATCTAGCTTATTCCTGACATGATCATTGATATGTACATATGCAACACAACCAAAAATTTTTAAATGTGAAAGTCTTACCTCTTTGTTACTCCAAACTTCTTCTGGTAGACTATAGTTCACTGGTATTGAAAGACTTCTGTTAATCAAATAAGCTGCTGTGTTAGCTGCTTTTGCCGAAAACATCTTTGGCAAGCCTGACTGCATATGCATGCTTCTGGATTTTTCTATCAACGTTCTGTTCATCCGCTCAGCTACGCCGTTGTGTTGAGGCGTACCTATCATAGTTCTTTCCATTCTGATACCATGCTCATAGTATAATTTCTTGAACTCGGTGTCAACATACTCCCCACCATTATTTGTTCTCAACTTTTTGATTTTCAAACCAGTTTCGTTTTCTACCATCTCTTTTCAAATTTTAAAATAATCAAAAACATCAGATTTATACTTCAGGAAGTAAACCCATACCTTTCGTGAATGATCATCGATAAACGTGACGAAGTAATGCTTTCCACTTGTGTACGAAATGGTTGTTGGTCCCCATACATCTGAATGGACTAGCTTAAGTCTCTCCTTCTTCGGGGTACTGATGTTTGTCTGGAAACTAACTCTCTTTTGTTTCCCAAATATGCAATCTTCACATGTGTCAATCTTCAGTGACTATAAATCACTCAACTTACCCTTTAAGTGTATTACCCTGAGTCCCTTCTCACTCAGGTGTCTGAGTCGTTGATGTCATAAGTTGCTATCATCATTTCCTGTAGCAACTGTAATAGACACGCATGCATAAGGAGTTACATAAAGAGTACCACTTTTCTTACCTCGAGCAATTGTCAATGCACCCTTCGAAATCTTTCATTCATCACCAATGGAAGATGTGTTATATCCTTCATCTACCAATTGACCGACTGAGATCAAATTCTTCCTTAGGTCTAGAATATACCTGACATCTCTCAGTTTCCATACTGACCCATTCATTTTGATCTTCATTGTCCCCTTGCTGGCAATGTCGTAAGGTTGATCATTGCCCAGATATACTTTACCAAAATTACCTGATGTATACTCCTCTAGGCAATCTCTACTGCAAGTGGCATGGAATTAAGCTCTAGAGTCTAACACTTAAGACTCCTTTTTGCTCTCCAAAGAGTATACCAACAAAACATCCTTTTCTGAAGCAACATTGGCTTCTGTATTTGCCCTCGTCTTGTATTATTTCTTCTGACTTCTGCATTGGTTCTTGTAATGACAGTTTTTCCACAGTTCCAACACTTAATGACTTTTGTGCTCTGGGAACCTGTGTCCTGAGAACCTCTGGAATTTCTAGATTTAGACCGCTTGGGTCTAAATCTACGGCGGTTGTTTGATTGTCCATGCATGTTTCCTTTGCCTTGACTCTCCATATTCAAGGCTGAACTCGAAGTGGAGCCATGGTTTGACTGCATTCTTATTTCCTCCGTAAAAATCATGTTGACAACCTCACCGTATACAAGTTTCGATTTTCCTGCGAAACTACTGATGGCAGTAACAACACCATTCCAACTTTCGGGCAACTGACCAAGAATTAGCAGGGCACGAATCTCATTATTAAATGTTATCCAAACTGAAGCGAGTTGATCCGACAACTCGTTGAAATTATTCAAATGCTTGCTGAAGCTTTCACCTACAAACATGCTCATAGTAAATAGTATTTTCATGAGATGTACCTTGTTTGCAGCTGAATGCTGATCGTACATATTAGAGAGCGCATCCATCAGAGACTTTGTGGATGATATATGCTTAATATTGAATGCCACAGACTTTGACAACGTCATTCTGATGGCTCCGAGAGCTTTTCGATCAAGCAACTCCCACTCGTTCTCATTCATAGATGCTGGCTTACCCTTCAATGGTAAGTGCAATTCCTTCCTAAACAAATAATTTTCTATCAGCATCTTTCAGAAACCGAAATTATTGTCATTGAACATTTCAATTTTTGAACTCTTTTTGTTTGACATCTCTATTTGCTGATCTAGAGATGAAATTAACTCAAATGGATAGCACGGTTGGATCCAGAATGATCGAAAACCTTAGAAATGGTTCAAGTCACTTGAAAAATAGACCCAAAATGACTCCGAAAAGTTCGGTCAAACTTGGTCAACTATGTTGACGTGGCAGTGTTGGCATGGCAAGGAAGCTGACGTGGCAGGGGTGCTGACGTGGCACAACTCTGCTGGCATAGCAAGGATGCTAATGTGTCAGTGGGGTCCACCTGCTACAGTGTTCGTGTGGCTCACCTTATGACGTGGAATTGGGCCCACCGGTTGACGTGGCAGTGACATGGCGCGCTGACGTGGTGACTGACTCAGCGACACTGACGTGGCCGAGTTCCGAGACAGTAAGTCGGGGATCAATTCTCAGGTTGATCGGGTCTGAGTGAGACGCCAAGTCACTTTGGTTTTTCTCGGGTCGGGTTGAGGCGGTCCGGGCGAGGAAGATGCCTGGCAATGCGTGGGGCGGGTGAGTAGTAGGTCACCAGCGCATGATCGGCGCGTGGCGAAGCGTCTTGCCCCGATAAGGCACATGGTGGCGCGTGAGGCTTCATCTGAACTCCTTTTAAGCTTCGGTTTGCACGGTTCTCTTCGTCTCGACGAGGTGAATGTGATGGTGGCCTCAAAACTCAGTTTCGAGCTATTGGACAAAGCTCTGTTTTTGGTGTATGACTCCAATCTGGCTTTTCCTGCTCCAACCGGGCTCTAATACCACTTGTTAGGACCCTGTGAGCAACCAAAAAATATGACACCAGAAATTTAATGTGGTTTAGTCAAGATCGACTTACGTCCACGGAGCACACCACAAATTCACTATTTGCCAAAAAAAAATACAACTCTCTTACTCTCTTCCTCCTCTCTTTCTTCTCTCTGCTCTCTGAACTTCTCTTGTGCATATCACAACTCTCCACAGCTTTATTTATAGGGTTGTTAATCAATCACAATTTAATACAATAAATTAGAAATTTGGGAGGTTACAATCATGGAAATAAATGGAGATAAATGGCAACTTGCATAGCTTGCAAAAAACGCGTTTCCAGCTCAAGCTCTAGCTATGTCTCCTAGCTCCAGCCACAACATTGTACACCCCTAGATAGAAGTAATGAGGAATAGTCCTCGTACTGAAAGAAGGAAGGTGATAATCTATTAAGTCAAATGACCACATATAAGTATTATAAGTTTGAAAACTTTTACACATAAGTTTTGAGGGCTTCAACTTCTCATTTGAGATAATACCTTAACATTTAAGTAGAAAAGGATTGAGAGGCGGACTTATTATTCTGGTGGATTAATCGAATGTCTAAAAAGCATCGAACACCATCATTTAAAAAAAAAAATGTTAAGTCTGTTTTAGCTCACCAAGTAAAACTCACAAAGTAATTAATGAAATAATAATAAAAGAAAAATGTGAGTAAAAAGAATATATGACTTACTTTATTTGAATAATTACAAATGATGGCCCTACCCTTATTTATGCTACTCCACCTCTTTAATCAATGGTGGAGACTAAATGGATTCTATGGTTTACAATGAGCACCTAGAATGCTACATGAAATATTCAATATATTTTTAACTATCTATTATAATTATATTTTGAATAAAACATACTAATCTCCCATGAGATTTGATAAAAAAAAGACAATAACCTCTCCTAAGATTTCAAAAATTTTATAGATCTCTCATGAGAATACATATTTATTTTATTTTTCTGATCATGAAGTCATAATTTTTTTTAACATTCATCATGATAATTTTTTTGGTACAAACTATTAAACTCTTTTATTATAACCATTATACTTTTTTATGAATAGATATTTCACAAATCAAACATAATATTAAAAAAATAATAGCTTCCTCCTTACTTTCTCCTTCTTCTCATTCTTCTTCTTCTTCTAGCAATATTTTTCAATATTGTGGGAGTATAGTATGGTGTATTTTTATTTCATTAAAAAAAAAAAGAATATGTCTTTTTATGAAAATTATTCTTTTAATTTCTACTTGAAATAATTTTTTTGAGCAGCTACTTTTTTTCTAATTTTTTAATGATCTATCATTTACATAGTAAAATAAATGAGGAATTTATGTCTATTTTTTATTTTTTATTTTCCAAATAAATATTAAAAAATACTTTTAAAAACTTAAAAAAATAATGAAAAAGTGTTTTAATTGACTTTTTTATATAACTATTTAAAAAATTAAAAATAAGGGTAAACTTTATTTTTTTTTATATTAAATAAACACTCTATATTTCTAAAAAAAAAATATTAATGACAACAATGAAATATTTATGCAATCAGCTTCTCAAATTTCCCCGAGGTGGAATTTAATCGACCTAATTGACTTGAACGTAATAAGATATGTGAATTTTGATCTTATATTTAAATAAATTATAAATAAATATATAAATTATCTTATTTTAAGTTTAGAAAGTTTCAAAAAAATTTAAAACAAGTTAGATATATATTTTTCAAGATTTAAGCTATGCTGATATTTGTAATTTTATAAAATTTAAAGTCATTACTCATAAAAAGGTAGATGAAAATATCACCTAAAAAAAATAATCTTGTTTTTTTTTCATTAAAAATTATTATGAGTTGTCACCGTCTACATTACAACTTGACTCACTTTGTCTTTCTTTAATTATTATTATTTTTTTAAATATTGTTGGGTTTCATCTAAAAAAATGTTTCTTGTTACTTTATCATGTGTACTATTTTTGTTTCAAATTTGATCTCAAGGATACACGTGTATAATTTTGCATCTACATGTTAGGGTTATCCCACATCCGTTATAGAATTTGATCTTATATTTAAATAAATTATATATAAATATATAAATTATCTTATTTTAAGTTTAGAAAGTTTCAAAAAAATTTAAAACAAGTTAGATATATATTTTTCAAGATTCAAGCTATGCTGATATTTGTAATTTTATAAAAAATTAAAAGTCATTACTTATAAAAAAGGTGGATGAAAATATCTAAAAAAAATAATCTTGTTTTTTTTTCATTAAAATTTATTATGAGTTGTCACCGTCTACATTACAACTTGACTCACTTTGTCTTTCTTTAATTATTATTTTTAAAAAAAATATTGTTGGGTTTCATCTAAAAAAAATGTCTCTTGTTACTTTATCATGTGTACTATTTTTGTTTCAAATTTGATCTCAAGGATACACCTGCATAATTGTGCATCTACATGTTAGGGTTATCCCACATCCGTTGTGGAATGGGCTAGTGGTCAATTATTAATTGTAAGAGAAAGTCTCACCTTATGAGTTAGCTTTTGGGATTAAGAAGGCCCTAGACCACCCAACACTGATATGAGAATCGTGGTCCAACATTCTCCTTGGGATGTCGAGCATGTGGTGCCACTAATTTGGAACCCGATGTGTGAGGGGGAGATTGTTGGGGTTATCTCACATTGGTTGTGGAAGGGGTTGGTGGTTAGTTATTAAGTGTGAGGGAAAGTTTCATCCCATGAGTTAGCTTTTGGGATTGAGAAAATCCTAAACCACCCAACACTACATAAGTAATATGTACACACAAACGTATTATTATTAATAGTAATTCTTCAGTCCAAAAATTATTTTGGTTAGGTTATTAGCTAGTCTTATTATTGTATTTTTTATTTACGGACTATGTAGGATCTAGGAGTTCAAAACCCTTAAAATGGTAAGGAATAATAATATTATAAGTTTGATAGAGTCGCATTAACCTGTTATTTTCCTAGATGTAGTTAATTCATCTAGTTACTACTCGTTAATTGATCTTTTGACTAATCCTAAAGCCAAGGAACTAGTAGTCTCAGTTTGCATTTGCCATAACTTGAATCGGGAGTTCAATTATGCGAGGGAAAGATACTAGCACCCCTATCACACTTGTTATGCGAACAATACCTAATTAATTATGAATTATCCCTAAACTAAATCTAATGGTCTTTAATTAACTCTTTAAAAAATAAATAAATATTTTAAAATATATATAAAATAAGGTGCGATTTATGAATGTCTAATAAGACCTCCAAAGAAAAGATTCTTATTAGATAAACCCTCCCTCGAAACTAATATAGGTTAGGTCTGAAATATCATTTCACATATATATAATAAATTCATCAAATTTGATTAAAAAAAGAGTATTTAAAATAACTCAAATAATGTTTATTTATTTTTTTGATTAAAAAAAAATTCTTATTTTTTACCATTTTTCTAATTTTTAATAATAAAAAAATTAAAATTAAATAAATGAATCGACGATTGAGACAAAGTTAAACCGGTTGAACCAACTAAACTGAGTTTGACCCAGTTGAGAAGAGTGGTCCACGTGTCAGCTATCAATAGTGACACGTGACACTATTTTTTATTTTTACATATTTTTTAAATTTTCTACAGAAGGCTGACATCACCCGGCATGTGACATTCTCTTATTAGTTCTAGGAAGTTGGCACACATTGCTGACGTGGCAGCAATCTAGCCGTCCAAAAAAACACAGATTGGACAACCAAGATTGTGTCACGTTGTTCCTTAAGTATATGGTCCTGGTTGTATCACGTATTACCATTCATATGATGATCGATGCCCCACTAATATAAAAGCTTTTTTTTTCTCTCTCTTTCTTCTTTTCTCATTTTCTCTTTCTTCTCCCTTTATCTCTTTCTCCCTCTCTCTTCTTTTTCTCTTACAAATTTATCTTCCTCTCCCCAATTTCTTCTCTTTCTTTCTCCCATTTTTTCTCCTCCTCTCTCTCTCTCTCTCTCTCTCTCTCTCTCTTCTTTTTCTCTTACAGATTTCCCTCCCTCTCCCCAATTTATTCTCTTTCTTTCTTTGATTTTTTCTCCTCTTTCTTTCTCTCTCTCTCTTCTTTTCTCTTACAAATTTTTCTCCCTCTCCCCAATTTCTTCTCTTTCTTTCTCAATTTTTTGTCTTCTCTCTCAGATTTCTTCTTCTTTTCTTTCTCCCTTCTTTGATTTCTTCTTTTTTCTTTTTTTTTCTTTTTTGGAAAAAGAGGGCGGTACCTCCATTTATTTATTAATAAACCCTCACTTTTGGCAGAGGAAAACCGTAGTTACAAGATAACACTCTTCTTTTTTCTCTTCAATTTCCTCTTCACATAGATCCTCTCTCTATCTTTCTCTTTATTTTTTCTCATAAGACCTCTCTCTTCATTATCTTTCTCACGCAGATTTCTCTCTCGATCTCTCTCTTTTTCTATTTTCTTTCTTCTAAATCTAACTTTTTTTTATTTTTATAGGTTTAATCCATAGAAGAAAACTAAAGAACAATCTAATAAACATGAAACCCTAAGATAAGTTCCCTTTCCTTGTTCTTTTCCCGTTATTATATATGAATTTCCTTAAATTTTCCTACATTTTCTCAGGATTCAAACATAGTTTGTGGTACTGATTGACCTAAGGTTCAAGTTAATGATAGGGTTAGGTTGAATTAATTAAGTTTTGTTATTTGGGCTCATGTGAGTTGGGCTATAAAATGTAGCTTTGGGCTATGATTGAATTGACTAGAAGCATGGGTTAATGGGCTTAGTAGGTTAGGTTGCAGGACAATTGGGCTTTGGGGTTGAATCTCATTAAATGTGATTGAAGTTTAATTAAATGGAGCTCAGCCAATTGGGCTGGGCCTGGCCCAAACTAGAAAATAGGTTTATGAGTTTTAGTTTAGTTGAGCTTGGGATTGGGTTAAAGATCAATGGTCAATGGTCAATGGTCAATAGACCTAGATCGATCTAAGTTGGACTTGGGTTGGGTCTTGGATCTTCAGGTCAAATAATTAGGATTTGGATCAAGTTGAGTAGGGTTTGGGTTATTGGATTTGAATATGGGTATGGGTATTCAGGTTAGGGTATCCTAGTCAAGTTGACCCAATTCCTATGCCGGGTCTTAAATCCGAGTTATTGAACCCGAATGTAGACAATCAAATATGGATTACAAATTCCTAATTACATTCAAATCTCAAAATTTTCAATTTTCAATTTTTATAATTTTAATTATTCAAGAAGCAAAACAGAACTTAAACAAAATTAAAGAAAACCAACCTTTTTCTTCTAACTCCTCAAATCTTTAAGTCTGTTTCTTTGAATATCCACTATCAATTTCTCCACTGCTTCTGCAATTCGAGCTTCTTGATCTTCTATCTTCTTTCGCCTTCTCTACCTCAAGCACTCAAACTCTTAGCAATTCCTAAGCAATTCATTTCTATGTCTCTCTATGTGTTTGAATTTTAGTGTCTGCCCGTGTCCTTCTCACCCTCAAAAATCCTCTATTTATAGGCTTAGGGATTCATTTAGTTTAATACTGATGAAATCAACTAGCACCAAATTTAATCAATCAAATTTATTTTAATTTTTTTTCTACATTTTTCACATGTCTAATTATTGGATTTTCTTTTGCAAGCTTGAATTTGAAGTTGAATATACTAGCCCACTTCTTTTATTTCATTTTTTAATTTTATGTTTTATGTGGAAAATGTTGTATTCCAAATTTTTTTCCTATATTATCTCATTTTATGAAATAAAATTGTTGGCCCTGACAAAATGAGGTGCCTACAAGTTTATTATTATTCCTGATAAAAAGCCAAAAAAGCAAAAGAGAGAGAGGCGGAGAAAAAGAGCAATACATTATTTTACTCCACAAATTAAACCCTAAAAGTCATTTCTCATTCTTAGGACAATAGAACAAATTGGAGCAAGCTAAAATCATAATTCTGATTCAAATCATGATTTTACAATTTTCTATGACGTTAGTAGAACATGTGTTCAACTGCAAGATTATTCTTGGCTTTTAATAAGACTTTTTTTATTCCTCTCAAATTTATTGTTCAAAGATTGTTAATCATGGTCTAAATAAAGTAAAAGAACGGTTATTAAGGGAAAATAAGGATTTGTACCAATTAGGGTTATGAAAACCTTCTGTATCTTGTTTTCAACTAATATTATGCCTCGACTATTCTTTATCCATTCGTTTCTTAATTTATCTTTTAATGTTATATCACTTATCTACATTAATATTTGTACTTCAACAATTTTTAACCTTTTGTAATTATCGCAACGTCCAGAATGGCGAGAAGTGATAATAAGATGGATATTTCGATGAAATTGTCACTAGCTCGTTATTTTCTTTGGTGTAGTTTTCTTAAATGCAATTAGTTCACCTAATTACTACTAATTGATTAGTCTTTAGACTCATCATAGGCCAAAAAACCAATAGTCTTGGTCTACATTTACCAAATTTGAGATCATGAGTACACTTAGGTGAGGGGAAGGTACTAACACATCATATATACACGTTCTGCGGTATCTAATTAACTATGAATTATCTAAAATTGAATCATATGATTAACAATTAACTCCTAAACAATCTAAGGAATATTAAAATTTTAAAAGAAAGTGTAAAATCAAGTGCGATTTAAGAATATCTAATAAGATCTCCAAAGAAGGAGATCTTATTAGATAACCCCCCCTCAAAGCTGATATAGATAAGGTATGAAATACCTGTTTATATATATATATATATATATATATATATATATATATATAAGAGTATTAAACAGATAAAACAATTATGCAAATGTATCAAAATCAAGTGAAAATGATCTTTCATATATTAGCAGATTTTAGAAAAAAAAAATCAAGATTTTTTTGAAATTTTCTAAATTTTTTTGCAATTTTCTGAGATTTTTTTTAAAAAATTCTCTAATTTTTTTGATATTTTACATTTTTTTTATTCTTTGAGTAAAAAATGGCTCAATTTTTTTTTTTTTATGTTTTTTTTCTAATTTCCCTAATTTTTTCTTTATTGTTTACTATTCTCCCAATTTTTTGAATTAAAAATAATTAATGATTTTTTAAATAAAAAAAATAAAAACGAGGTGGTGCAGGGATGGGGCTATATAAATGGATCATAGTTTTGGAATTTGAATTGGATTGAGTCATGTTGGTTTGACTGGGTCGAACTTAGTATAATTAAGACATAGGTTAATTGAATCTAAGCTTAGGTTGAGTTAGGGCCAAGCTCACTTGGGTCTCTGAATTTAATTGGTTAATGGAATTTGTTTAAATGGATTGAGTTAGTTTAGGATTTGGGTTGAAAGGGTGTTGGGCTTGGCTTGGATTTGAGCTACTATGCTAGGGGATATTGGGTTGGTTAACTGGGTTAAGTTAGGACAAACAAATCTAGGATTTGGTTTAAAGGGTTAGTTGACTTGGACGTAGGTCAAATTGAGTCGGATCCCAGGGTCGGGTCTAGGGTTTCATATGTAACGACCTACCTAATTTACCATATATAAATATTTTACACATAAAAGCATGTTAATAATCATGATAATCATAAACATAATTCATCTAGACCCGTGGGTACTGGGGAAAAATCCTGTCATATATTATGACACTTTAGCAGTGGAAAACATACATCATATACATGACAAACCAACTATCCAAATACAATACCAGAGTTTTACAAACTCGTCACCTAAATATACACACATCCCAAAATTATCATAAAGTTCCCTAGGGTCACTACCAAAATCCATCTGATCCTAGCATAGCGACTTACCCTTCTGGCAGGGTAAATCGGGCGACCACTAACGCTACGGAGCTCTATTCGCTCCTTTACCTAGATTCCCTGAAATATTCTAGAGCTGGGGTGAGACACCTCTCAGTAAAGAAAATAAACTAATATTAGTGTGTGGTAACATGGGTATTCTCATGTGCATAAGCATATATTGTATATAAATCGTATCTGTGAAAACTGTCTGATAATTAATTGAATAAACATATTTGAAAGTAACATACATGTCATGCTATATATTTGTACATGTAAAACATCTTATACCACTGTATAATACGTGAAATAAATCTCAAGATGGATAGTTAGTTGGTGTCATGTATTACCCTCACTTGACTGGATTGTGTGGCCCGAAGGCGGGACCTAGCACTGGCTAGCCGACCATGCTAGATCAATATAAGTCTATAAGTACGATGGGCCCGCCCCACCTGGTCCGGACTACCAATGAGACGTCTACAACTTTGCATGAAGCCACATTGACTACCAATCTCCCACAACCCCTTGCGGCATGTGATAACACTAACATAATCTGAATACATATATAGCTACGGTACTGTGCTCCTAAAACTGAATTAAATTAAGTCATCCAGGTTCTGATATCATATACTATGTTTCATATGTTGAACATAACTATTTCATCATAATATCTGACATAATAATAAATTTATGAAAATAGCATATCATATATCACGGCTCTTACGTCGGCATATCATATAAATTATGACCCTTGCGCGATTTCATATAAATTACGACCATTGCGCCGTTTTATAAATTACGGCCCTTGCACTGTTTCACATAAATTACGAAAAATATAATTCCTATACTATTTTAACCATTTCCCAAAAATAATAATAGCATGAAGGTTCTGAAAACATAACATTTTGTCATCACATAAATCATGAGATTTTATACCCATGCTACACAAATTAAACTATTTTCCTTGATAATATATATAAATATTCCCTATAGATAACAGTAATTTTTCCAAACATAATTTTATATCATACATAATTTATAAAATAAAATGTTGTAGAATAATAAGTATTTCCATGAAAATTCTGACTTAATTTATTCCCTTATCTAATTTTTTGAACTACACCAACAGGAATCCCAAACTGATGCCTGCGGCGCTCACCTGAACCTTGAATCAAAAATCCTAATTCCATTAAATCAATCTTAAATAAAATATTATTTTAATATTTTCTAAACCCATAAATTTCAAATAAATAATTATACCTTCAAATATAATCAATTTACTTAATTCCTCAAATCCCACTTTCGCTTTGGAATGGTGCTTAGGAAACCCAAATTGAAAATTTACTCCAACCAAAATGACGACGATCGTGACTAAGACCCCGTGATGGTACCCGATCGTCGATTTGACTGAAGATCTAAGGAAAAATTGAGAAAATAGGAAAATATTACCTTACCTCAGGAATGGTGCCTACGCCGCTCCTACAATAAATCCGTTTCGATAGAAATGACGGTGGCGAAAAATGGAGTCCAGCGGTATTTTCTAATTTTCGATCGGACAAAAATCAGGCGAAAAATTGAAAAGAGTGGGAGAGAGAACAAGGAGAGAAGGAGACGAGATTCGGGGTGCTATGGTCGTAGACCTCTCTGCAAAATGAATCTTCAAATGCTTCCTAAAGTTAAGCTTCGGGAAGCTTTACTATATATATTAACTTTATAATATAGTATAATATAATTTTAATTAATAATTATTATTTAATTAATTAATTTTTTAAAAAATTTAAATTTAATTAATAATTATATTTTAAATTATTTTTTAGGATCACTTCACCTAAATATTTTTGGCGTCATTACATCATGGATCTGGGTTTTTGGATTGTGGTCATTGGATTCGAATCCTCATATATGAATTTTTGGGTATGAACATTTGGGTTTTCGAATCAAGTTGACCCAAATTTTTATGTCCTTTAGTTGAAGTTTGATTAAGATATTTCCAAATTTTGGGATTTGTAAAAAACAAATTTAGAGTCTTTGATTTTGGGATTTTAATTCTGGGTACAGATTTTAACTGAATTTTTTTAAAAAAAATTGAATGGAGAATTAGATTAGTACTCAAATCAATATTGGTCAATTTTTTAAACACATTCTAAAATTCTGAAAATTGATTTTATTACACAATTCTTCCTATTTCTCAATTATTCTCCAACATTTGCTTTATCAAAGCCAATTTTAATTAAAATGACCAAAATCACATACATACATGAAAAATTAAAGATACTGCCTCCTAGTCTTTTTTTCTCTCGACCATTGTCTTTATATTGCTTCCTAGCAACTCCTAACTACTTCTCTTTCTTTGAAGAGTTTTGCCTTCTCTTTTTGTTTTTCCCCACTTAGTATAACCTTGCTCCCGTCTTTTAAATCTCTCGACCTCACCCTTAGCTTTTCTTTTCTCAATTTTTTTTTTTCTATTAGTAGAGCTCTTTCATCTTCGAATTCCTCTCTAATTTATTTTTTGGCTCTCTTTATTGCTTCTCAGCAACTCCTAGCCACTTTTCTTTCTTTGAAGAGCTTTGGCTTCTCTTCCCTCCCCTCCCCACTTCTCTCGAAAACTCTATTTATAGGTTTGAGTGAGAACCACTAATTTAACTTTGATTGATCAATCAAATATAAAACAAATTGATTACTTTTTTTTTTCTTTTTTTTTTTTTAATTTTTTGATTTATTTACTAACTTGATTGATCAATCCAATTTCAAAGAAATTCCTTGATTTTTAAAATTTTTTATTTATTTACTAACATATTGCTAATTGAAATTTCTCTTGTGATGTGTGTGCATGTATAAGCATGGAGGAGCTGGCCTACCATAACTTTTATTTTTTTTATTTTCTATGTATTTTTTCATATTTTTTATTATACTAAAGAATTTTACAAAAGTAATTTTTGCTAAATAAGACCCCAAACAAAATGAAGTGTCCATGGTAATGTTGTCTCTTTGTTGCCTAACATTTTGATCCATAAAAATCCAGGTTGACTTTATAATTGTGTTATAGAACTTTCCTTTTAATTTTAAGGGTATTTTATGATCACACAACACGTTTGATGCACTCCTCCATTAATATTTACCCATTCTACTATAACTCTACGTGTTACACTCCCTTTAATCTCTCATTCTGCTTGCATAATAAATTTAAAATATTAAAATCTATTAATACTATTAATTTTTTAATTATCAAGTTTAGTCTTATCTCTAATACTATTTCTAACATTACTGAAATTGTACTTCATATATTTTGCCTTTTTCTTACTCATCGCTAAATCTCTAAACTATAAGGTGGTTCTCTAAAGTCTAAAGTGATAGCTTAGATCCCACTAGACTTCTACTTTCAATGATTTAGCAAACAAATGTGTTGCACTATTCATATCCTTTTAAAATTAATTCATTTTTTAAACCTTAAGTCCTTAAAGTCTTAAATTAAATTTGAGTGAGTAGGGGAAAGAGGGGCATAGACCCCATGCACATGAATGCTAACAACCCATTAGTGAAATCCTTATCTTAATGTCAACCACCCACTTGGGATCTCTCTCTCTCTCTCTCTCTAAGAAAGTCAAATGAATTATTATTTAGATTACTCGGATCGGTACTCTGTATAATTTAATTATAATTTTTCCTTTTCATATAAATTTTCATTTCTTCATTATTAGAATTCATGTTTATGTTATATTTCTCTAATTTCACTACTAGTCCTTTAAAGAACATAAAATTTTCTAGTTAGCCATAATTTTATTTCAAAGATCTTTTAAAAATAATAAGAAAAATTAAAATGTAGGTTATAAAATACTTAAATTTACTAATTCAATCACGAGCATACTTATTGTGTGCAAATACTACATATAATGTGTTCATAACCTTAAATTTAAATTGAAGCATGAATTTTAGACTTAAATCTATATCGTGATAAAATTCAATTCAATTTAATATTACATTTTATTCAAACTTGAGGCTTGAACTCCCAACCTTCAAGTTTCAAACATGTTGTCAAGTTTTTGGAAGAGGAAATAGAGCTAGGGATGTGGGTAATTTTGTAATTATTTATTATATTTTTATTTTTAATTTATAGAAGGGGCAAAAAAAAAAAAAAAAATCATATAGTTGTATGATTTTTCCATATTTGCGCCACCTCATCAAGTGCCTTTGTGGAGGACCCATCTCTGCTCAAAGCCAATTGGGCAGCGTCCCTAAACTCCCCCATCTTCTTCCTCACCACCCTCCCCTCTTCCCCTTCAATTATCCCTCTCACACACTTTGCGATCTCTCCCCGTCGCATCACCCCTTCCTCGTCGGCTTTCACCATCGTCGCCGCCCCCAACCCCCGCAGCATGGCGGCGTTCATCCTCTGCTCCGCGTAGAGCGGCCACGCCACCATCGGCACCCCGTGCACTATGCTCTCCAAGGTCGAGTTCCACCCGCAGTGGCTCAAGAACCCGCCCGTCGACCCGTGGGCGAGGATTCGAACCTGCGGAGCCCACGACGGCACCACCAGGCCCATTTTCCGAGTCCGGCCCAAGAACCCCTCCGGCAAGAAATCCGACGGGTCTTCCTTGTTTTGGACCCCGAAGTAAGCGGCGTTCGCAGCCTTCTCGTGTGGCCTTCTCACGACCCAAATGAATCTCTGTCCGCTCATTTCCAAGCCCATTGCCAGCTCGTTAAGCTGCTCCATGGACAGGGTCCCACCGCTTCCGAACGAGACAAATAGCACCGAGCCACGTGGCTGCTCATCCAGCCACTTCAGACACCCATGCCCGTCCCCAAAACTCGATTCAGTTGCCGATTGCATGAGCGGTCCGACCGGGTAAATTGGCGGTCGGGCCGGTCTCTCTTCTTTTAAAGCCTTAAAAGCGTCCGATTCTAGGTCTAAGAAGCTGTTGACTATTATCCCATCAACGAGAGTGTGTCTTTTGGCGTGGTGAAGAACCCACTTGTAGGCTTCATCCTTCCTATTTTGGACCGGATCAATTAAGTCCCTCCCGTGAATCGCTACGCACCCGGGTAATTGAATCGGGTCGGGAATGTCTCTGAACTCGCAAGAGTACGTGGCGTCAAGCTCGGGCATGTGGATGGTGAACGAAAGAGCCATGGCGGTTGAAGGGAAGAAAATGTAGGATAGAATACCGAATTCCTTGGCCACGTCAAAGGCGTCCGTACCAAAGAAGTCCATGATGAGGCCTACGAGTCGGGTCGACCGGCTTAGGGACTTGACCGTGTCGCGAATGCCAGAGAGGGATCGAGTCAAGTTCAGTGCCATTCGCGTTTCAATTTTGACGTCGAAAGGAAGATCGTCGAAGTTAACCGGCGGAAGAAAATGGGAGGTGATGGCTTCAGGTAAGGACCGGAGCAGCGATTTTTGGGTTGTCATGGGCGAGCCGTCATCGAGGATGATGAGCGTGACGGTGAACCGGTGGCGGAGAACGAGTTGCTTGGCGAACTCAGTGAGTGGGATGATGTGACCCATCCCGGGTGTGGGTATCATGGCCAAGTGAGGGGTGTGCTCCATGATGAGTTGAGCTGTGCAAAGTTGGAATTTGTGAAAGGGTTTAAATAGGAAGGGAAATTTTTGTTTTGTAAAATATAATGGGGAAAAAGGAATCTTATCATTAAAAAAAAACAAAAAATAATATGAATTTCAAAAGTAACATTTTGGCAAAACTTATGAGGTTGGTGAGTGGTCCAACCCCACCCTGTTATAGTTAAAGTTTTGCAAATTTTAATATTTTTTAATAAAAATACTTTAAAAATAAATCGGACCGAACTTTTTTGTTCAAATTTATGTGTCTAAAAAAATGCTGGTCGATGTAATGTTTGTTGAACAAAAAATGTTGAATGAACTAGCACTTTTTAATTTAAGAGAGTGTGTCATTGATTGACGCATGACTGATAAATGTGAATACAAATGATAAATGTGAAATTGTTTTTATCAATTTGCATGATTATTAAATGTACTTTTAATTATGAAGTCATACGAAATGGTATGTCATGTTGTACTCAGTCATTTATAATTTATACAACCTTACTACAGCACTATGATACAAGATAGTATTTTAGAAATTAAGATTTCGACCAATTTTCAAAGTCAAAATCTTTCAAAACTAAATTTTGTGTCATCCCATGTTGTAAAATTTATTATTTAGACAAAATATTTTAAAAAATAAAATAATGAATAGAGATTGATATATTTATGAATCGAAGTAAAAATAATCCGATACTACTCTTCATGTCGCATTTAAATTTTTTTTTGAAGTATAAAAAGAGAGCACAATGCTAATTATATATATTAAATCTATAAAAAATGTTAATATATTATTTAGATTTATTGCAAGACTGATGCTATATGATACACTAGAATTAATTAAAAAAATAATTTATTTTAGTGAAATCATTAATTTTATTATTCTAATTATTCAAAAATGATTTAATTTTTTACCAACATATTAATTTTCAAAATGTTGTTTTGATGAAAATCATCATGAAATTTATTTTAATATATCTAATTAGATAAATTTATTGAGAAAATGGAGAAATATTACTTTAATCCAACTTATAAATTTTTCATCTTATTGCTTGTAATAATTTTCTTATGTGTAAATCTCTTTAGATTTTTGGCTTTAAAATATATATTCAGTTAAACTTTTTCTATATATATTTACCTTCTTTCCACTTTGAATGTTATATGTACTAAAATACAATCTCTCATCCATCTCCACCTATCAGCAAAACCCTTCCTAACCAAAACCTTGTTTAAGAAATTCTAACTAAAATGACGACACACTTTCTCAAAATCCAACTTAAAGTAGAACACTATAATCCTTCATCCAATGCACATCCTCCACCACCTCATTAGCCACCAAATAGAAAAAAAAATTTTCCCACCACCCATAAAAAAGTAGTTTTTGAGAATGAGAAATAATAGTACTCGAAAATCACATTCAATCTGTAAACATTGACCTTGCAATAATCTTACACACGCTATCACCAAGCTAATTAGATATAAAATCCTTAACCTTAATTGAACTCCTTTTAGGCTTCAAAGTAACTAAAGTGGGATTAATGCTTTTATCAATAACCAATCAAAAAGAATTTGCAAAGAAATTCACAACTTGCCTCTCATGGTCTCATCACATCCCAAATAGAGCTGCCTTCACCTCTTCCTCAGAGGTCTTTCTAGCTATGAAAACTGATCATAAGGTATAAAACTACTCTCCAAACCCTTAAATTTAATTATAGAAATAAAATAGTCTTCCTCCAAATGATAGTTTTTAAAGAAACATGTAATGTCCTCAATGATCAAGTTCGGATCTCTAATAACCTCACTCAAACTAGTATCCAATCATGCCTTCTGTACTCTAGTAATTTAGCTAACCTATAAAAAAAATAGAATTGCAATCACCTTTCCCGACCCACTCAAATTTAGTCTTTTGCCCTCAACTTCTAACTTCCTTGAGAATATAATCATTTAGAACATAGCTCATTCTTAAGAATCAAATGAAACCATCCAAATCTCTAAATCATCCAATCATTTTAGATTTATTGCAAGATTAAAGCTCATTGATATAGTATAATTAATTAAAAATTTAATTTCAGCCTCTCCTATGGATATAGGCTGAAATTAGCCGAACACGTATATCTCGGTGTCCTTTTGTGTGTGTTTTTTATCTTTGTTTTGTCTAGATTTCCTAACAAGTGGTATCAGAGCCGTGTTGGAAGGTGTCTGACAAGTTTTTCCATAACCTCGATTCGGTCATATCATCATGTAGTTCGCGACGAGACAGTCACAACGGTGAAAATGACGTAAGAAACGGACTCCGAACGAAGTCTCACAGGCCGCCGCAAAATCCAAAATCATCTTATGTTTTTAGAATTGTTCTACTGCAATTACAAATTGTAGGTGGCTGGAGGTTGAAGAAGGAATCATCCCCTGCCACGTCATCATTGGGTCCTACTGCCACATCATCACTTTTGTAGTGATATATTGTGCTAATTACGCGTCTGAGGAAAATTTTGTCTAAGAAAGTGAGATTTAAGCGGTCCATTGTGACCCCCCACTTTCCTGGGAATTTAACTGGTGTAATTTAACACAATCATAACTGGGCCCCACTACCATGTCATCACTAGACCCACTGCCACGTCATCATGCCACCTCAGCAAACAGCGTCATAACGGCAGGCCAGGGAATATTTTGTCAGTCAGGGAATATTCCATTATTGAGTCAACTCACTCTAAAACGGGTTTTTTGGGGCCGAGTCAACCCATTTCAGGTATGTTTTTGACAAGGTTAGACTTGCTTCTAAAGTTTTGGGCTGTTTCGGACACAATTTTGTAGTTGGTTTGGAATTATTTCACTTTGATTATATTGTTTGAGCAAGTAAGGACCAAAAACTTAAGTCCATTCTATGGAGGACTCAGGATCTGGAGCCATGGTCAAATTGATGGTATCAAATTATACTCTATAGAGATCAAGGATGGATGATTTCTTAAATTGCAAAGATCTCACAGATCCATTGGAAAATGAAGGTAAGAGACCTGAATCAATTTTTATTCAAAATTGGAATAAAATGAATAGGAAAACTGTTGGTTTTATTAGATAATGGATAAACCACAGTGTATTCCATCATGTTGTCCACGAAACCGAATCCTATACCTTATAGAAAAAGTAGGAGGATATGTGTGAGGCTAAGACGACTAGAAATAAAACCCTCCTTATGAGATGACTAACAAGCTTAAAGCTGAAAAGCGGAACCTCCATAACCGAGCACACTAGTGAGTTTCAAAACCTGGTGAACTAGCTCGTCAACGTAGAGTTGAAACTTGATGATAAAGTTCAAGCCTTATTACTGCTTAGTTTTTAGCAAGACAATTGGGAGATGTTGGTGGTATCCCTAGGAAATTTGGCTCCTAGAGGAAAACTTATCATGTCATTGGTCAAGGATGCTTTACTCAATGAAGAAGCCAGACGAAAGGAAGTAGACATGGATCAAACACATGTGCTTGTCTCTGAAAACAGAAGAAGACCTCAAGCAAATGTGAGAGGTAGGAGTAGAGGCAGAAGCAGAGGCAGAAGTAGAGAGCGGTCTCAGACACGTGATGGAAAAAATCAACAAGGTAAAAATATGTTTGTTTTTATTGTGACATTGCAAGACATGTTAAAAGGAATTGCCGCAAATTTTAAAGAGATCAAGGTCAAAGCAGTAGCTAGCCGAAGAAGGAAAGGGGTGAATCTCTGGTCACCCATACGGGGGACGTATCACTTCTCTTAGCTGATGAAGAGATGTATCTTCACGTAGCAAGTCAAGATACTCCGAGGATGAGAAATACTAGTTTTTCGGAGATCGTGGGTATTGGAGATATTCAAATCAAGGCAAATGTTGGCTGCACAATGACTCTAAAGGATGTTCGGCATGTCCCTGACCATTGTCTCAATCTTATTTTTGGAGCAGCCCTTGATCGATAAGGCTTCAACAACCATTTCAGGAATGACAGTTAGAAGTTAGAAAAATGAGTCGTGGTTGTCGCTCAGGGACACATCTGCGGTACCCTGTACAAGACCCATGTGAAAGTGATGACAGACAACCTCAATGCAACTAAAGATGGGGCATCACCAAATCTGTGGCACAAGAAACTCGGACACATGGGAGAGAAATAGTTGTTCACATTGACAAGGAAGGCACTCATCAATGTGTCTAATGGCACACCATTAAACCCTTGTGATCATTGTTTATTTGGGAAACAATATAGAGTCTTGTTTAATTCCTCTACAAAGAGAAGATCAAAGTTGTTGAGTTTAGTACATTATGATGTTTGTGGTCTCATGGAAGTAGAAACTTTAGGCGGTAACAAATATTTTTTGACATTTATTGATGATGCTTCGCGAAATGTGTGGGGATATTTTTTGAAAACAAAAAACCAGGTATTTGACAAGTTCAAAATGTTTCATGCCATGGTGGAAAGAAAAATAGAAAAGAAGTTGAAGTGTCTCCGATCAGATAACGGAGGCGAGTACATTCCTAGAGAGTTCAAAGCATACTGTGTTATTCGCGGTATTCGACATGAGAAGATGGTCCCATGAACCCCACAACAAAACAATGTAGTTGAGAGAATGAACTAGATCATCATGGAAAGAGTCAGAAGCATGCTCAGTTTGGCTAAACTACCTAAGTTATTCTAGGGTGAAGTAGTTTGTGCCGCTTGCTACCTCATCAACATATCACCTTCTATTCCGTTGCAGGTTGAAATTCCAGAGAAAGTGTGGTATGGCAAGGAACCTTCCTACTCTCATCTGAGAGTGTTTGGGTTCAAAGAATTTGCACATGCATCCAAGGAGTAGAGACAGAAACTTGACATGAAGTCAACTCCATGCATCTTTGTTGGCTATGGAGATGAAGAATTTGGATATAGGCTATGGATCCAGTAGCAAAGAAGTTGATAAGAAGTAGAGATGTTATTTTTCAATAAAATCATATGTATGAAGATTTTGGAAAGTCCACAGAGTCTACTAGTTCGAGTTTCTACCGGTACAGTTGCCCACAGATAATGAAGATTTGCAAGATGAAATTCCAGAAACAAAATAGGAAGCAAATACCAAAGGTGTTGAGCTGGGGGAGTAGCAATCCCCTCTTCTAGAAGCTACAGAACCAGAAGTAGTTCTTGACCAGGGGGAGCAACAATTCCCTTTTCCAGAAGCTACAGAACCAGAAGTAGCTCTACTAGTTGAAGAGCCTTAGCCAAGACGGTCTCATAGAAATCGCACATTGATTCCATCGAAGAAATATCTAGAGTCTAAGTATATTCTCTTTTCTGATGAGGGAGAGCCAGAGAGTTTTCAAGAAACTCAAAATCATCTAGAAATGGTAATTGGTTGTAGGCTATGCAGAAAGAGATGAGCTCTTTACAAAAGAACTAGACATATAAATGGTAAAACTTCCTAAAGGAAAGAAAGCACTGAGAAATAAATGGGTGTACAAGTTGAAGAAAGATGGCAATAGAAAGATCATTAAACATAAAGCTCAGTTGGTCGTCAAAGGTTTTCAGCAGAAGAAGGGTATCGAATTTGATGACATTTTCTCACTAGTGATGAAGATGACTTCAATACAAGTGATATTCGGATTGACAGCAAATTTGAACTTGGAGCTTGAACAGTTGGATGTTAAGACAACCTTTTTCCATGGAGATTTACAAGAAGAAATCTATATGGAACAATCTGAAAGTTTTGAAGTTTCAGGGAAGCAGCATATGGTCTGCAAGTTTAAAAAGAGTCTATATGGCCTCAAGCAAACACCGAGATAGTGATATAAAAAGTTTGACTATTCACGATGGGTCATGGTTACAAGAGAACTGCAGTGGATCAATGCGTCTACATTTAAAAATTTCCTAATGGTAATTTCATTATATTGACGCTTTATGTTGGTGGCATATTGATTGTTGGACAGTATGCATGTATGATTACCAAACTAAAGCAAGAATTATCCAACTTCTTTGACATGAAGGACCTAGGCCCAGCTTAGCAGATATTGGGCATGAAAATTGTTCGTGATAGGAAAGCCAAGAAATTGTGGATGTCACGAGGAAATTATGTTGAATGGGTGCTTGAAAAGTTCAACATGAATAATGCAAAATTGGTCACTACTCCATTGGAAAATCACTTCAAGTTGAGTAAAAGATCGTGTCCTTCTTTAAGGAAAGAAGTGAAAGAAATGGAAGCAGTTTCATACTCATCAGCAGTTGGTAGTTTGATGTATGCAATGGTTTACACAAGACCGGATATTGCCCATGCAAAAGGTGTTGTGAGCAGGTTTCTTTCAAATCCAGGCAAAGACCATTGGGAAGTAGTTAAGTAGATTTTTAGATACTTGAAGTATACATCAAAGATGTGCTTGTGTTTTAGGGGAGCTGAACCAGTCTTAGAAGGATATACTGATTCCAATATGGTAGGTGATCTTGATAGTAGGAAATCTACATCAAGATTTCTTTTCACTTTTGTAGGGGAAGTAGTCTCATAGCATTCCAAATTGCAGAAGTGTGTTGCTTTATCTACAGTAGAGGTAGAGTACATTGCCGCAACGAAATCTGGTAAAGAAATGTTGTGGCTGAAACGGTTTATCCAAGAAGTGGGTGTCACACAGAAAGAGTAAAAAGTACATTGTGATAGCTAGAGTGCTTTGGACTTGAGCAAGAATTTAATGTATCATTCCCAAACGAAGCATATCGACATTCGCTATCATTGGATACACGAAATGATGGAACAACAACTGTTAAAGCTAGTGAAAATTCACACAAACAAGAACCTTGCAGACATGTTGACAAAAGTAGTGACTCGTGAGAAGTACTATGTAGAGACATAACCAAGATGAATACCAATTGACAAATGGTTGCATGCATTCTCCTCTGATGGGTATGGAGGGGGAGAATTGATAGGTCCATACCCTAATAAAGCAAGAGTTATGGAGTACAATTTTAGGTTGCGATTTCTCCTCCATTACTCACCTGCAGGCGGTTCTCCACAAAATTAGGAGAAAAATTCAAAGGTGATTGTGGCACTTTTTCTTAAGTGTATAATCCTCTTCACAGTATAAATAGGTGTGTTGTAAATGTAAAAATCATCAAAAAAATAACAGAGTTGAGAGAAGAGAGTGGGAAGGCAGAGAGAGCTATGAGAGTTGAGAGAGTTTTGAGTGAGAATTTTATCTCCTCCTTTGTACTTTTCAAAAAATACATACTTAACTATCTCTTCTGTGGACATAGGCTGAAATTAGCCGAACCACATATATTTCGATGTCCTTTCGCGTGTATTTTTTATCTCCATTTTATTCAGATTTATCAACAGTTTTCACCGTGTAACAAGTCATCTACAACTCAGAGAATCATGTTCAACCATAATAACAGTGATTTCTCCCAAAAAAAAAAAAAGGACAAAAAATAATGACAAAAATTCATAGAAAATGCAAAGTAATAATTAAAAAAATATCTCACTCAAAAGTCAATTGGAAATCTAGTATTGGCATTTTAAAAAATTCGAATACTATTAGTGGGGAAGAGGGCATGGACCCCCACGCACATTAAGGCCATCCACCCATTTGTGAAATCCTTATCTTAATGTCAACTACCCACTTGGGATGTGTGCTAGCTGGATTTATGAAGATTATAGAATCTCTCTCCATGTGTGTGAATTTATATATTAAAAGAAAGTTGCATAAAAGATTTATAAATTCTCCATATATCAATGGTGGTAACTGGTAAAAGAATTGAAAATTTTTTGTTCCCAAAATTTAGAGACAAGCCTATATTAATTGAAAGATGTATTGATTTAAGTTTTAGTATAAATTGATTATTTGATATGATGTCACAATTGTTTTGGTAATTTTTTAATGTTAAAATTATAATTTTACATAAAATAAGGTAAGGTTGCGATTATTCAACTCTGGAAGGCGATAAAGTATTAGGCGTGAAATCATATTTGAGATAAGAAATCATGTTCCGCACTTACGAAACTTTTATTTTTTTTGAAGTCAACTAACTTCATAAATTGATTTTTAAATTTCAAATAAACGATTTTTTTAAAGAAAAAGTTGGTTAGAAATAACGAATGAAGGTTATTCAATTTAGACTAGACTTTACTTACCGGCTTAAAGAAATTATTTTTTAGATGACATGTGCCAACATTATGTGTAATTTAATTATAAGTTTTATTTCTCATCTAAATTTTCGTTTTTTGCACAATGCCTAACTCGTCTTGTTTAAAAAAGGATTTAACAGATTATATGTCAATACTTGGCATAACTAATTGTAAAATCTCTATTAACTTTGGTGTATTCTCAAGAGGGGGGTGAATTGGGTATTTAAAAATTCTTCCTAAGTTCAACTAATATGGCAACAGTAATACTCAACCTACGGTCAATCTATATACACATAAATCCAAATGCGCAGATAAATGTAAGATGCAGAAATTAAATCAAACACAGCATTCACACTATGACATACACGTGCAGGAATATAAATTGCGGAAATATAAACAGTGCACACACGATATGTTATCGGGGTTCGGCTAATATTGCCTACGTCCCCGCCTTAGCTTACCAGTACAAGGATTCCACTAATGCTCACTTAACGGGTGGAGCGGCACCGTTTACAATTAGGTCAATTAACGGGACTTACCTCAAACTACAATCGCACCTTACCAGGATGGTACACCTAACTTTTTCAACTAGGTTTAAACCAATCCGGAACTATTCAACAAGGCTAGTCTCCTTCTTCAGGCCCACGCCTGGAATACAATAAATATATGAAAATTTGTGTGCGACCAAATGCTTCTTACACAATCTGATATGTACCATTAAGCACAAACATATATGTACTACAATACAGTTCAGATCAATATGCACTCACAAATGATATGGATTTAATGCTCAGGTGAGATCCAATATGTAAACTCTCTAAGATGTGTAAGTGTATGTATATGTGAGAGTTCAACATTTGATTCAAGATAAGATATTCAACACACAAATAATCAAAGGGAAGTTAAATACCATTCAAGATTAATATCTCAAAGTTTTTGTAAATGAAAAGCACAATAGATGTTTTGGATTTGCAAAACCAATATCAAAGATTATGTGCAAGCTTTCAACTCTTGCAATATAAGTGTCAAGACTAGCAAGCAAAAATCAAGATCTTCCCAATAGAATATTTATGAAATAAAATACTATGGGAAAGATCAAATAAGCAAGAACTCTCAAAATGGATTTTCAAAACTGTATGCTTATGAGAGAGTATTTGCCTAGGGAATGATATGTAAGAGTGTATGCACTAACACAATATCACTTCCCTTCAATCTTGCAATTGATTTGCAAGAGATGAGAACAACTAACACTTTCTCTCACTTTCAAAAAGATGTTTATAAGAAAGTATGAATGAGAGATTTCAAAATATGAGCTTGGAATGAAAATAATATAGCAAAAGAGTATGAAAAATTTAAGAGAAAAAATCTTAATCACTTTTGCTAATCTTACTGCTAATTAAGCCAAATGAAGTTGTATATATATGTGGGACTTGAAAAGTAACCGTTGGGACACAATGAGAAGTATTAAAAATGTTTTAAAAGTGTTTAATAAAATTAATCCCATTTAACCGTTCTTAACTGCGGTAAAGAATAAAACAACCCGAGAGTTTCAAGTGTCCAATCCACAGTTCGGTCGCCCGAACAGACACACTCAGAAAAGTTATTTTTGAAGTTCGAGTGCCCAAATATGGGCTCGGTTTGCTAAACCGAGGTGATTCTCCAGAAGTTTGTGATTCGGTTGCTCAATCTAAAGTTTGGTATGTCGAACTCATGTGTTCGGTAGCTCGAGGCAAATTTGAACGTGATGTTTAGGTTGTCGAGTTGGTAGGAAAAGTCAAAGTAATGGTTCGATCACCCATGGACGCTATGGTCAAAATGGTTCAATTGCCCGAAACCAAGTCAACCTTCTGACTAGTCAAAGGTTCGGTTGCTTGAAGTGTTTTGAACACTAGGGGTTCGGTCATCTGAAACCTCACAATTTTTACCCTTTAAGTCCAGAGTTAAGCCAATTAATTCCCTTGATAATATAAGTGATATTGGGAACTATCTTATGTGTTTGTGCAAGGACCTAAGGTCTTTTTGAGTTAGTCCCAAAAACCCGGTGTCAGTTGACCGAAGGGTGCCCTAAGGTTATTCGATCCCTATGGTCAATCTATGGTCATGTTGAGCATTAAACCCTATCATGCATGCAGATGCATTATTACATACCATATTATATTACAGACCAATTAAAAATGAATGTAAATACAATAGAAAATAGGTCTTCATTCTTTCAATTCTTCAGACACCATAAATGAAATTTGATCTTCATAGTCCATACGATTTGCTTGAGTTCCTATCAACAGTGCATGCTTAGGATGAACTTGGTCAAGAGACTCAGTGCACATATGAGAAACATTGGTTTTTTCATAATCAAAATGGGATCATACTCATAGAGTCAACGTTCTCGTCCTTTTTGATGATGACAAAACAACTTGCAAAAGTGGGCAAATCCAAATAGGACCCCCTAAGTATATGCATAGAATTTGAATTTTAAGTGCAGGCAATTGACGAATGAAGACAAACATACACAAATTATGCATTCAATTTTAGTTGTCAATAAAGCTCAAATAGTATGAAGTGATAATATAAACTTATGTGCATTTAGCTTTCCCAATTTTGCATTAGACATTTCTAAGGGGCTAAGGAAGGAAAGTAAACACAAGACATTCAGATGTAAGATTCAATTTTGGGAAAACTTTGAAATTTTGGCAGCATGTCGTTTGAAAATAGAGCAATTCCCAAAAGAAAATCAATAACCTGAATGATTACAAGAATAGCTCATTATCAATGCATGCAAAATATTAAGTATAGTCCAAAACAGTGCATGCCATGAGTCAAATACACCCAATATTCATGATCAGTATAATGCACACATCTCAATATATATTAAGAACATGAATGAAAGTGTTAGAATTGTTAAGGAATTTCAGAGCCTGAGAAAGTTGCTCCCCTTAACAATTTGAAGATATGGCTTAGCTGAAACAAGTTGCCTATACAAATCAAGATTCATTTCATTATGCCTAGATATATAAGTCTTTTACGAACTATACTAGATATTAATTAAAACATTAAGGAAAAATCCAACTAGTATAATTATCCCAACAAATCATACATGCATCAGGAAAGTGATATTAAGGCATAACATGATGCTCATACACCAAGAACAGCCCATATCAAATTATAAAGCTTTAAGTACTAGATATAATGTTCAAGGTTTTTCTGAAAAGCCTCAATATTTCAATAAATGATAGTAATGCATATAAGATCTTTAAGCTCTTTCATCCTCTAACTGCCCGATGATTATGCAAGGATGGAATTTAATTTTCAATTGGTTTTCATTCATCATTTTAAAAAAAATTTAACATAATTTTTATCATAATCAACTTTAGCACAAGGTTTTAGTTTGGGAAAAATCTTATTGAAATTTCGATAGCATGCCGTTTGTAAATCGGACATTTTCCCATAAAACCTGTACCTAATAGGTCAAATAAGCAATTTTTAATTCATTTCAAGCATGCAAGAACCTATAATTTACTACCAGCATGCAATTCACATCAACTGTATCTGCCATGCATGAGGCATTCTAGACTAAGCATGCAATTCAGTAGTACAATCAACAATTCATAAAATATAACCTATCCATCAAAGAATATAAATAGAAGAGAACAGAGGATAGATTTGAATTCAGTATAGTTGTAATGACCCGAATAATAATAATGTAATTTAGTAAAAAGGAAGGGAAATGGAAATAGTAACAGAAGGAGGTAGTTGACAAAATTGCATTTTGGAAGGAATAATCGAAGGAAATTATTAGGGTCTCATCGACAAATACAGGGGATTCGTCGATGAGGATACAAGAGGACCTCGTTGACGAAGCCAAATTTCATCGACGAGAAGATACCGAGAGAGGGTTTTGGGGAAGTTTGAAATTAGTCGACGAACTTTCTACAAGACTCATTGACGAGGTGACATGTCTCGCCGATGAATTCAGTCCTATAAATATCAAAAACTTGGATTTAAATGTCAAAATTTAGAAAAATCTCACTCTCTTTCTCTCCGTTCGGTTTCTCTCCCTTCTCTTTTCGATTCCAACTCTGTCGCTCAATGAATTTGATGAAGCCACCATGACGCTCCTGGAGAAGTTCTTTGCATATCTTCCGGAGTGGATCATCGGTGGAAGTCCGTTGAAAATCATCCTTGAGTTGAGGTAAGACTTTTTATGCCGAATTCGGTTCTACTGTAGTTATAGGACATGATATTCGCATGAAAATACTGAAGTTTTCAGGGTATTGATTAGGAAATCCTACGGGCATGAGACCAGAATTTATAGGGGCTTTTCTCAGTAGAGAGGTAAAGGGATAAATTAAGATAGTATTTTATGAAAATATGTATATTGTTATAGCATTTGATTTCAGGAAATAAATATATTTATATATGATTTATATTTGGGAAAATACTGTTGAAAATGATGGTATGTTGAATATGCGAAAAACCTGTTAGTGTGGCATGAGTAGAAATTGTTATGAAATACTGTTTTCTGAGAATGTATTAATGATACGGATTTTTATAATGGAAAATCGGCGTATGGGCCAAGATTTTGATATATTTGCCGGCGTACGGGCCGAGCTATGTGTATGATTTGCCGGTGTACAGGTCAAGCTATGCGTATGATTTGATAGCGTATGAACTGAGCTATGGATATGTTTGCCGGCATACGGGCCGAGCTGTGGAAATGATTTGCCAGGGTACGGGCTGTGCTATGATTTGCTGGCATACGGGCCGAGCTATGGTAAAATGTGAAATACCGGCATATGAGCCAATGATTTTTCAAGATATACGTATATATGCAAAATGATATGATTGATATGATAATTAATGATATGAGATATTCATGTATCATAGTTTCAGTATATATTATATGATATCGGAACCTAGTTGACTTGGTTTAGGCTAGCACTTGCACGGTATCGTTGCTATGTGTCCATGGTCTTCATGATCATGATATTTATGTTAACGCCACTATACGAAGTGGTGTGAGATTGGATGGTATATGTGGTTTTTAAGAAGTGTGTGAAAGCCCCTAGTGTACGGAGTAGGTCTGGCAGACCCATCAGACTTACAGACTGTACTTTTGACTTGGCAGTGGTCGGCCAACCATTATCAGGTCTCGCTTTCGGGCCACACAACCCAGTCATGTGGGGGTAATATATGACAATAGTCAGCTAAGCTACCAGGACTGTTTTTTATATTATTATTATATGGGATGATATATGTTTATGAAAATGCAGTATGTTCTGCCATGTTTTGATGATACATATGTTTTCCAAGATTTGACATAACAGTTTATTGAATATGTTTTGTATGGTATATGTATAACATGGAATACTCATGTTGCCACACATCGGTTTTAGTTTATTTCCCTTATTGAGAGGTGTCTCACCCCAAAATTTTATAAACTTTTTAGGAGCCCCAGATAGGAGAGCGAAAAAAGCCCCGCTGATCTAGTACTGTTTGTCTGCCCTCTTTGAAGGATAAATTTTAGTAGGGACAGTTGGATTTTGTGGGAAATATCCCTAAATCTTGTTTTTGGGATGTATATACTGAAATACAATGGATATAATTACTCTGGTATTTATGGTAATGTGATGGATGTTTTCGTATTTATAATATTGTGATTGTATGTTTCTTACTGCTTAGGCTTCTGTTATGTGTTCTAATGTATCCCTAGTATCCACGGGTCCAGGAGGATTATGATTTGTTGAGTTGAGTTTTGTGATTTTGTAATATAAAAAAAAAATTTGGAAATTAAGCAGGGTCGCCACAATAGTTCTCATAAAGGCATATGGGTGTAAACTAAATCATGAGAGTATGAAATTTATAGCAATGAAAGAGATATGCTCCCCCTGAGTTATGTGCTAAACCATTTTATGCCTTTTTCATTATCTAATTACTTAGCCAAGTGTTTTAGATTTTTAATGATTTAATCTTGGCTTATCTTACTTAGGCTTAAAGGATAAAAAAAAAAATCACAATGAAAATTTCTTTAAATGAGTTAAGCCTACATTGCCTCTTTTCTTTATGAATCCTAACGAGTGAGAGGCATAAGTTCAAATGGCTTTGAATTTTAAGGTTCATGCATAGGTTTCTATGAATTTTGTTCTATAATATAGATTGAAACCTATAGCAATCATTTTAGCCTTTAAACTTATTTTGATCATGTGAAGCTCTAAATGATTTGATTGAAGTTTGAGAGCTTGGAGGAAAAAATGAATACTCTTAAGGAATAAATTTCCATTATGTTTAGAAGAGTATATGAGGAAGCAGGACATTATGCATAATTAAATATGTCCTAACTAATTTGGCAAAGAACATTTATGGGCATATGAATATTATAGAACAGAGCTCATAGGAGATTGGAAAGTATCCTTTAAATATGATCACTATTTTGAACAAGGATACAACTAAGGAATAGGATGAAAACTTTACCAAATGTGATCGTGGTTGGTGAAGTTTTCCTAAGGAGGAGGAAGATATTTGTATAAATCAAAACCATATAATTTTATATTTAACACAATAGGGATTATTTCAATTGACCAATAAAGCATGAATCCCTTATAGAGACTCGAAGAATTTTGGTAATTAAATAATAAGAGAAAGGAAAATTCTAAAGGATTTCTGCAGGGTCTCGTCGACGAATGCACGACGCTCGTCAATGAGCATCCTTCTTGGGCTCGTCGATAGGGACATTCATCTCGTCGACAAGAAGTTACAAAGAGGGCCATTTTTAGGGCCTGAATCTCGTCGACGAAGAATGTCATCAACGAGGAGTAGGCGTTCGTCGATGAGACTATTCCTTGGATTCGTCGACGAGGCCACGTGAACAACACTCTATACAAAGCCCAAAACAGACTTTTAGCAAAAGAATTTCTCTCTCTCTGTCTCTGTCTCTCTCTGTCTCTCTCTCTCTCTCTCTCATTTTCTCTCTCTAGAAATGGGTTTCTCTCACTTCTCTCTAGGTTTCCGGCTCCATCTCTCCCCAGTTCGACAATCAGAAGTTACCACGGTGATCATGAGAAGATTCTCTAGAACATAGTCGGAGCGAAATGTTGATTTGAGAAGTTTGGGAACCATCCCAAAACCAAGGTAAACAGATTATTTGAGTATTTTTAGTATTACCTAGTTTATTTGAGCATAGATTTTGTATTATATGATAATATACTGGAGTTTTGTAAAGTAAAATCAGGGTATTATATTCTCAGGGTTAGGGTGTTTTGGGACCCTGCAGGAGTAGGTTGAGGACCCCAGTGGATACCTTTTCTGAAACCCAGGTAAATAATGAATAGTTTATAATCCAGAATATAGAAAATTGAAGAATTTCGAGGTTTTAGTTGTTGATCGATTTATATCTACTATATAGCTATATATATATATATATATATATATATATATATAAATGATATTTTCAAGGTGGAATTATAAATGCTAGAGGTGTAATTTAGAATGTTAGTAGGCGAGCTTAATTTCAAGGTAAGGGAAATATGCTATGTTAGGAAATTTTAGTACAATTATCAGTAAAAAAAAAATTTATATGTTTTATCAAATTATTATTCAGATCATAAAATATTAGTATACCAGAAAATATAGATTTTAGAGTATGTGAATTTAGTTATTTAATTGTGTGGCATGGGCTCGTAACCGATTAGTACAAAATTTATATAGTTTACAAATACCATGTTTACAATATAGAATGATGAATTTTCAATATACATACAGATAGAAATTTTATAGTATATTCAGAAACATGATTTATAGTATTTCCAAGATATCATGATTTATAGTATATGTACAGAAATATATATTTTCAGTATGTTCAGAATACCACGATTTCAGAACCATAACACCCAGATACTCAGATATTCAGACAAATATTCAGATATACAGATGTTAAATATTCAGTCAGTTTTCAGATTAGTTTTATAGTGTCATGGTTATTTCAAAATCATGGTAAAAAAAATAGTAATATATAAATATCAGTTACATAGATAGTCAGACCCTAAGGGACCGATCATTTTTCAGAGCCACGTACCGTAGCTATTTTTAGTTCAGAGTGCCTACCACATAACTCATATAGTATGTGGATTTTCAGGCATCGATCTGGCCTATACTGTGGACAGCTCACCATTAGTAGGATGATGAGGCCGATGTGACTTTGGAGTAATTGACATTCTCCTGGTCGACCAGCGGTGATAGGTCTTGCCTACGTGCTTGCACACTCTGTCATGAGGGTTTAAATCATGACTTTCAGTTATCTTATCAAAAAAAAAAAAAAAAAAAAAAAAAAAAAAAAAAAAAAAAAAAAAAAAAAAAAAAAAAAACAAAAAAAAAAAAAAAAATAGGGAAATTTTCTCATTTATTTTTTTTATATATATATATATATATATCCAGTTTTACAAAAACCGTAGACATACCTATGAATATTAGAAGTATTATGAATAGAAAATTCAGAAAAACAATTCATGTTAAATAACATAGGTATGAGCTAAACTGTACATTATTTATACGTGTTTTCTGAGACTCGGTTATTTGCAGTACTTCTAAAATTAGATTTTACAATTATATAAATTCATTTGCCACACACTAGCAATAACATATTTCGTCTTACTGAGTGTTGTCTCATCCCAATGATTTAACATTTTTTAGGTGATCCAGCTAGGCAAGCAGATCAGGCTCGCAGATAGAGGGGACTACAGTAATGCTTTATCTGTAGGGTGAGTGTTTTGGGAAGTTATTTTTGAGTAGTCCCTAGGTCCAAGTGAGGGCATTTTGAGAATGGTTATGTATGCATATTTTGGGATAAATTCTAAAACTCTGGTATTGTATATATTGATATGGTTATATGTATCCTGCTTTTCGCTGCATAGGTAGTTTATTGAATTCTAGATTCCACGGTTCCTATCTGGTCCATGATGATGGTTTGGTTTTATTAGAAGGTATTAGAGTAGTAAAATTTTACAGTGTATATATGTTGAGAAAAAAAATGGCATGAAAAGTCAGGTCGTTACAGTTTGGTATCAGAGCTTAGGTTGTTAGGTTCTGTAAACTTTAGAGTGCATCAGAAGCAATACCAGAGGATAGGAAAGGATTTTAGGTTTTGTTATGTTGTCTAGGTATAGGATTTCCATGGTGGTTTGAAAGGATTTCAGGTTTTGTTCTGTTGTCTAGGTATAGGATTTCCATGGTGGTTTCTATGTCTTTCTTGGGGTGACAATTTCAGGAAAGCCTTAGTAAACTATTGTCGGGTCTTGTGTCTAGGTTACAGGATTAGATTTTGAATTAAGAACACGGAGAATAGTTAATAGTGAATATGAGATTTCAATTAGATGAAATAAATTAGATCTGTACGGGAGATAGGGTCCTTAAATTATGTTCTTTGTCTTTTCAGGATGGATCCAGGGAGTGGTGATACGAATTCTAGGGGTGATGGAACAGGACCTTCCAGTATGGGAGGTGGAGATATTGATGCAGTATTGCACAGATTCACCTAGCAGGTGATGGATGAGATGGTCAGGAGATCAGGGGAGCGTAGCTACACAATCAAGTAGTTTACGTGGATGAAGCCCCCATGTTTTGCTGGAGGAGCTGACCCGATTGTGGCTGAAAATTGGGTCCAGGAAATTGAGGAGATGTTGGCAGTGCTTCCATGTATAGACAAATAGAAGGTAGTATGCGATGTTCAAATTGACAGGAGAGGCAAAATGCTGGTGGAGATCAGCGAGGTTGATTGAGGAGTAGGGACCGGATCGTGTGCTAGTGACATGGAGTCGAATCAAGGAACTATTCTTTGAGCGATATTTTCCTACTATCGTTTGGAGTGTAAAGGCAATAGAGTTCATGCACTTAGCTCAAGGGCAGATGACAGTATCACAGTACGCAACTCGATTTATTGAGTTGTCTCGGTTTGCCCCACATTTGGCACCGAATGAGGAGAAAAAGGCGAGGAAGTTTGAAGAAGGTCTAAGACAAAATCTGTTTGAGCAAGTTATTGGGTTTTAGGCTTAGACATTTGCGGAGGTTGTGGACAAGGTTGTGGTTATTGAGAATGGCATGCAAAGAGGCATCGCAGCTTAGAGTCAGAGAAAGAGGCCCACGCCATAGGGTTTTCAGGCAGGTTCCAGTAGGGGCCCATGGAGAGGAGACTGTTACAGTGGTGGTTAGAGGCAGATGATGGGACATCGTGAGAATTAGGGTGTGCAGACCTATCCTGTGTGTTAGACGTGCGGGAGGAGACATTAGGGAGAGTGTTAGGCAAGGAGAGATATTTGTTATCATCGTGGGAGACTCGGCCTCATGGCATGAGCATGCCTGGGACTACCGATCCAGGTCCCAGCTCCTAGACCCTACCAAGGAGGTTATCAGGTGCCCCGTAGAGGCCAGAAGAGGAATGTAGCCCTGATGAAGGTTTATGCTTTGACACTAGGAGATGCTGAGATTGCCGCAGATGTAGTGACACGTACCTTTACTATTTTACCGTATCAAGTTATTGTTTTATTTGATTTAGGTGTTGCGCATTCCTTTGTATTTGCGGCCTATGTTAAATTTTTTTGAAAATGAGATCCAGTTATTAGATGTAGAATTATCAGTAGCTACACCGTCAGGGTCAGTGATGAAGTGTCATAGAGTGCTCAAGGGTTATCCAAAAGAAATTCTGGGGAGGGTGTTACCAGCTGACCTGATTGTGCTAGATATGCATGGATTTGATGTAATACTGGGTATGGACCGGTTGACAACTAACTATGCTAGTATCGATTGTCATATGAAAGATGTGATATTCAAACCACTAGGCAAGCAAGAATTTAAATTTGTGGGATCGTAAGTGTGTTCCCTACCTCAGTTAGTGTCAGCCATACAAGCAAGAAGAATGCTCCTGGATGGATGTTAGGGGTTTATGGCTTTTGTAAAGGAGGTGTTAGAAAATGAATCGAAACTTGATAGTACACCAGTGGTAAGGGAATTTCAAGATGTTTTTCTAGAAGGGCTACCTGGGTTACCTCCCGATCGCGAGGTAAATTTTTCTATAGATTTTCCTCCAAGGACGGTGCCGATTTCTAACACTCCTTATCGTATGATTCCAGCTGAATTGGGAGAATTAAAAGACCAGTTGTAGGATCTATTGAATAAAGGGTTTATCAAACCTAGCATATCGCCTTGGGGAGCGCCAGTGCTATTCGTAAAGAAGAAAATGGGTCTATGAGGATGTGTATAGATTACAGGGAGATAAACAAGGTAACCATTAAGAACATATATCCTCTACACTGTATAGATGATTTATTTGATCAGCTTCAAGGTACGCGAGTCTATTCCAAGATCGATCTTAGATCAGGTTATCATCAGGTGAAATTCAAGGCAAAAAATATATCAAAGACAGCATTTCGAAGTAGATACGAACACTACGAGTTTTTGGTGATGCCATTCGGGTTGACTAATGCACTAGTAGTATTTATGGATTTAATGAATCAGGTATTTCATCAATATCTAGACCAGTTCATTGTGGTTTTCATTGATGATATACTGGTCTACTTGAGGAGTTTTGAGGAGCATAAGGCACACTTACGAGACGTTCAGGGAAAAAAAATTGTATGTCAAGTTTAAAAAATGTGAATTCTGGTTAGAGAAAGTGGCGTTTCTGGGGTATGTTATATCAGGGGATGGAATTTCAGTGGATCCTAGTAAGATAGAGGTAGTGGAAAATTGGGAAAGGCTGAGGAATGTTCAGGAGATTAGGAGTTTCTTGGGACTGGCGGGATATTACCGTCGGTTTGTAGAGGGATTTTTAAGACTATCAAGGCCTTTGACGTGATTGATTAGGAAGAATGCTAGATTTTTATGGGATGATGAATGCGAGCAGAGCTTCCAGGAATTAAAATAACGACTTGTCATTGCACCAGTACTAATGATTCTATCTGGAGGTGATGACTATGTAATTTACAGTGACATGTCTTTGAAAGGGGTTGGCTGTGTGTTGATGCAGCATGGTAGGGTCGTAGCTTATGCCTCATAATAGTTGAAAGAGTACGAAAAGAACTACCCTACTCCATCTAAGAATTGGCTCATTGTGGGGGGGGGGTTGGGGGGGGGGGTGGGTGGTGGAAAATAGGGAAGGTAAAAGATGGGGGGGGGGGGGGGTGTGGGGGGGGGGGGGGTGGGGTGGGGGGGGGGGGGGGGGGGGGTGGTGGGGGGGGGGTGGTGGGGGGGGGTGTGGGTTTTGGGTTGTGGGGTTGGGGGTTTTGGGGTGTGGGGTGGGGGGGGGGGGGGGTGGGGGTGGGGTGTTGGGGGGGGGGGTGGGGGGGTGGGAAAGGTTTATGTGTGTTTGGGTTCCATGTCTTGAAGATTTTGTAGAATCTTGTATGGTGAAAGATGTGATATATTCTCTGATAACAAAAGTTTGAAGTATTTCTTCACGAAAAAAGAGTTGAATATGCGGCAAAGGAGATGGTTAGAGCTCATCAAGGATTATGATTGCACCATCACCTACCACCTAAGTAAAGAAAATGTGGTGGCTGATGCACTAAGCCGTAAATCAGAGGGTACAACGCAGTTAGCAGTAGTAATTCAGGACCCAATTCAGATGGACTTGGAAAGGCTTGGCGTGGAGTTAGTGGAGGATGGTCACTAGGCATTTATTGCCAGTCTGGTTGTGCAGCCTATGCTATATGAAAAGATTAAATCCGCTTAAGGAGATGACTCAAAATTAGTAGAGGTAATAGCTAGTATACAAGATGGTTAGGGAAAGGAGTTCAGTATTTCAGATGATGGAGCTCTGAGGTTTCGCACCAGATTGTGTGTGCCTACAGATGATGGTATGAGGAGAACGATTATAGAGGAGGCTCACAGATCTCTATACACAGTTCATCCTGGCAGTACTAAAATGTATAGGGATCTGCGAGAGTATTTTTGGTGGAGTGGCATGAAAGGGAGATTGCCGAATTTGTACAACAGTGCTTGACGTGCCAGCAGGTTAAGGTTGAGCACCAAAGGCCGGCAGTGCAGTTGTAGCCACTTTACATTCATGAGTAGAAGTGAGATCACATATCTATGGATTTCGTCACTAGGCTACCACTAGCACCACATGGTCAAAATTCCATCTGAGTAGTTGTTGATTGGCTAACGAAAACAACTCAGTTTTTATGTAATAACCCAAGAAATTCTTCTAGGCCTCATCGACGAACACTGGGGTTTTGTCGACGAGGGTTCTTTAGGATCTCATTGACGAAGACCCGTCTCATCGACGATAAGATACCGAGAGAGGGTTTTTTGAAGTCTGAAATTCATCGACAAGGGTGCAAATTCATTGACGAACTTTCTACAAGACTCATTGACGAGGTGACATGTCTCATTGAAGAATCCGGCTCTATAAATAGCTGAAACTCGAATTTTTTTAATAAAATTTTCACAACAGAAACCTTTTCTCTCTCTCTCTCTCTCTCTCTCTCTCTCTCTCTCTCTCTCTCTACATTTCCCTCCCTTTCTCTCTTCGATTCCGACTCCATTTCTCGTCAGATTGAAGATCTGAGGCCACCATGACGCTTTTGGTAAAGTTCTCTACAAGTCTGCTGGAGCTGATCGTTGGAGAAGTTGGTTTGGAATTCATCCCAATCTCAGGGTAAGGTATTTTATCCAGTTTTTACCTTTCCCACAGTTATAGGAAATGTAATATGCAATGAAATACTGATATTTTGTTCTAGGGGATGTTGTTTTCAGGATGTTGAGCAGGGAACCCTGCGGGTATAGGGCCAAAGTACAGTAGGGGTTTTCCAGAACTTAGGTAAGGAAAATATGTTTTGCTAGATATTTTTAATATGTATAACAGAAGATTATAAATGAGTATTTATAAGCATGCAGATCATATTATTTTTTCAGAATAGCATGAATATTATTTTTACAGCAGAATTATAGAAATTGAGCATGAGATTTGGATTACCCAAATGTGTGGCATGAGTTTATTACAGTATAGTATGTAGATTTTACAGTATTACAGATATTCAGTTATACAGATTATTTGTGACGCCCCGATTTTCGTACAATTTTTTTCAACAATAATAAATAAATAATCACTCGTCATCCACAACATCTACAAATCGGCCATGTCAACAATCCTACCATCATTCATACGACCCAACCCGCATTGGGTACAGGGTAAAAAAGTTATTTTATTATACAACCTAACAGCGGAAGACAGTATATACATATCAGTCAGAATGTAATACCCAGAGTATCAACGTACATAAATACACAATACTATCTCATACCCAAAAATAATAAAACCCTAGGGAATCACACCTCCCTAGTCCAAACTTACTCTGTATATCAGGGTTCCAGCTCCCTACTATCATGGAGCCCTATCACCCAGTCGGTCTCTGTTCCCTAAAAAATTTAGATAATTTGGGTGAGACACGTTTCAGTAAGAAGGAATAAATTATTTACTTTTCAAATCATCGTTTCATTTGAGAAATAAGCCCGGTGATATTTCACATTTTCTCAATAATCATGTAGATATAGCAACACAGTGTTTACAAGCCGTTAAATCATTTCTCAAGTTCAAATTTTCCAACACATATTTACCGCGAGTTCTGAAATAGTGAAGATTACCCACCCATACAGGTAGCTTCCCTTTGCCCTAACATGGTTTCTGCACCACGTATGGCCCCCTCTGATATCTATCAAGGCCTCCCTTACTCAGCAATTCCTCATTCGGAGGTTTCTTTTGCCTCAAATATGTATATTATCACTCACATGGGTTCCATTTCTCAATTTTATCATTCTTTATTTCTTATTTCCATTCTTTCTTTCATTTCTCATTTTAGCCAATTTTATCATTCTTTCACTTTTCATTTTTATTTTACTTTCCGGCTCATGAGTATCCTTGGTATCAAATACCAACATCGCGTCTGTAACTCATGGCCACCCTAAGGATCTTTCTATCCACACCATGCTTTCCCCCATGGTCAAGGTTGTGCGGCCTGAAGGCTGGATCTAACCACGGTTGGCCAACCCTGTTAGATCAAATATCATATCACATATCGCGTCTGTAGTACGACTGGCAGGCCTATAACCATGATATGGACTTAGGGGGTCCAACAACCCTACAAAATGGCATAGTCGACTGCCACGCCACAGGCTTCAAGAGTTCGTGTGGTTGCACTAACACCACTAGCATCAGTACCATGCTCAATATCATAACCATCCAACAGGGTTTACTACCACATACCCGCAATCATTATACGATATTGACATTTCATCAATCATATTCTAGTATATCACAATTCTGTTCAATATAAATGTTCTCATCGTTTTTTGTGCACATTTCATCATCTCGTAATAACATATATCATATTTCACGTATTTTTCACTTTTTTCCAAAATACTCATATCAATCATTTGTACAAATTCATTTCTCATACAAATAATTTCCACTGTAGAAGTCACAAAATCTCCTATTTCCAGGCAAGACAGTTTCTGCCACTATAAATACCATATTTCATTATTTTTCACTAATCACATCAATAATTATCATTTCAATATTTTCTCAGAAATCACTCATCGTTATATTTCACACTCCAAAAAATCACAATTTAAAATCACTCAAATGCTACACAATTTATCTGATATTTATATCGTAATAATTCCCAGACAAAATACCATAAACACATTTTCATATATTAATTTAAACAGAAATTCTAAAAATACTACTATAATTTATTCCCTTTACCTGTCTTACTAAGAGACTCGTTAACACCCAAATTCTACGCCATTGACACCTAAAATTCAACTTCTGCAATTTGCATTTTTCCTAAATTAATTGATCTATTTCTCCAAAATAATACCCATCTAATCTTCCCTAGGCTTCATATACTTCAAATTAATATTTAAACTAACATTTAACAGCCCCACTTAATTTTCTGAATTTTACCTGCGGGTCCCAAAATTACACCTGCGGCGCTCACCCGGGTCCTAAATTTTAGAAATCCTACTTCAACGCTAGATGCTTAACATTTTAGTATTTCTAAATTAATCCTAATTAATTAAAAATAAGTCCCTTAATAACCCTCGTACCCCAAATTTGGGGTTTTACTCACGACGACCCCACGAGAATTCCGTCGCCCCCAGAAGAAAGGGAAAAAGAGAGGAGAGAGGGGCCCAGGAGGGCCCCCCCCCCCCAAAGAAAGAAGCCCCCGCCCACCACAAAAAAAAAAAACCCCCCCCCCCCCCCCCCCCCCCGGACAACCAAAAAAGAAGAAAGAGAAAAAGGAAAAAAGAAGAGACACAAAACCACACCCCCCCCCCCCAAAGAGACCACAACCCACCAAAACCCCAAAAACCCCCCCCCCCCCGCTAAACTTGTAGAGAATCATCCATAGATTCTCGTGGTAGTGTCCGTTCGTCAATTGAACTTATAATTTGTAAGAAATTAAAGAAAAATAGAAAATTGGCTTATCCCAGGAGATACGTCTACGCCGCTCCTTCCACCGTTCCGCTCCGTTAGAAATGACGGCAGTGAAGAATGGAGTCCGACGGTATCTTCTGATTTTCGATTGGGCGAAAATTCGCCACAAAATCGAGGAGAAAGGGAGAGAAAATGAGAGGAGAGAGAGAGTCCACTGCGCGCAGGAAGACAGAAGAAGAAAAGAAGAAGAAGAAGAAAAAGAAAAAGAAAGAAAAGAAAAGAAAAAAACAACAAAACAACAAAAAAAAAACCATCCTGAAGCTTCAAAGAAGCTTCAAGAGAGATAATAATAATAATAATAATAATAATATATTTAATTAATATTAATAATATATTTTATTAATAAAAAAATAAATTTTAATTATTATTATTATTTTATTATTTTTCTTTTTTTATAAATCCAACTAATTACTTACTTAATTAATTAATTAATTAATTTTTTTTTTGGTAATCACCCCACTAATCTTGTATATCCTTTTTTGGGGTTATTACATTATTAGCAATGAATGAGACTTACAGTATTTCTCAGAATAACATGATTTTTAAACCATAACACTCAGACAGATATACAAATATTACGGAAATTACAGACAGATACTACAGATATTACAGATAAATATTACAAATATTATAGACATAAATTACAGATATTATAGATAGATATCATAGTTATTACAAAATGATATTTCAGATATTTTAAATAGATATTACGGATAATTCAAATAGATATTTCAGATATTACAGCTCAGATTTATAGTGTTATGGTTGTTTTTGAAATCATGTTAAAAGTAGCAAGATGATTATATATTTATATATGTATACAGTATTACACGATATCATATCCCTGTAGATATTACAGACAGAGTTATACAGTTGAGTATGGTACCGTTGCTATTTCAGACATGTGCAACCACATGACTTAGATAGTATGCGGATTTCGTCTAATCGTGTGAGGAGAGATTGCAATCTCCCCAGCATGCTGGGTTAAGGTAGCCAGTTAGACGATGATAGAGGTTAGAGATGGCACGGAGTGATTGTAGTGGGCTAGATTGATACAGAATGGTGGATGATAGAGATTGAAACTAGAGTAGTGCCGAGCTACGGGCCGCACACCCGATCATTAGGATGTGAACAAGAATTCAAATTTCTTGGTTCACATGTTCGTTCTTTACCACAGCTTGCGTCAGCTATTTAGGTGAGGAAACTGATTCAAGAAGGTTGTCAGGGATTTATTGCTTACATAAAGGAATTGCCAAAAGAAGAATTGAAACAAGCTGATATTCCTGTGGTCAGAGAATTTTCAAACGTATTTCCAGAAGAACTACCTGGCTTGCCACCAGACCGTGAAGTTGAGTTTATAGTGGATCTTCTACTGGGGTCAGCACCAATATCTAAAGCTCCTTACTAGATGACCCCAACCAAGTTAAAAGAATTGAAAGATCAATTGCAAGAATTGTTGGATAAAAGATTCATTAGGCCTAGCGTGTCGCCTTGGGGAGCAACATTTTTATTTGTGAAAAAGAAGGATGGGACCTTGAGGTTGTGTATCGATTATAAGGAGATAAATAAACTAACGTTCAAGAATAAATATCCTCTCCCTAGGATCGATGATTTATTTGATCAGCTCCAGGGGACCTAGGTTTACTCTAAAATCGACCTGCGGTCAAGTTATCATCAAGTGAAAGTGAGGGCGGAAGATATATCAAAAACAACATTTCGAACAAGATATGGGCATTACGAGTTCCTAGTGATGCCATTTGGGTTGACTAACGCACCAGTGGTGTTTATGGATTTAATGAATCGAATGTTCCATTAGTATCTGCACTAGTTTGTGATTGTATTCATTGATGATATACTAGTCTACTCAAGTAGTTTTGAGAAGCACGAGCATCATTGGAGACTGGTATTACAAACATTGACAGAGAGGAAGCTGTGTATGTATGAGAAATTTAAGAAATATGAATTGGCTGAGGCAAGATTTCTTTTCTGGGGCCATGTAATCTCTGAGACAGGTTTGTATCTATTGACTCGATAAGTCGAGGGCCAGTTGTCGTAACAAAAAAAAATAAAATTTTTTAAAAAATAAATAATAATAAATAATTTAAAAAAATTAATTAATTAAATTAACAAGAAAAATGAAATAGTCTGGATAAAGAACAAAATATTATATATCTAACATTCTATATAATATATATACATAAATATTAAAGGCATGTATATATATATATAGATATTATATGCTGTGTGTGTGTGTGTGGTGTATATATATATATATATAAGTAAGTTTATTATGAATACATTTAATATATAGGTTAAAGGGTATATATATATATTATATATATAAGTGTGAAAGCTTTTTCAAGAGCTTTACTTTAATAATGATTATTACGTATTCATAGATATATTATATATACAAAATGGTGTGCAAGCTCTTCAAGAAGCTGCTTGATTTTTTTTTTTTTGGAAGTGCTCTCCTCTTTCCTCCTAAGAATCTCTCTCTCTTCGATTCCGGGCTAGTTTACGCTGGATCGGACAAACCCCAAGCCACCACGACGCTCGTGGCGAATTCTCTTCAAGTATACCGGAGCGGATCGTCAGGGAAACGAAAGTTGGATTTCATCCAATCCAAGGTAGACTTATATCAATATGGATTTTTGACCGTTGAAGAAAGTTTGATAACGTGTAAAAATACGAACTTTAAATTGGAAATTTTCAGTCCAGGCGTGTTGATTGGGAAAGTTGGGATTCACCCTAAGTTGAGTAGACTTTTAGGTCGAATTGACTTAGTGGTAGTTATAGAAAATGTTTGTACGTACAAAATACTCAAACTTTTAATTCTGCGAGTTTTCATTTTCAGGATGTTGCTTTGAACCTTGTGGGTACGGGGAAGATTTTCTTATGGGCTTTTCAGAACTCAGTAAGGGATTACCTAGGCTAGTTTTTATTGAAAAATGTATGTCTATACTTGTAGCCTAATGGTTTCAGGAAAAATAAATATATTTATATATATGATTTATATTTGGAAAATACTGTTTAAATGATGATATGTTGAATATGTAGAAAATTTGTTTAGTGTGACATGAGTATAAAAATATTGTGAAATACTGTTTTTTTGTTTTTGGAATGGGGACGATATGGATTTCTATGATGGAAAATCGGCGTACGGGCCGAGATATTTTTATATGTATATGTGATTTGCCGACGTATGGGCCGTGCTATGTGGATGAGATTTGCCGGCGTACGGGCTGTGCTATGTGATTTGCCAGCGTACGGGCAATGCTATGTGATTTGCCGGCGTACGGGCTGTGCTATGTGATTTGCCGGCGTATGGGCCGTGCTATGTGGATATGTTTGCCGGCGTATGGGCCGTGCTATGTGGATGAGATTCGCCAGCGTACGGGCTGTGCTACATGATTTGCCGGCGTACGGGCCGAGCTATGTGATTTGCCAACGTACGGGCTGTGCTATGTGATTTGCTGGCGTACGGGCCGAGCTATGATAAAATGTGTAATTCCAGCGTACAGGCCGATGATTTTCATGAAATATGTATATGTGAAAAATGATATGATTTATTTGATAATTATTGATATAAGATATCCATGTATCATGATTTTAGTATATGTATATGATATCAGAACCTGGTTGGCTTGGTCTAGGCTAGCACTTGCACGGTACCGTTGCTATGTGTCCATGGTCCTCGTGATCATGATATCTGTGTTAACGCCGCTGTACGGAGTGGTGTGAGATTGGATGGTCGATGTGGTTATTTTCAAGAAGTGTGCTGTTATCGCCCCTGGTGTACGGACCAGTCTGGGTAGACCCATCGGACCTACAGACTACTGTTTGACTTGGTAGTGGTCGGCCAACCATTGTCAGGTCCCGCCTTCGGGCCACACAACCCAGTCATGTGGGGGTAATACACGACAACAGCCAGCTAACCTACCAGGATTGTTTTTATGTTATTATTATTATGATATGAGATGAGAAATGTTTATGAAATGCAGTATGTTCTGCCATGTTTTGATATGCATATGTTTTCCCAGATTTGATAAACAGTATTGAATATGTTATGTATGGTATATATAGAACACAGAATACTCATGTTGCCACACACTGGTATTAGTTTATTTCCCTTACTGAGAGGTGTCTCACCCGAAAATCTTATACATTTTTCAGGAGCCCCTAATAGGAGAGCGGGAAAAGCCCCACTGATCTAGATCAGTTGTTGCCCTCTTTGGAAGGGTAAATTTTTGGTAGGGACAGTTAGGTTTTGTGGGGATTGTCCCTAGATTTCATTTTTGAGATGTATATATTAAGAGATAGTAATTGTAGTGACTCTGGTATGTGTTATGCACATTATGATGAGATGTATATGATTTTATACTTTCTGCTGTGTAGGCTTCTGTTGTATGTTTTGTTATATCCCTGGTGCCCACGGGCCTTGGTGGATTGTGACTTTCTGAGTTGGAATGTATGATGTGATGATAATTGATTTATATAAAAAAAAAATATATGAAAAAGGAGCAGGTCGTTACAGTTGGTATCAGAGCCTAGGTTGCTAGGTTCTGTAGACTTTAGAGTGCAGCAGGAATAATACCAGAGTTTAGGAAATGATTTGAGGTTTTGTTCTACAGTCTAGAGGCAGGACTTCCGTGGTAGTTTCTGTGTTTTTCCTGGGGTGACGATTTCAGGAAAACCATAGTAAGCTACTGTCGGGTTGTGTTCCTAGAATGTAGGACTGGGGATTAACAATGAGTTAGAAATGTTGAGATGAGTGGTGAGGATAGGTGGGTAAATTATGAGGATAGGATTACTGAATTGCAACTGCTAATTTCCAGGATGGATCTAGAAGGAAATAGTGCCCATGCGAGTGGCAGTGATGGAGCAGGACCATCAGGTGCAGCTAGGACCGACTCTGATGCGGTATTACGTAGCGTGGCTCAGCAGGTTATGGCTGAGATTGCTAGGAGCTCGAGGGAGCAGAGTGGTCCATCTACAGGCCATGGGTGCACTATAGAGAAATTTACAAAGATGAATCCTCCGGCGTTCTCAGGTGGAGTTGATCCTGTAGCCGCTGAGAACTAGATGCAGGAGATTGAGAAAATCTTGGCTGTGCTGCAATGTACTGAGGAACAGAGGATCCTCTTTGCCACCTATAAATTGACAGGAGAGGCTGAGAGGTGGTGGACTGCGGTGAGACTATTAGAGCAGCAGAGGGTGACTCCAATAGCTATGACATGGGACCGGTTTAAAGATCTGTTCATTGACAGATATTTTCCAGCTACTGTGAGGGAGGCTAAGGTAGAAGAGTTCCTAAGTTTGAAGTAGGGACAGTTATCCGTCCAGCAGTATGCAGCACGTTTTATCGAGCTCTCTCGATTTGCCCTATACATTGTTCCTGATGAGGTGAAGAAGGCGAGGCAGTTTGAGAGAGGCTTGAGGCGGAGTATATTTAGGCAGGTGGTGGTGCTGTGGATCCAGGACTTCGCTGAGTTGGTCGACAGGGCGGCCTTGGCAGAGATTGGTGAGCATCTTGATGTGGATGAGCAGGGACAGAGGAAGAGATCTGCATCTACGAGCTACCAGTAGGGTCACAGGTCGGGTCAGTGGAGGAGAGGTAATCATGGTAGAGGGTGGAGACAGGAGACGGGAGGACGCCAGGTGCAGACAAGGCAGGGTCCTCCAGTTTGTCAGACTTGTGGTAGGAGGCACTGGGGAGAGTGTCAAGCTGGTGGTGTAGTGTGCTACCGCTGCGGTAGATCGGGACATATAGTGCGAGATTGTCCTATCCCGCTAGATGCAGCTCCGGTGTGCTATCGTTGCGGTAGATCGGGGCACATGGTACGAGACTGCCCTACTCCACCAGATGCAGTTCCAGCTCCTAGACTATACCGGGGAGGTTATCAGGCACCACGAGGGGGCCAGCAGAGGAATACGGCTCCAGCCAGGGTGTTTACTCTAACGCCGGGTGAGGTTGAGGCGTCAGGTGACGTGGTGACAGGTATGGTCATTATGCTTTCTTTTAAAGTTATTGCATTATTTGATTCAGGAGCTACACACTCGTTTGTGTCCTTGGGGTGTATTAAATTATGTGAGGCTGAAACACAATCATTAGATGTTGAACTGTTGGTATCTACACCGACTGGGTCGGTAGTGAGGTGTGGTAGGGTACTCCGCGGCTGCCCAGTAGAGATTCAGAGGAAAACATTGTCTGTTGATTTGATAGTGTTAGAAATGCATGGGTTTGACGTTATATTTGGCATGGATTAGCTAGCAGCTAATTTTGCCAGCATAGATTGTCGTGCACGAGAGGTGATATTTAGACCCCCGGGGGAAGCAGAATTCAAGTTTGTAGGGTCGCATGTACAATCCCCGCCTCAGCTAGTTTCAGCTATTCAGGCCAGGAGACTACTGCCGAGTGGTTGTCAGGGGTTTGTGGCGGTTGTGAAAGAGATGTCAGAGAATGAGTCGAAACTTGCTAGCACGCTTGTAGTGAAGGAGTTTGTGGATGTTTTTCCAGATGAGCTACTAGGCTTGCCACCCGACCGTGAGGTGGATTTCTCTATTGATCTACCTCCCGGTACAGCGCCAATTTCTAAAGTACCTTATCGAATGGCACCAGTGGAGTTAGCAGAATTGAAGAATCAGTTGCAAGATCTGCTAGATAAGGGCTTCATATGGCCCAGTGTATCTCCGTGGGGAGCTCCAGTGTTATTTGTCAAAAAGAAAGACGGAACTACGAGGATGTGCATAGACTATAGGGAGATAAATAAAGTGACAATCAAGAATAGGTATCCTCTACCCCGTATCGATGATTTGTTTGACCAACTCCAGGGTACACGAGTGTATTCGATGATTGACCTCAGATCTGACTACCATCAGGTGAAGGTGAAAGCAGAAGACGTCTCGAAGACGGCCTTCAGGACCAGGTACGGGCATTACGAGTTTTTAGTGATGCCATTTGGTTTGACGAATGCTCCTGCGGTATTTATGGACTTGATGAATAGAGTCTTCCACTAATACCTAGACCAGTTTGTTGTTGTTTTTATTGATGATGTACTGGTCTATTCTAGGAACTATGAGGAGCATGAGACGCACTTGAGGCAGGTTTTGCAGACATTTCGGGAAAAGAAGTTGTACGCCAAGTTCAGTAAATGTGAATTTTGGTTTGAGAAGGTCGTGTTCTTAGGGCATGTTATATCTGGAGACGGTATTGCTGTGGATCCTAGCAAGATTGAAGCTGTAGTGAATTGGGCTAGACCGAGAAATGTCCAGGAGATGGAGTTTCTTAGGGCTAGCAGGCTATTACCATCGTTTTGTTGAGGGATTCTTAGCTTTGTCAGGGCCTTTGACACGACTGACGAGGAAGAATGTCAGATTTGAGTGGGATTATAGCTGTGAGCAAAGTTTTCAGAAGCTGAAGCAGAGACTAGTCACAGCACCAGTGTTGATCATTCCGTCTGGGGGTGAGGGGTATACCATTTACAATGATGCGTCCTTGAAAGGACTTGGCTGTGTATTGATGCAGCATGGCAGGGTAGTAGCGTATGCATTCAGGCACTTGAAAGAATATGAGAAGAACTACCCTACCCATGATCTTGAGTTGGCTGCAGTGGTACACACACTGAAGATTTGGAGGCATTACCTGTACGGTGAGCAGTGTGAGATCTTCTCTGACCATAAAAGTTTGAAGTATTTCTTTACGCAGAAAGAACTGAATATGAGGCAGAGAAGGTGGTTGGAGCTGATTAAGGATTTTGATTGTACCATCAGTTATCACCCAGGGAAAGCAAACGTGGTAGCTGATGCATTGAGCAGGAAATCCAGGGAGCCAGTGTTGGCGGCTATGGGGATCCAGCATCCGATCATAATGGATCTGGAGAGACTCGGCATAGAGTTGGTGGAGAGTGATCTCCCAGTATGTATTGCCAGCCTAGTGGTACAGCCTACCCTGCATGAGAGAATTAAAGCTGCCCAGAAGGAAGATCCAGAGCTAGTGGAGGTGATAGACAAAGTACAGAGTGGGCAGGGGGAGGAGTTCAGTATCCCAGATGACAGAGCTTTGCGGTTCCGTTCCAGATTATGTGTTCCTGCCGATATTGAGATCAGGAAGACTATTCTAGAGGAGGCTCATAGATCTTTGTATACAGTTCATCCCGGTAGTACGAAGATGTACAGAGATTTGCGAGAGTCATACTGGTGGAGTGGTATGAAGAGAGAGATTGCCGAGTATGTAGCGCAGTGTTTGACGTGCCAGCAGGTAAAGGCTGAGCACCAGAGACCGGCAGGGCAGTTGCAGCCATTATTCATCCCGGAGTGGAAGTGAGATCACATATCGATGGACTTCGTGTCAGGACTGCCGATGGCGTTACGTGGTCATAATGCCATCTGGGTTATTGTTGATCGATTGACGAAGACCGCCCACTTTATTCCCATCAAGATTAGCTACTCCCTCAGCCGTTTAGCGGAGATTTACATTCAGGAGATAGTACGTTCTCATGGGGTGCCTGTATCTATTGTGTCGGATGGAGACCCATGATTCACATCACGATTTTGGAGGAGTTTGTAGGAGGCTCTGGGGTCTCAGTTATCGTTTAGTACGACATTCCATCCTCAGTCAGATGGGCAGAATGAGAGGACGATACAGATATTAGAGGACATGCTTAGAGCGTGTGTACTAGACTTTAGGGGTAGTTGGACTCAGTTCATGCCATTAGTAGAATTTGCGTATAATAACAGTTATCAGTCTAGCATTGGCATGGCACCATTTGAGGCTTTGTACGGTAGGAGATGCCGTTCTTCTTTGTTCTGGGATGAAGTGGGTGAGCGGCGAGTAGTGGGGCCAGAGCTGGTTCAGCTGGCATGTGATAAAGTTCGTCTTATCAGGGACAAAATCAGTGCAACTTAGAGTCGACAGAAGAGTTATGCCGACCATCACCGCAGGAATTTAGAGTTTGACGTAGGTGATCACGTATTTTTGAAGATAGCTTCGATGAAAGGGGTTATGCGATTTGGGAGGAAGGGTAAACTTAGTCCTAGGTTTATCGGTCAATTTGAGATTCTAGATAAAGTGGGATCAGTAGCCTACATGCTAGCTTTGCCACCTGTATTGTCCAGGATTCACAACGTATTTCATGTTGCTATGTTGAGGAAATACGTCCCAGACCCTTCTTATGTCATCAATTATGATGAGTTGGAGCTTAGCGATTCACTGGGAAATGAGGAGGTACCAGTACAAATTCTGGATAGGAAAGTGCAAGAGCTATGTAACAGGACGATTCCTCAAGTAAAAGTCTTGTGGAGGAATCATGCAGTAGAAGAGGCTTCTTGGGAGTTCGAGGAGCAGATGAAGTAGAGGTATCCGCATTTATTTCAAGAAGTCTGAGTGAATAAATGTAAATAGTTAAGTAGTTTTCAGTTGCAGGCACATGTAATGGTTGAATAGTGTAGTACTTTAGTTTTGGGAGAATGGTTTTCTTTTGTATATGTAATCTTCCAAGACTCGAAATGTAACCACGGTATTCCTCCGCCATAAGTGAGGGTAGGTAATAAAATGAGTAGACCCTTTTTCCTAATTAAAAGATGGCGAGTTACGGAAACAGTAAATTTCGAGGACGAAATTCTTTTAAGGGGGGAGGAATGTAGTAACTGGGAAAAAAATAAAAATAATAAAATAATAAAATAAAATAAAATAATTAAATTAACAAGTAAAATGAATAGTATGATAAGGAACAAATATATATATATATATATATATACATAAATATTAAAGCATGTATATATATATATATGTGTGTGTGTGTGTGTGTGTGTGTGTGTATATATATATAAGTAAGTTATTATGATATACATTTAATATATAGGTTAAAGGTATATATATATATAAGTGTGAAAGCTTCTTCAAGAAGCTTTATGTAACGTCCCTCAATTTCTTAACATAAAATATCACATAATAAATAAAATGGTCAACCCGAACCCGTGGGTAGCGGGGACACCTGTCAAACACAGCGGAAAACCTAGCAGCAGTAAACATAAAATCTCAAACATCCAATCATAAAACATAATACCAGAGCTTTCTATAACCTTATGATACTGTACTACTATACATCCTCATATACATCAAAATATCTCTAGGGTCAAACACAAAATAATTCTAACCCTAGTACAAAATCTTACCCTCCTCACGGGGTAATCTCACTAATCTTAACGGCGGCCTTGACCCACCGGTCTCTCAGGGACTCCTGAAAAATGTAATAATATTGGGGGTGAGACACTTCTCAGTAAGGGAAAATAAACTAAATACAGCTGTGTGGCAACATGAATATTTAATGCATTTATACGTATATAGTACATTTCATAATTCCATAAACATCATCATATCGTACTGGGTAAACATATATTTTCACATTTGTTAATAATTCATATCATACATAAAATCATTTGTTATAACTGTAGTACTGAAAATAAACACAGGATGAATAGCTAGCTAGTGTCATGTATTACCCCCCATGACGGGTTGTGCAGCCCGAAGGCGGGACCCGACAATGGCTGGCCGACCACTGCAGAATCAAATATGTCTGTAAGTACGATGAGCCCGCCACACCCTGGTCCGGACTGCCAGGTGGACGTCCACACTCTACTGAAAGCCACATCGACTATCCATCTCCCATCCCCTCGTGGGACGGTAGCACTAATAAGGCCTCGTGCCAAAATGAACCCATAGCTACGGTACCGAGCTCCTGGTCTGAACTAAACTAACATCCTGATTATGAAAACATATAATACATGATCATACATAACATCATTACGGCCTCGTGCCGAAAACATAGATACGGCCTCGCGCCGAAATCATACATATGGCCTCGCGCCAAAATCATAGTAAATATGGCCTCGCGCCAATAATATAAATACGGCCTCGTGCCGATAGCATAGATTCGGCCTCGTGCCGATAACATAAATACATGGTCTTGCGCCAATAACATAAATACGGCCTCGTGCCGATAACATAAATATATGGCCTCGCGCCAAAATTGTTTCAGGTATATATATACTGAAAATACATCATTTATCACAACATAACTCATATTTCCATAAATGCTTGGTTCGTAAAATCTTTCACATCATAATACATTTCACATAAAATAATATTCATGCCACACATATGCTGTTAAAAGTCATACTTCATATTCTAAAATCGTGAATTCCTTACATCTCATACATACATATACATTTTAATCATCATAGCAGTATTTTCCCAATCGTACATTTCATTCGAAATACACAATATAACATATGTTTTTCTGAAAATAAATTTACTCATAATCAATAATAATTTGTATGGAAAATTACTGCTTTAGTTTATTCCCTTACCTGACTATTAAGAAATTCCTTAAGACCCAAAATTTCATGCCCTTGGCGCCCGAAATTTAATTCCTACAATTTACATTTTTCCCTGATTAATTAATCTATTTCTCCAAAATAATACTCATCTAGCCTTCCTTAGGCTCCAAATACCTCAAATTAATATTTAAACTATTATTTAATATCCCTACTTAATTTTCTAAATTTTGCATGCAGGTCCCAAAATTATACCCGCGGCGCTCACCCGAGCCCTAAATTTCAGAAATCCTACTTCAGTCTCAGATGCTTAATATTTTAGTATTTCTAAATTAATACTAATTAATTAAAAATAAGCCCCTTAATAATCGCCGCACCCCAAATTTGGGGTTTTGGCCCGACACCCCCACGAGAATTCCGTCCCACTAGACTTGTAGAGAATCATCCCTAGATTCTCGTGGTGGTGTCCGTTCGTCAATTGGGCTTATATTTTGCAAGAAATTAAAGAAAAAGGGAAAAATGACTTACCCCAGGGAATACGCTTACGCCGCTCCTATCACCGATCCGCTTCGGTAGAAATGACAGCAGCAGCGAATGAAGTCCAGTGGTATCTTCGGATTTTCGATTGGGGGAAAATCCGTCACGAAATCAAGGAGAGAGGGAGAGAGAACGTGAGGAGAGAGAGAGGGATTGCAGGTTGCAGGTAAAATAAATAAATAAATAAATAAAGAAGAAGAAGAAGAAGATATCTGGGGGGGGGGGGGCGGCCTTTCAATTTAAAACATCCTTCCTAAAGGATTCAGATCCTTCAGGAAGGTATATAATAATAATAATAATAATAATAATAATAATAATAATAATAATAATAATAATAATAATAATAATAATAAATATATTTAATTAATAATAATAATAATATATTTTATTAAAAAAATAAAAATTAATTTTAATTAATTAATTTTTTTTCTTTTTCTTTTTCTTTTAAATTCGATTAATTAATTAATTATTATTTTTATTTTTTTTAAATTCGTTTAATTAATTAATTAATTAATAATTATTTTTAATTATTTATTTTTATTTTTATTTTATTTTTTTTTTGAAATCAATCCACTAATATTTTATATCTCTTTTTGGGGTTTTTACACTTTACTTTAATTAATGATTATTATGATATTAATATATATAAACAAAATGGTGTGCAAGCTTCTTCAAGAAGCTTGCTTAGATTTTTTTTTTGGAAGTGCTCTCTCTCTCTCTCTCTCCTCTCTCTCTCTCTCTCCTACGACTCTCTCTCTCTTTTCGATTCCGGGCTAGTTTTACGTCGGATCGACAACCAAAGCCACCACGACACTCCTGGCGAAGTTCTCTACAAGTCTGCCGGAGCGGATCTTTGGGGAAACGAAGTTGGATTTCATCCCAAATCCAAGGTAAGGCTTTATATTCAATATTTGGATTTTTGACAGTTGAAGAAAGTGATATATGCGTAAAAATACTGAACTTTAATATTGGAAATTTTCAGTTCCAGGGTATTGATTGGGAACGTTGGGAATCATCCCTAAGTTGAGGTAAGACTTTTTAAGTCGAATTTGACTTAGTGGTAGTTATAGAAAATGTTGTACGTACGAAAATACTAAACTTTAATTCTGCGAGTTTTCATTTTCAGGATGTTGAGTTGAGAACCTTGTGGGTACGGGGAAGATTTTCTTAAGGGCTTTTCAGGAATTAGGTAAGGGGATAAACTAAGCTAGTTTTATTTTGAGAAAATGTATGTATATATATGTAGCATCTGGTTTCAGGAAAAATAAATATAAATATATATATGATTTATATTTGAAAAATACTGTTTAAATGATGATATGTTGAATACGTAGAAAATTTGTTTAGTGTGGCATGAGTATAAAAATGTTGTGAAATGCCGATATGGATTTCTATGATGGAAAACCGGCGTACGGGCCGAGATATTTTTATATGTATATGTGATTTGCTGACGTATGGGCCGTGCTATGTGGATGAGATTTGCCGGCGTACGGGCCGTGCTATGTGATTTGCTAGCGTACGGGCTGTGCTATGTGATTTGTCGGCGTACGGGCTGTGCTATGTGATTTGCCGGCGTACGGGCCGTGCTATGTGGATATGTTTGCCGGCGTATGGGCCGTGCTATGTGGATGAGATTTGCCAGCGTACGGGCTGTGCTACATGATTTGCCGGCGTACGGGCCGAGCTATGTGATTTGCCAACGTACGGGCTGTGCTATGTGATTTGCTGGCGTACGGGCCGAGCTATGATAAAATGTGTAATTCCGGAGTACAGGTCGATGATTTTCATGAAATATGTATATGTGAAAAAGGATATGATTGATTTGATAATTATTGATATGAGATATCCATGTATCATGATTTTAGTATATGTATATGATATCAGAACCTGGTTGGCTTGGTCTAGGCTAGCACTTACACGGTACCATTGTTATGTGTCCATGGTCCTCGTGATCATGATATCTGTGTTAACGCCGCTGTACGGAGTGGTGTGAGATTGGATGGTCGATGTGGTTATTTTCAAGAAGTGTGCTGTTATCGCCCCTGGTGTACGGACCAGTTTGGGTAGACCCATCGGACCTACAGACTACTATTTGACTTGGCAGTGGTATGCCAACCATTGTCAGGTCCCGCCTTCGGGCCACACAACCCAGTCATGTGGGGGTAATACACGACAACAGCCAGCTAACCTACCAGGATTGTTTTTATGTTATTATTATGATATGAGATGAGAAATGTTTATGAAAATGCAGTATGTTCTGCCATGTTTTGATATGCATATGTTTTCCCAGATTTGATAAACAGTATTGAATATGTTATGTATGGTATATATAGAACACAGAATACTCATGTTGCCACACACTGGTATTAGTTTATTTCCCTTACTGAGAGGTGTCTCACCCGAAAATCTTATACATTTTTCAGGAGCCCCTAATAGGAGAGCGGGAAAAGCCCCGCTGATCTAGATCAGTTGTTGCCCTCTTTGGAAGGGTAAGTTTTTGGTAGGGACAGTTAGGTTTTGTGGGGATTGTCCCTAGATTTCATTTTTAAGATGTATATACTGTGAGATAGTAATTGTAGTGACTGTGGTATGTGTTATGCACATTATGATGAGATGTATATGATTTTATACTTTTTGCTGCGTAGGCTTCTGCTATATGTTTTGTTATATCCCTGGTGCCCACGGGCCCAGGTGGATTGTGACCTGCTGAGATGGAATGTATGATGTGATGATAATTTATTTATATAAAAGAAAAATATGTGAAAAAGGAGCAGGTCGTTACACAGTAGTGAATTGGGTAAGGCAAGGAAATGTTCAAGAGGTTAGGAGTTTTTTGGGTTTAGCAGGTTATTATCAGTGCTTTGTGGATGGCTTCTCTAGTTTGTCAGGTCCGTTGATGTGTCTTATGCAGAAAAATGTGAGGTTTGAATGGACTGATAACTGTGAGCATAGCTTTCAGGAGTTGAAACAGAGGTAAGTAACTGCCCCAGTGTTGGCTATTCCATCAAGGGAGGACGGGTTTGTGATATACAGTGATGCGTCCCTAAAGGGACTTCGGTGTGTACTGATACAGCACGACATGGTCATTGCATATGCTTGTAGACAGCTTAAAGAATATGAGAAAAATTATCCTATGCATGATTTGGAGTTAGTTGCAGTGGTGTACGCTCTCAAGATTTTGAGGCATTATCTGTACTGTGGAAAGTACAAAATCTTCACGGATCATAAGAGCTTGAAATATTTATTTACCTAGAAAGAATTGAATATGAGGCAAAGAAGGTGGCTAGAACTTATTAAAGATTATGACTAAACTATTAGTTACCAACCAGGGAAAGCAAATGTGGTAGCAGATGCTCTGAGCAGGAAATCAGTAGGACCAGCATTGGCAGCTATGGAGGTTCAGCATCCGATCCTGATGGATTTGGAGAGAATTAGCATAGAATTAGTAGAGGATAGTCCTCAGGCATTTGTTGCCAGTCTAATTGTACAACCTACACTAAAATGAGAAAATTAAGGCAACTCAGCGTGATGACACAGAATTGGCAGAGGTAATGGCTAGAGTGCGGGATGGTTAGGGAGAAGAGTTCAGCATATCAGATGACGGAGCCCTGCAATTCTGTACTAGGCTATGTGTTCCTGTAGATAGCGAGATTAGGAGAACTATATTGGAGGAGGCTCACAAGTCCCTATACACCGTACATCTAGGCAGTATTAAAATGTATAGGGATCTGCGAGAGTATTTTTGATGGAGTAGAATGAAGAGGGAGATAGCCGAGTTTGTACAGCAGTGCTTGACATGCCAGTAGGTTAAGGCTGAGCTCCAGAGACCAGTAGGATAGTTTCAGCCATTGTTCATTCCAGAGTGGAAATGGGATCACGTTTCGATGGATTTTGTTACGGGATTACCACCGGTATGGCAGGGATTGAATACAATTTGGGTGGTTGTAGATCGTCTGACGAAGATCGCCCATTTCATCCCTATTAAAGTCGGTTATTCCATGGACAAACTGGAAAAAATATATGTTCAGGGGATAGTTCACGTCCATGGGGTACCAGTATCCATAGTCTCGGACCGAGATCCTCGGTTCACTTCACGATTTTGGAAAAATTTTTAGGAGGCTATAAGTACGCAATTAGCTTGTAAAAGTGCTTTCCATCCCCAGAAATGGCCAGATTGAGATAAAAATTCAGACATTAGAAGATATGCTTCGAGCATGCATGCTAGATTTTGGGGGTAACTGGACTCAGTTTTTGCCGCTAGTTCAATTTGCTTACAATAACAGCTATCAGACTAGTATCGGCATGACACCATACGAGGCATTATATGGTAGAAGGTTTCGTTCTCCTCTTTTATGGGATAAGGTAAGCGAGAGGCGAGTTTTGGGTCCAGAGATTGTACAACAGGCGTATGATAAGGTCCGACTAATTAAAGAAAGAATCAGTATTGCACAGAGTTGGCAGAAAAGCTACACAGACACTCGCTATCGAGAATTAGAGGTTAACGTGGGAGACCGAGTATTCTTGAAGGTAGCTCCTCTGAGAGGGGTTATGAGGTTTGGGAAGAAGGGCAAGTTGAGCCCTAGATATATTGGCCCTTTTGAAATACTAGAAAGAATAAGGTGAGTTGCTTGCAAGCTAGCTTTGCCGCCAACGTTATCTAGAATGCACGACATGTTTCATGTTGCTATGTTGAGGAAATACGTCCCAGACTCGTCCCACATAATCAACTAAGCAGAAATAGAGCTTAAGAATTCATTAGCTTATGAAGAAGTACTTGTACAGATCTTAGATAAAAAGATACAAGAATTGCGCACCAAAGAAATCCATCTAGTAAAAGTTTTGTGGAAGAATCATTCTATAGAGGAAGCTTCTTGGGAGTTCGAGGAGCAGATGAGACAGAAATACCCGCAGTTGTTCCAAGAGGGTTAGATGTAATAAGGTAAAGTATAATAGTTAGATAGTGTTTCTTTTGCAGGTACAAGTATTGATTAGATAAGAGTAGTTATTAGTTTTATATGTGTAATTCCCCAGAATTTAGAATGTAACCACGGTATTCCTCCGCCATAAGTGAGGGCAAGTAATAAAATAAGTAGACCATTTGCCTTTATGAGATGATAGAAGGTAATACAAATAGTAAATTTCGAGGATGAAGTTTTATAAGGAGGGGAGAGTGTAATAACCCAAGAAATTCTTTCAGGCCTCATCGATGAACATAGGGGTTTCGTCGACGAGGGTCCTTCAGGATCTCATCGACGAAGACCCATCTTGTCGATGAGAAGATACCGAGAGATGATTTTTGGAAGTTTGAAATTCGTTGACGGGGGTGCAGGTTCATCAACGAACTTTCTACATGACTCGTCGATGAGGTGTCGTGTCTCGTCGACGAATCCGACTCTATAAATAGCTAAAACTCGGATTTTTTTTAAAAAAATTTCAGCGCAGAAACCTTCTCTCTCTCTCTCTCTCTCTCTCTCTCTCTCTATGTTTCCCTCCCCTTCTCTCTTCGATCCCGGCTCCATTTCTTACCGGATTAAAGATCTGAGGCCACCACGACGCTCCTAGTGAAGTTCTCTGCAAGCTTGCCGGAGTTGATCGTTGGAGAAGTTGGTTTGGAATTCATCGCAATCTTAGGGTAAGGTATTTTATCCAGTTTTTACCTTTCCCACAGTTATAGGAAATGTAGTATACAATGAAATACTGATATTTTGTTGTGGGGGTGTTGTTTTCTAGATGTTGAGCAAGGAACCCTACGGGTATAGGGCTAGAGTACAGTAGGGGTTTTCCAGAGTTCAGGTAAAGGAAATATACTATGCTAGAAATTTTTAATATGTATAACAAAAGATTATGAATAAGTATTTATAAGCATGCAAATCAGATTATTTTTCTAGAATAGCATGAATATTATTTTTACAGCAAAATTACATAAATTGAGCATGAGATTTTGATTACCCAAATGTGTGGCATGAGTTTATTAGAGTATAGTATGTAGATTTTCCAGTATTACAGATATTCAGTTGTACTGATTATTAGAAATGAATGAGACTTACAGTATTTCTCAGAATAAAATGATTTCTAAACCATAACACTCAGACAGATATACATATATTACAGATAGATATTACAGAAATTACAGACAGATACTACATATATTACAGATAAATATTACAGATATTATAGAAAGAAATTACATATATTACAGATAGATATCACAGCTATTACAAATAGATATTTCAAATATTTTAAATAGATATTACAGATAATTCAGATAGAAATTTCAGATATTACAGCTCAAATTTATAGTGTTATGGTTGCTTTTGAAATCATGTTAAAAGCAGTAAAATGATTATATATTTATATATGTATACAATATTACACGATATCAGATCCCTGTGGATATTACAGACAAAGTTATACAGGAGAGCACGGTACCGTTGCTATTTCAGACACGTGCAACCACATGAATTAGATAGTATGTGGATTTTCGCGTAACCATGCGAGGAGAGATTGCAGTCTCCCTAGCATGTTGGGTTGAGGCAGCCGGTTAGTCGATGATAGAGGTTAGAGATGGCTCGGAGTGATTGTAGTGTGCTAGATTGATATATATTGGCAGATGATAGAGATTGACTTGCCTAGTAGGCCAACCAGAGTAAGTCCAGCCTACGAGCCGCACAACCCTATCATGAGGGGATATATCATGATATACAGATCCTAGGGTATAGTAGAAGTTCCTATGTACAAATATATCATACATCAGTAGTTTATATTACTATATTAGCAGTACCTTCAGATAGCAAACTCAGATACACAACTATATTTTAAATTATAATTCATATATTCTTTACAGTTTATTAGCTTATTCAGATTACAATATCAGTATTATTTTAGTATTTCAAATGTATAACTCAACCGCCACACATTAGTAATAGCATATCTCCTCTTACTGAGTGCCGACTCATCCCATTGACTTTCTATTTTTCAAGAGAACCAGATAGGCGAGCAGATCAGGCTCGCGGGTAGAGGTTATTTTGAGTTGCCCTTGCTGGAACGGTAGGTGTTTATGAGATACCAGTGGTTTGGGATAGTTTTCAGATTATAGTGACGTCATTGGGTATTTTTGTATTGTAAATATATTTCAGAACAGGGTAGTTATCTGGTATTGTATATAGTAGTTCCTAGTTTTTGTATACCGCTATTTAGATATGCATGGTGTATAGAGTTTCTCCAGTGCTCCTTTGAGCTTGAGAAATTATCAGTAGTATTACAGACAGAGAATATTTGTGTATATGAAAGAAAAAAAAATGTTAATAAGTAACAGGTCGTTACATTTTACCTATTAAAGTTAGCTACCCCATGAATTGATTGGCAGAGATCTACATTCAGGAGATTGTTCAACCCTATGGAGTGCTAGTATCTATAGTCTCAGACCGTGACCCATAATTTAGATCATGATTTTGGAAGAGCTTGCAGGAGGCTTTGGGGTCTCATTAGCATTCAACACCGCCTTTCATCCTCAGACAGATGGTCAGATAGAGAGGACAATTCAGGTATTTAAGGATATGCTGTGAGCATGTGTATTAGATTTTGGGGGTAGCTGAACCCAGTATTTGCCACTGGTTGAATTTGCTTACAACAACAACTATTAGGCTAGGCTAGCATCGGCATGACACCTTATGAGGCGCTTTATGATAGGAGGTGTCTTTCTACTCTATACTGGGATGAGTTAGGTGAGAGGTGAGTTTTGGGACCAAAAATAGTGCAGTAGGCGTATGATAAAGTTTAACTTATTCGAGATAGAATTAGTGCAATTCAAAATCGGCAGAAAAGCTATGTAGATACTCGCCACTGGGAATTGAAATTTAAAGTGGGTGACCATTTGTTTTTGAAAATAGCACCATTGAAGGGATTCATGAGGTTTGGGAAGAAGGGTAAGTTGAGTCCTAAGTTTATTGGCCTATTTGAAATACTTGAGAAGGTTGGATTAGTTGCCTATCAACTAGCTTTACCACCAGCTCTGTTCAGAATACATAACGTATTTCATATTTCTATATTAAGGAAATACGTCACAAATCCTTCCCATGTCATCAGTTATGCAGAATTGGAATTTAGTGATGCTCAAGCTTATGAGGAAACTCCAGTATAGATCTTAGACAAGAAGGAACAAGAATTGCGTAATTTGAAAATTCAGCTAGTAAAAGTCGTGTAGAGAAATCATGCCATGGAAGAAGCTTCATGGGAGCTTGAAGAAGAAATCAGATAGAAATACTCACACCTGTTTAGTGGGGTACAATAGTGATTTGTATATTCAAATAATAACGGTTTTATTTTGTTTAGTACAGAGTGATGGATGTGTAAGTGTAATTTAGAATATAGGATAGGTAGTGTTTTTTATTTTGGGTGAATTTTCTTTTATGAGTATATTTGTAATCTCCCAATACTGCTTATGTAACCATAGTATTCCTCCGCCATAAGTGAGGATTAGTAATAAAATAAGTTGCCCGTTTTATGCAAAGAATGGTGTTCAATTTAGATAGCAAATTTTGAGGATGAAATTTTTTAAGGAGGGGAGAATGTAGAGACCCGAAGAATTTTGGTAATTAAATAATAAAATAAAATAAAATTTTAAAGGATTTCTGCAGGGTCTTGTCGATGAACACAGGGCGCTCATCGACTAGCGTCCTTCTTGGACTCGTCGATGGGGACATTTGTCTCGTCGACAAGAAGTTACCAAGAGGGCCATTTTTAGGGCCTGAATCTCGGCGAGGAGTAGGCGTTTGTCGACGAGACTATTACTTGGAATCGTCGACGAGGAGACGTGGCTCGTCGACAAGGCTACGTGGACAACACTCTATATAAAGCCCAAAACGGACTTTCAATGAAAGAATCTCTTTCTCTCTCTCTCTAGAAATGGGTTTTTCTTACTTCTCTCTAGGTTTTCGGCTCCATCTCTCCCTAGTTCAATGATCAGAAGCTACCACGGTGATCTTGGGGAGATTCTCTAGAACATAGCCGGAGTGAAATGTTGATTTGAGAAGTTTGGGAACCATCGCAAAACCAGGGTAAGTGGATTATTTGAGTATTTTCAGTATTACCCAGTTTATTTGAGCTTAGATTTTGTATTATATGAGAATATACTGGAGTTTTGTGAAGTAAAATCAGGGTATTATATTCTCAGGGTTAGGGTATTTTGGGATCCTGTAGGAGTGGGTTGAGGACCTTAGTGGATACCTTTTCTGAAGCTCAGGTAAATAATGAATAGTTTATAATTCAGAAGATAGAAAAATGAAGAATATTCTGGGTATTTAGTTGATTGACAAGATATATATATGAATAATATTTTCAGAGTTATGGAATTATAAATGCGAGAGGTGTAATTTAGAATGTTAGTAGGCGAGCTTAATTTCGAGGTAAAGAAAATATGCTATGTTAAGAAATTTTAGTTTTTATATGTTTTATTAGATTATTATTCATATAATAAAATATTAGTATACCAAAAAATACATATTTCAGAGTATGTGAATTTAATTATTTAATTGTGTGGCATGAGCTCATAACAGATTAGTACAGAATTTGTACAGTTTACAAATACCATGTTTACAGTATAGAATGATGAATTTTCAGCATACATATAGATAGAAATTTTATAGTATATTCAGAAACATGATTTATAGTATTTCCAAGATATCATGATTTACAGTATATGTGCAGAAACATATATTTTCAGTATGTTCTGAATATCATGATTTTAGAACCATAACACCCAGATACTCAGATATTCAGACAGATATTCAGATATACATATGTTAAATATTCAGTCAGTTTTCAGATTTTCAGATTATTCAGATTAGTTTTACAGTGTTATGGTTATTTCAAAATCATAGTAAAAAAAATAGTAATATAGAAATATCAGTTACATATATATATATATATATATATATATATATATCAGACCCTCATGGACCAGATCAATTTCAGAGCACGGTACTGTAGCTATATTCAATTTAGAGTGCAACCACATAACTCAGATAGTATGTGGATTTTCAGCAGTCGATCGTGCTTATGTTGTGAATAGACTCCCCGTTAGTTAGGGTTGAGGAGGCCGATCTGAATTTTAGAGTTCAGTTGACTTATCTTGGTCGGCCAGCCAATGATAGGTCCTGTATACGGACCGCACAACCCTGTCATGAGGGGTTAAATCATGACTTTCAGGTATCCATCAAGGGAAATTTTCTTAGTTATTATATATATATATATATATATATATATATCTAATTTTACAGAAACCGTAGACATACCTATGAATATTAGAAGTATTATGAATAGAAAATTCTGAAAAACAGTTCATGTTAAATAACATAGGTATGAGCTAAACTATACATTATTTATACTTGTTTTCTCAGACTCAGTTATTTACAGTACTTCTAAAATAAGATTTGACAATTATATAAACTCATTTGTCACACACTAGTAATAGCATATTTCGTCTTACTGAGTGTTGTCTCATCCCAATGATTTAACATTTTTCATATGATCCAACTAGGCGAACAGATCAGGCTCGCAGATAGAGGGGACTACAGTACTGCCCTATTTGTAGGGTGAGTGTTTTTGGGAAGTTATTTTTGAGTAGTCCCTAGGTCCAGGTGAGGGCATTTTGGGAATGGTTATGTAAGCATATTTTGGGATAAATTCTGAAACTCTAGTATTGTATATATTAATGTGGTTATATGTATCCTGCTTTCCGCTGCATAGGTAATTTATTGAGTTCTAAATTCCACGGTTCTTATCTGGTCTGTGATGATGGTTTGGTTTTATTAGAAGGTATCAGAGCAATGGAATTTTATAGTGTATATATGTGGAAAAAAATGGCATGAAAAGTCAGGTCGTTACACCTTAATTGATGACTAATTTTGATTACGAGAAGGTTATCTATTAATAAGCACCTGATGGATAAGAAGTTATGATCAATAGTGCATAAACCTGGAGAGATAACTAAGAATTTTATGAGGCTTTTAAGTTCAAGGATGGGTTTAGGATTAAATGATATATAGTGTGAGATGGATTCCCCAAAACACAAGCTAGTGCCATTGACAAAAGGTATGCTTAAGTTTAGATATTCATTTTTAAGCGTGAGTTAAGCAATTTGAAATTTAAATACAAGGCAAACATGCCATGTCCATTTGGAAGTGGATTTTTATTCAAGTAGCCAATAATTTCATATTTCAACTAATGAATATATGCATTAGGTTCATATTGGTTATTTTGCTTGAATTTCCGTATTGACTTAATTTTTTAAGATACTTAGTATGTAAAATTTTGAATAGTGGACATATACTATGTTTTTATATTTTCAGCCCGAACCACTTCCTAAGCCTTTAGTCAACACTACCCTCTATAGCTAATCCTAAATGCTAAGGAAGAATTATATGATCATGTAATTCCTGTTTGAGTAAATTCTTCCTTGAATTTTAAGGGGTTTGCTTTCTTAACACCCCACCCAATTTTTTTGTCTTTGATTCTTGATGGGTTAGGATTAGGTGGTTCTTTGACTCTCCAAACCTGTTTGCATTTTACACCTTTCTTTTTAAATGGGCAATCAAATTTTATGTGCCCCTTCTTTTTACACAATACGCATGTGGTGTGAATATATGGACCGGAGGAGGTACTAGCATAATGTTTTGATGCTCTTACAAAGAACCCCATGTATAGGTTCTTTCTTTTCTTATTTTCAATCCCATTATAACCTATGCCTTCTTTGTCTAAGGTCATCTTTTATGAGCCTAGAAGCTTGTCTAAGTTTTCTTTACCCCTAGTAAACGTATGAATGATTTTGGCTTGGTCCTCAATTTTTCTTTTTAGGTCTTGAATTTTTAGATCTTTTAAACCCTTGCAAACACCTTATAGTTTTATGAATTCTTTAGACATTGTGTTTGCTTTACACTCGAGTTTTGAAATAAGACAATCCTCTTTATTATCACTAAAGATTTGAGATTTTAAGACATTCAGCTCTTTTTCCAACGTTTTATTCTTTTTTACTAACCTTTTGATTTTCAAATCATTTTCCTTTTCAACAAGAATTTTAATTCAAGTTCTTTTAATGATGTCTCATTCTTGTTTTTCAAAACAGTATAGCGTTTAAATGCTTTAACAAGAGACTTATGAGTTTTAATGTATTCTAATTTGAGTTCCTTAATGAGTTGGCATGCTTTCACTATTAGAACTATCACATGATTTAGAATCAGAAGCATCACAAGATTTATCACATGAATCATTACATGGATTATTTGATAAAGCAGAAGGAGACGAATTTACCTCATCGTCGGTTAAAGCAATAAAGCACTACTGTTCTCCTAAATGGCATTTTGAGTTGGAGTCACATGGAGCTATAGACTTTTCATGCTTAGATGCACCATATCTGAAATGGTGTGGCAGATGATCTGAATGGGTTGGAAATTATAAAATACTGAATTGTTTGAGAAATACTGAAAATGCTTGCGAAAATACTGGAAATGTTTATGAAATGTAGGAGTTTGAAATAACGGCCAGTGGCCAGGTATTGTTTGATTGACCAAGGGCCAAGATTATTATTTGACTGCCGAGGGATGAGTTTTAATTAATGACTATACGTTGGGTTGTATTTTGTGGCCGAGGGCTAGGTTTTTGGAACAACAGGAAATATATGTGAATTGATGTTTTAAATGATGATTTCTATTATCTAAATTGCATAATATGCTTTATAAATATACGTTGGGTTGTATTTTGTGGCCGGGGGCCAGGTTTTTGGAACAACAGGAAATATATGTGAATTGATGTTTTAAATGGTGATTTCTATTATCTAAATTGCATAAGATGCTTTAGAAACCCTGGGGACCAGTGTATTGTGAGCAAGGTACCAGTGTTAGGGATTTGTTATGTGGTCGTGTGCGCCTACACATGTGCTGAGAGGTGTAGGGTTGCCTTGTCCGATTTGCCTATGTGAGGTGAATGTTTCCCCTTGGGTAAGGGCAATCAGACTAGTAGCTGGAGTTGCATATACCCGCGGAGTATATTAGTAGAGAGTACATATGACTATTGTCTGAGTGGATCCCCAGGACATTAGTCCAACCTTCGGGCCGCACAACCCTTGCCATAGGGGAAGTAAATGGCGTGTTTGTCACAGGGAGTGTCTTATATACATATTTTTTAATTGATGTGAATACGAATAATTAATAAGATAATTTTGAGGGCTCACTGAGTAAGGAGTGCCCTGATAAGTATCAGTTGTGACCCAACCCGAGTTATTCGGGTATGAATACAAACGATATCAGGGCAAAGAGAAGTTTCTTGTATGGGCGGGTAAGTTTTCCTATTCTCGAGAACTTCGCTGGTAAACATGAGTTGTGTACAAATGATTTTGGAAACAAAATTAAAATCTTTTGAAAGCTTGTGTTGTATATCTATATGATTGTATATATGGAATGATATATTTTCTCAGAAGATACAATCATTGATATGTTTATATATTATGATATAATGAAACTCATACTGCCATACACTATAAATAACTTATTCCGTTTTACTAAGATGTGTCTCACCCAAATTATCTAAACTTTTAAGAGAACAGAGATAGACCAGGTGATAGGGCTCCGAGATAGTGTGGAGTGGATACCCTGATATACAGGGTGAGTGTTGGACTAGGGAGGTGTATTTCCCTAGGGTTGTGTTGTTTTGGGTATGACAGAAATGTATATTTTTATGTATAATGATACTCTGGGTATTGTATTCTGGATAGTTTGTATTTTATGACTTCCTCTGTTAGGTTAATATAAATGAAATACCTGTTTACCCGGTGCCCAATACGGGTCGAGTCTTGTGAGTGGTATTAGAGGTGTTGACGTGACCAATATTTGATTGTTTAATATTGTTTATAAAAATAATGGTATGAAAAATCGGGGCTTCATAGTTTGGTATCAGAGCCTAGGTTGTTAGGTTCTGCAGACTTTAGTAAACAGCAGAATACAATACCAGAGTACAAGTGGGTAGATTGAAATGTGAGTTAGTGATTGTTAAAGGATGAGGTGAGAATTTAGGATTCTATCTTACGGTCTAGAGATAGGAGTACCGGGATTGTTTTTATGTTTTTCCTAGGGTGGCGATTTCAGAAAAACCATGGATACTATCACTAAGTCTTTGTTTTGAGTGGTAAGACTGAATCTTAAATGGAAATTGAGGATGTGGAGATAAATGGTCGTAAAATTGTAATTTATGAGTTATGGTAGTGTATTGGTTGTGTGATAGTGATTGTATGTTGAGACTAGTTGTTCCCTTTGCAGCATGGATCCAGGGAATAATAACATGAGTGCGAGAGGTGATGGAGTAGGACCATCCAGTATGGATGACAGAAACCCTGACGCAATATTGCATAGCGTCACCCAACAGGTGATGGCTGAGATGGCTAGGAGCTCAGGGGAGCGGAGCTGCACGATCGAGCAATTCACGTGTATATGATCCCCATCTTTTGCTGGAGGTGCGGACCCATTAGTGGCAGAGAACTGGGTCTAGGACATAGATGACATATTGGCAGTCCTCTTGTGTATAGACGAGTAGAGGGTGTTATTTGCTACATTTAAATTGACTAGGGAAGTAAAACGCTGGTAGAGGTCGGTGAGACTACTGGAGGAGCAGAGGCCTGATCCTGTAGCGATGACGTGGAGTCACTTCAGAGATATTTTCTTTGAGTGGTACTTTCCTGCTACTGTTAAGAGTGCGAGGACATCAGAGTTTCTGTATTTGAAACAGGGGCCTTTGACAGTGCAGTAGTGTACAACAAAATTCATTGAACTGTCCCGATTCGCCCCGTATCTGGTGCCAGATGAGGAGAGGAAGGCGAGGAAGTTTGAGGAGGGCTTAAGAAAAAATTTATATGAGCAGGTGGTAGGCTTCTTGGCTCAGACCTTCTTAGAGATAGTAGATAGAACTGAAGTGATTGAGAGCGGCCTATAGAGAGGCGCAAAGACACAGAGCTAAGGAAAGAGGCCCGTGCCCACTGATTTTCAAGTAGGGTCCAGTCAAGGGCCGTAGAGGAGATATGATAGCAGAGGGGTACGACGATAGGGAGGAGGAGAACGAGTAGTATAGGGTAGAAAGATGCCCCTTCCTTGTCCTAGATGCTATAGGAGACACCTGGGAGAGTGCCGAGTGAGGGAGGTTGTCTGTTATCGATGCTATCAGCCTGGCATATAGCGAGAAACTGTCAGGAACCGCCAGCGATAGCGGTTGCTCGTTGACCATATAGAGGAGGCTATCAAGCACCTCAAGGTGGACAACAGAGGAATACTGTTTCGACGCGAGTTTATGCATTGACACTGGGAGATGCTGACGCGGTAGGAGATGCGGTGACAGGTACTATTTTAATACTGTCATTTAAAGACACTTCCTTGTTTGATTCAAGGGCGACTCATTCTTTTATCACCCGAGAATATGTTAAGTTGTGTGGGTTTGAACCTCAGTAGTTAGATATTAGTCTATCTTTTTCTACGCTGACTGGGGCTATAGGGATATGCAGAAAGGTACTCAAGGATTGTCTAGTGGGTATTTAGGGGAGGTCTTTGTCAACTAATCTGGTGGTTTTAGATATGCATGGGTTTGAGGTAATATTGGGGATGGACCAGCTAGCTACCCACTATGCCAGCATTGACTGCCATTAGAGAAAGTAGTGTTCAGACCTCTAGAGGGATAGGAGTACAGATTCGTGGGATCATGTGTACGCGCCCCACTTCAATTACTAACCGCCATTCAGGTGAATAGATTGCTATTAGAAGGCTTTTAGGGATATTTAGCCTGTGTAAAGGCGGTATTCGATGGAGAGTTGATGATAGAGGATATCCCAGTAGTGAGGGATTTTCCTGATGTATTCCCTAAGGATTTGTCGGGACTACCTCCTGATCATGAGGTAGAGTTTGTTATTGATTTGGTTCTGGGGATAGCGCTGATTTCGAAGGCAGCGTACATAATGGCATCGGCAGAGCTGAAAGAATTGAAGGAACAGTTGCAGGAATTGTTAGATAATAGGTTTATCCAGCCAGTGTGTCGTCCGGGGGAGCGCCGATTTTATTTGTGAGGAAGAAGAATGGGTCGATGAGGTTGTGCATTGACTACAGGAAAATCAATAAAGTAACTATCAAGAATAAATACCCGCTTCCTGATATCAATGATTTGTTTGATCAGTTACAGGTGACACATTTTTCAAAGATAGACTTATGCTTTGGGTACCATCAGGTGAAAGTAAGGGCGAAAGATGTTCTGAAGACGACATTTAGAATACGGTATGACCACTATGAATTTCTGGTTATACCGTTTGGTTTGACAAATGCTTCTACATTTTTTATGAATTTGATGAATAGGGTCTTTCACCAGTATTTGAACCAGTTTGTGGTAGTATTAATTGATGATATATTGGTGTATTCAAAGAGCCCAGAGGAGCATGAGGAACATCTAAGGATAGTGCTTCAATTGCTGAGAGAAAGGAAGCTGTATGCAAAGCTTAAGAAGTGCGAGTTCTGACTAGAGTAGGTTACCTTGGACACGTTATAGCTAGGGGTGGTATTTCTGTTGATCTATGTAAGATTGAGGCGGTTGTAGACTGGGTACGACCGAAGAGTGTGCAGGAGATTAAGAGTTTCCTGAGATTGGTTGGGTACTACCGCAAGTTTGTTGAGAGCTTCTCTAAACTATCAGACTCATTGACCAGATTGACCAGGAAGGGAGTAAAGTTTGAGTGGTCTGACGAATGTGAACAGAGCTTCCAAGAGTTGAAGTAGCGGCTCATCACTACGCCTATGTTAACGATTCCTTCAAGAGAAAAGGGATTCGTAATTTATAGTGATGCATCTCATAAAGGGCTTGGATGCATGTTGATGCAGCGGGGGAAAGTGATAGCTTATGCCTCACGACAGTTGAAAGAATATGAGAAGAACTACCCTACCCATGATTTGGAGTTAGCAACAGTGGTTTATGCGTTGAAGATTTGGAGACACTATCTTTATGGGGGTAGGTTTGAGATTTTCACTGACCATAAGAGTTTAAAATACTTTTTAATGCAGAAAGAGTTAAATATAAGGCAGAGAAGATGACTGTAACTGATCAAAGATTACGACTGCACTATCAGCTACCACCCAGGAAAGGCTAATGTGATCGTTGATGCTTTAAACCAGAAATCAATGGATTCATTTGTAGCTGCAGTGGAGATTCAGCATCCGATCCAGATGGATCTAGAGAGGCTCGGTGTGGAGCTGGTAGGGGGTGATCACCAGGAATTTATTGCTAACCTGATTTTGCAGCCAATTCTACATGAGAGAATTAAAGCAGTTCAGAGGAATGATGCAGAATTAGTAGAGCTTATGGAGAAAGTCTAGGATGGTCACTAGATAGAGTTCAACATCTCAAATGATGGAGCCTTGAGGTTTTGTACCAGATTATACGTTCCTGTCGACCTTGAGATCAAGAGGGTTATTCTAGAGGAAGCACATCGATCCTTGTATATTGTACATTCGGGTAGTACTAAAATGTACAGGGATCTTCGAAAGTCTTTCGGGTGGAGCAACATGAAGAGGGAGATAGTCCAGTATGTGGATTAGGGTTTGATATGTCATCAGGTGAAAGGTGCTGAGATGAACCCTAAGCCTGATTTTGTCCGAACGTTCTAGATCTCTTTGTCGACGAGACTCTGAATTTCGAGGACGAAACACAGAAGAGCTTTCGTCGACGAGAACATTGGCTTCGTTGACGAAGCCTATTGTTCTTTGTTGGAATTTTCCTTTCTTTCTTATTTTATTTTTGGGTTCGGGTCTCTACAATTACAATATGATATGGATATGACTTTATACAAAATATCTCATCCTATTTTTTTATATCTCTTATTTTTCTTTCTACTTTTTTTTTTTCTTTTTCTAGTATTCTTTTCTTACTACACTCGCTATGTGAGAGAAGGTATTTATAACTTTCACAAGTTAGCTAATACTGACTTTATTAGTACAAATATATGAGTAAGCTCATATGAAAATATAATTAGAACAAATATAAGGGACAAGTTTAGAAACATTAATTAGTAAAAAATATAAGACACATTCGAAGAGGTGGATAAGATATGGATGTATCACATCCACACAGAACAAATATAAGGGACAAGTTCTTAGTGCAAAATATAAGACACATTGGAAGAGGTGGATAAGATATGGATGTATCACATCCTCACTCATCCATTCATAACATTCACGTAATTATTTGATCTTTCCACATCCGTGCTACCTCATCAAGTGCCTTTATGGAGGATCCATCTCTGCTCAAAGCCAATTGGGCAGCATCCTTGAGTTCCCCCATCTTCTTCCTCAGCACCCGCCCTTCTTCCCCTTCAATTATCCCCCTCACACACTTCGCGATATCCCCCCGCCGCACCACCCCTTGCTCGTCGGCTTCCACCATCGCCGCCGCCCCCAATCCCCGCAGCATGGCGGCGTTCATCCTCTGCTCCGCGTAGAGCGGCCACGCCACCATCGGCACCCCGTGCACTATGCTCTCCAGGGTCGAGTTCCACCCGCAGTGGCTCAAGAACCCGCCCGTCGATCCGTGGGCGAGGATCCGAACCTGCGGAGCCCACGACGGCACCACCAAGCCCACTTTCCGAGTCCTGCCCAATAACCCCTCCGGCAAGAAATCCGACGGGTCCTCCTCGTTTTGGGCACCGAAGTAAGTGGCGTTCGCGGCCTTCTCGTGTGGGTTTCTCACGACCCAAATGAATCTCTGTCTACTCATTTCCAAGCCCATTGCCAGCTCGTTGAGCTGCTCCGGAGACAGGGTCCCACCGCTTCCGAAGGAGACAAATAGCACTGAGCCATGTGGCTGTTCATCCAGCCACCTCAGACATCCAAGCCCGTCCCCGAAACCCGATTCAATTGCCGATCCGGATTGTGTAAGCGGTCCAATCGGGTAAATCGGCGGTCGGCCTTGTGCCTCTTCTTTTAACGCCTTAAAAGTGCCCGATTCTAGGTCTAAAAAGCTGTTGACTATTATCCCATCAGCACGAGCGTATCTTTTGGCATGGTGAAGAACCCACTGATAGGCCTCGTCCTTCCTATCTTGAACCGGGTCGATTAAATCCCTCCCGTGAACCGGTATGCATCCGGGTAATTGAATCAAGTCGGGAAGGTCTCTGAACTCGCAGGAGCAGGTGGCGTCGAGCTCGGGCACGTGGAAGAAGAACGACAAAACCATGGCAGTAGTAGGGAAGAAAATGTAAGATAGAACACTAAATTCCTTGGCCACGTCGAAGGCGTCCGTACCAAAGAGGTCTGTGACGAGGCCCACAAGTCGAGTCGCCCGACTTAGGGACTTGACCGTGTCGCGAATGCCGGAGAGGGAGCGAGTCAAGCTGAGTGATATTCTCGTTTCGATTTTGACGTCGGGAGGAAGGTCGTCGAAGTTGACCGGCGGGAGGAAATGGGAGGTGATGGCTTGGGGTAAGGACCGGAGAAGCGATTTTTGGGCTGTCATGGGGGAGCCGTCACTGAGGATGATGAGCGTGACGGTGAAGCGGTGGCGGAGAACGAGCTGCTTGGCGAACTCAGTGAGCGGGATGATGTGACCCATCCCGGGCGTGGGTATCATGGCCAAGTGAGGAGTCGGGTCATTGGGGTGGGTATATTCCATGATGGGTTGAGTTGGGAAGAGTTTGTGTGAAGAGTTTAAGTAGGACCGTGGGAGGGATATTTGTGAAAAAGGCACTCCATGTTTTTCACACTTCGCATTGTATTTGTGGTAGCAGATTATCTTATTTTTATTTAAAAAAATAATATGAATTTCATTCATATAATTTTGGCAAAAGTTATGAGTTAGGTATTATGTGTTTGGTACTTGGTACTTAACAACCCAATCTTATTTTTGGGATTTTATAAATAAAATTATGAAATTGCAATCAAGGAGTCTGTATATTCCGTCATTTTTCAAATTTGTAAAAACTGTTTTCTAAAGATTATAAAATGCACTCTTATTGTTTTTCTTATGTTTAAATATTTGTATCTGAAAATTAGAAAATAGTAAAAAGATGCGAATTATCATTTTTCTATTTTCATGTACAAATATTTGAAAAATGAAAAACACCTTGTCAATTTTTGTAATTTTTATTAAAAAATAAAAAAAATGATATCCTAAATAACTCTCCACGTATCGGGGTGTATGGAAAATATTAAAAAAAGTCAAATAAAAGAAATATATTTCACACTAAGAAGAAGAAGGAGAAGAGAAATTCTCCATATTAGAAAAATTAACAAAATTATAAATTCCCCATATATATACCAATGGTGGTAAAAGAATTGTAACTTTTTTTTTTTTTTTTGTGAATTCTAGATCCAAGGTTCGTAACAAGTATATTAATTAACATGTGACGTATTAATTTAAATTTTAGTGTAAATTGGTTATTTAATATAATATCAGAGCCTCTTCAATAATTTCTTAATGTTAAAATTATAATTTCACGAAGGTTGTGTTTGTTAAAGCCAATAAAGTTTTAGGGGCGAGATCATGTTTGAGATAAGATACCATGTTTGGGACTTAACGGACTTTTATTTTTTGAAGTCAAGTAACTTTATCAATTGATTTTTGAGCTTCAAATAAATGAACTTTTTTCAAAAGTTGGTTAGAAACAATGAATGTAGGCTATTCAATTTTGATTAGACTTACCAACTCAAAGGAATTATTAATTAGATGGCACATGATGATATTATGCATAACTTAATTATAATTTTTAGTTTTCATATGAATTTTTGTTTATTCACAATGTCTAACTTGTCTGAGCGGCTTTACACAATCAAGTCTGGGAAAAAGATAGATTCTCTAAGGTTGGAATCTTTTTGCGTATGTAATGGAATGTCAATGTGAATATTTCCTTTCGTTCTTCAAACTGTATATCGAGCTTCACTTCCCGGATTGTTTAAAAAAGTATTTAACAGATTTTATGTCAACACTTGGTATAGCTAATTATAAAATCTCATTATATAATCTAGAGATATTACTAACTATTTCTTATGAATAAATGAAATTGTAAAATACATACTTAGCTATCACTCCTGTGGACATAGGCAGATATTAGTCGAATCACGTATATCTCGGTGTCCTTTCGTGTGTTTTTCATCTCTGTTTTGTTCAGGTTTCCCAACAAGTGGTATTAGAGCTAGGTTGGAAGGTGTTCGACAAGTTTTTCCATTACCTTGATTCGGTCGTATTATCATGTAGTTCGCGATGAGACTATCACAGCGGTGAAATTGACGTTAAAAATGGGCTCCGAAAGAAGTCACATAGGTTGCCGAAAAATTCAAAATCATCCTCTATTTTTCAGAATTGTTCTACTACAATTTCAAATTTGCAGGTGGCTAGAGGTTGAAGAAGCAGCCACATCATCTTTGCCACATCACCACCAAGGCCTAGTGCCACGTCATCACTAGGTCCAATGCCATATCATCACTAGACCCCACTGCCACGTCATCACTAGGCCTACTGCCACGACATCGCATGTCCCACTACCACGTCATTAGTGCCACCTCAGCAAATAATGTCATAACGGCTAGGGAATATTTCGTTACTGAGTCAATTCACTCTAGAACAAGTTTTTGGGCTGAGTCAGCCCATAACAGATCAGCTTTTGATAAGGTCAGACTTATTTTTAAGGTTTTGGGTTTTTCTAGACATAATCGTGCATTCGATTTTGTGTGATTGTGCTCCAATTATATTGTTTGAGAAAGTAAGAACCAAAAACTCAAGTCCATTCTATGGAGGTTTTAGGATCTAGAGCAATGGTTAAATTGACGACATCAAATTATACTTTATGGAGTCCAAGGATGGAGGATTTCTTGAATTGTAAGGATCTGACAGATCCATTGGAAAATGAATGTAAGAGACTCAAATCAATTTTTGTAGAAAATTGGAATAAAATGAATAGGAAAACTATTGGTTTTATTAGATAATGGATAGACTATAGTGTATTCCATTATGTTTCCTAGGAGATCGAAGCCTATACTGTGACAACCCGAATAAAAATGGAATTTGAATAATTAAAAGGGAGAGAAATAGAAACAGAAACAGAAACAGAAACAGAAGGAGGCCGTGGACTTCGTCAACGAACGCTATGCGTTCATCGACGACATTGCATTTGGGGGATAAAAATAATTTTAAAAGATTGCCTGGATTCGTCGACGAACACAGAGTTTCGTCGACGAAGGCTTTAAGAATTTCGTTGACGAACACAGGGCTTCGTCGACGAAGAAATACCGAGAGGGGTTTTGGTGCTGACTGAATTTCATCGATGAAAACTAAATTTCATCGAAGAAATTAATAAGAATTCGTCGACGAAGGATGGGCTCGTTGACGAAATCCCATGTCTATATATATATATATATATATATATATATATATATATATCCAATTTTTATTCATTTTTAACGCTCCACTCTCTCTCCTCTCTCTCCCCTTCGGCTCTCTCACTCACTCTCTTCGATTTTGGGCTAGTTTTACACCGGATCGAAGATTTGAGGCTACCACGACGCTCCTGGAAAAGTTCTTTACAAGTTTGCCGGATCGGATCGTTGGGAAAATAAAGTTGGAAATCATCCCTGAATTGAGGTAAGGCTTTTTAAGCCAAATTTGGTCTTGTGGTAATTATAGAAAATGTTGTACGTACGAAAATACTGAACTTTAATACTGGAAATTTTCAGTTTCAGGGTATTGACTAGGAAATCCTACGAGGGTCAGGTTAAGATATTTTAGGGGCTTTCTCAGTAGTCAGGTAAGAGAATAAACTAAAGCAGTCATTTTCCACGCAATTTATTATTAATTATGAGTAAATTTATTTTCAGAAAAGCAAATGTTATACTTGTGTATTATAGATGAAATGTACATTTGGGAAATACTGCTATTATGATGAAACATATATGTATGCATGAGATGCCAGAGAATTACGATTTTAATAATAAGAAGTATGATTTTATACAATGCACGTGTGGCATGAATATTATTTTATGTTGACATATTATGATATGAAAGATTTTATGAACAAAATATGATTTTAGGTATTATGGAAAGATATGTTATGTTATGATCATTTTGACGAATGTATGATAAATGAATTATTTTCAGAATGTATATACCTGAAACGATTTTGGCGCGAGGCCATGTATTTATGTTATTGACACGAGGCCGTATTTATGTTATCGGCACGAGGCCGTATTTATGATATCGGTGCGAGGCCGTATTTATGTATGATTTCGGAACGAGGCCCTAAGTACTATATTTTCGGTATGAGGTCGTAATTATGTTATATATATGATCATGTATTATATGTTATCACAACTAGGATGTTAGTTTAGTTCAGTTCAGGGGCTCGGTATCATAGCTATACGTAGATCATATATCTACGCTCAGATTAGTGCTAACCATTCCAGGAGGGGATGGGATATGGATAGTCAATGTGACTTTCAGTAGAGTGTGGACATCCACCTGGCAGTCCGGACCTGGGTGTGACGGGCCCATCGTACTTACAGACATATTTGATTCGGCAGTGGTTGGCCAGCCATTGTCGGGTCCCGCCTTCGGACTACACAATCCATCATGGGGTGTAATACATGACACCTGCTAGCTATTCATCCTGAGTTTGTTTACAGTACTACAGTTATAACAGATGTTTTTATGTATGTTATGATTTATTAACAGATGTGAAAATACATGCTTATCTAGTACGATATGATGGATGTTTATAGAATTATGAAATGTACTGTATATGTATATGTACCTTAAATATTCATGTTGCCACACAGCTGTATTTAGTTTATTTTCCCTTACTGAGAAGTGTCTCACCCCCAACATTAATATTTTTTTTTTCAGGAAACCTAGAGAAACCGACGGGTCAAGGCCGCTGTTGAGTGAGTGGAGCTTCCTTACTAGAAGGGTAAGCATTGAACTAGGACTAGGAGATTTTTATTGTATGGTCCTAGTGTTGTTTTTGACTTTTTGGAGATTGTACATATAAATAGTATATTGATGATGTAGTAAACTCTGGTATTATGTTTTATGATTGGATGTTGAGATTTTATGTTTACTGCTGCTAGGTTTTCCGCTGTGTTTGACAGATATCCCCCCTACCCACTGGTTCGAGTTGACCATTTTATTTATTATGTCTTATTTTATTAAGGGTTGCTACATATACCCTCTAGAAAAAGTTGGAGGATATGTATCAGGCTAAGACGACTAGATATAAAGGCCTCTTTATGAGATGATTAACAAGTATGAAACTGAAAAGCGAAACCTCTATAGTTGAGCACACTAGTGAGTTTCAAAACCTAATGAACTAGCTTGTCAATGTTGAGTTGAAGCTTGATGATGAAGTTCAAGCCTTATTACCGCTTAGTTCTCTGCCATACAATTGGGAGACGTTGGTAGTATCCCTAGGAAATTCAGCTCTTGGAGGCAAACTTACCATGTCATTGGTCAAGGATGCTTTCCTCAGTGAAGAAGCCAGACCAAAGGAAGCAGACATGGATCAAACAGATGCCCTTGTCACCGAAAACAGAGGAAGAACTCAAGCAAAAGCGAGAGGTAGGAGTAGAGGCAGGATGTAACGACCCGAATAATAATGGTATTTAAATAATAAAGAGGAAGGGAAATGGAAACAGAAACAGAAGGAGACAATAGACTTCGTTGAAGAACGCTTCGCGTTCATCGACGACATGACACTTTGGGAGTAATAACCGAGGAAACTTATCAGGTCCTCGTCGACAAACACAGGGGATTCGTCGACGAGGGTATAAGAGGGCCTCATTGACGAAGAAAAGTTTCATCAATGAGAAGATACCGAGAGAGGATTTTGGGGAAGTCTAAAATTCATCGACGAAGGTGCAGGTTCGTCATGAATTTTCTGCAGGACTCGTCGACGAGGTGACGTGTCTCGTCGACGAATTCGACCCTATAAATAGCAAATGCCCGGATTTAAACACAGTAAATTAAGAAAAATCACACACTCTCTCTTCCTTCGGTTTCTCTCTCCTCTCTCTTCGATTTTGGCTCCGTCGCTTGCCGAATCGACGATCTGAGGCCACCACGACGCTCTTGGGAAAGTTCTCTCCAAATCTGCCTGAGCGGATCGTTGGTGGAAGCGAGTTGAAATTCATCTCTGAGTTGAGGTAAGACTTTTTTTGTCAAATTTGATCTTACTGTAGTTGTAGGAAATGATCTTCATATGAAAATACCGAAGTTCAGTTCTGCGAGTTATTGTTTTCAGAGAGTTGAACGGAGAACCCTGTGAGGGTAGGACCAGAAATTTTAGGGGGTTTCTTTTCATTGTCAGGTAAGGGAATAAACTAAAGTAGTTATTTTCCATGCAAATTATTATTATTCATCAGTAAATTAATTTTCAGTAAAATATGTATTATATCTGTATATTACGAAGGAAATGCACATTTGGGAAAATACTGCTATTATGTTGAAATGTATATATATATGTATGAGATGCCAGAAATTATGATTTTAGAATATAAAGTATGGTTTTGTACAGAAAATGTGTGACATGAATCTTACTTTACGTGAGAAGTATTATGATATGACTATGTTATGAATGAAACATGTTTTCAGGAATATGAAATATTACAGTACAAAATGATGTTGAAATACATGATAATTGATTTATTATTCAGAATGATATGTATGAGATATTCGGCGCAGGACCATGATTGATAGCCGGGGCGAGGCCGTGTTTTATGTATGATTTCGACACGAGGTCGTATTTATGAAATGTTCGGCACGAGGCCGTATTTATGAAATGTTGGCACGAGGCTGTATTTATGAAATTATAGAAAATGCTATCAATCCATTTATATTAAACGCTATATTATTATGTATTATATGTTATCAGAATCCAAATGTTAGTTTAGTTCAGTTTAGGAGCACAGTACCGTAACTTATAGAACAGATATCTATGATCAGATTGGTGCTAACCACTTCACGAAAGGGTGGAAGATGGATAGTCGATGTGGCTTTCAGTGTAGAGTGTAGACGTCCACCTGGCAATCCAGACCAGGGTGTGGCGGGCCCATCATACTTACAGACATTTTTGACTTGGCAATGGTCGGCCAACCATTGTCGGGTCCCGCCTTTGGGCTGCACAACCCGTCATGATGGGTAATATATGACATCAGCTAACTATTCATCCTGAGTATGTTTTTAGTATTATTAGTTATACTAAACAGTTATGATTAGTATGATGTATTAGAAATATGAAAGTATATGCTTTTTCAGTTATTAAATGATAATGTTTTCTGGTATGAAGATTGTATTGTATATCTATATTATCATTAAGTATTCATGTTGCCACACAACTGTATTTAGTTTATTTTCCCTTACTGAGAAGTGTCTCACCCCCGAACATTAAATGATTTTCAGGAAACCTAGAGAGACCGACAGGTTAAGGCTGCCGCTGAGTGAGTTGAGCTTCCCTGCTAGAAGAGTAAGTTTTGATATAAAATCAGGAGGTTTTTGTGTAAGATCCTAGGTTTATTTTGGCGTTTTTGGAGATTGTATATAAACACAGTATTATGGGATTATAGTAGACTATAGTATTATATAATTATTGGTTGATGAATGTGATTTACATTTACTGCTGCTTAGGTTCCGCTGTGTATAACAGGTGTCCCCGCTACCCACGGGTTTGAGTTGACTACTTTATTTATTATGTTTTATTGTATGTTAAATTAAGCAGGACGTTACACAGGAGCAGAGGCAGAAGTAGAGGATGGTCACAAACAAGTGATGAAAAAATTTAACAAGGTAAATGTGTTTGTTTTTATTGTGGCATTGCAGGACATGTTAAAAGGAATTGCCGCAAATTTCCAAGAGATCAAGGTCAAAGCAGTAGCCAACCGAAGAAGGAAGGGGGTGAATCTCTAGTCACCCATACGGGGGATGTATCACTTCTCTCAGCTGATGAAGAGACTTGCCTTCACATAGCAAGGTAAGATATTGAGTAGATGGCAGACACATCAGCTCCATACCACGCCACTCCCCACGGTAATTTCTTCGCTTCATGCAAAATGGGAGGCTTTGGTACTGTGAGGATGATAAATACTAGTTTTTTGGAGATCGTGGGTATTGGAGATATTCAAATCAAGACAAATTTTTGCTGCACAATGACTCTAAAGGATGTTTGGCACGTCCCTGACCTTCATCTCAATCTTATTTTCAGAATAGCCCTTGATCAACAGGGCTACAACAACCATTTCGGGAATGGTAATTGGAAGTTATAAAAGGGAGTCATGGTTGTCGCTCAGGGACACTTTTGCGGTACCCTGTACAAGACCCATGTGAAAGTGATGACAGACAACCTCAATGCAAATGAAGACGGGACTTCATTAAATCTGTGGCACAAGAGACTCGAACACATGTGAGAGAAAGAATTGTTCACATTGGCAAGGAAGGCACTCATCAATGTGTCTAAAGGTACACTATTAAACCCTTGTGATTATTTTTTATTTGGGAAACGACATAGAGTCTCGTTTAATTCCTCTACAAAGAGAAGATTAGAGTTGTTAAGTTTAGTACATTATGATGTTTGTGGTCTCATGGAAGTAGAAACTTTAGGTGGTAACAAATATTTTTTAACATTTATTGATGATGCTTAACGAAAGGTGTGGGTATATTTTTTGAAATCAAAAGACCAGATATTTAACAACTTCAAGATGTTTCATGCCATGGTGGAAAGAGAAACAGGAAAGAAGTTGAAGTGTCTTTGATCAGACAATGGAGGCGAGTACATTCCCAGAGAGTTCAAAGCATACTGTGTTGTTCGCGGTATCTGACATAAGAAAACGGTTCCACGAACCCCACAACAAAATGGTGTAGTCGAGAGAATGAATCGAACCATCATAGAAAGAGTCAGAATCATGCTTAGTTTAGCTAAATTGCCTAAGTTATTCTGGGGTGAAGCAGTCCGTGCCGCCTACTACCTCATTAACAGATCACCTTCTATTCTATTGCAGTTTGAAATTCCAGAGAGAGTGTGGTTTGGCAAGGAACCTTCCTACTATCATCTAAGAGTGTTTGGGTGCAAAGCATTTGCACATGTATCAAAGGAGCAAAGACAGAAACTTGATATGAAGTCAACTCCATTTCGGTTATAATCCGTCACTAATACTTTATTATTTGTGACGGTTTCAAAATTCGTCACTAATAATTAGTAGTAACGATAGATATAACAACTAATATTAGTGACGAATTTATAAGTATAAGTGACGGTTTTGATCATTCACTAATAAACTTATTTTTTGTAGTGTCTAGAATCTACTCCCTAGATTCGTAGAGGTTTGTCCCCTGATCCTCTTGGTATCCTCCGATCGTCGAAATGGTCGACAAACGGCGAAGGATGGAAGAGAGAGAGAGTGTGGGTGTGGGTTCTATAGAGAGAGAGAGAGATTTAGATTTCTTAATGAAAAAGCAAATAAAAATCTTATTTATAGCCCCTTGACCCGATCAAATTCGTTGACGAAATGACGCCTTCGTCGACGAACCACACAAGACCGTTCGTCAACGAAGGAAGGACCTCATCGACGAACCCTAAGCCTGATATTTTCCGGACATTTTGGATCTCTTCGTCGACGAGATTCTGAATTTCGGCGACGAAGCACAGAAGAGCCTTCGTCGACAAAGCCTGCTGTTCCTTGTTGAAAATTTCCTTTCTTTCTTATTTAATTTTCGGGTTCGAATTTATACAATTACAATATGATATGGATTTAACCTTATACAAAATATCTTGCTCTATTTCTTTTATATCTCTCATATTTCTTTCTTTCTTTTCTTCCTTTTCTAGTTTTCTTTTCTTACTACATTTGCCATGTGAGAGGAGGTATTTATAACTTTCATAAGTTAATTAATGCGGAGTGAGTACAAATATATGGGATTGACTCATATAAAGGTACAATTGGTGCAGATGTAAGAGACAAGTTCATAGAAACATTAATTAGTGCAAAATATATGACATATTCCTGGGGAGCCCATTCATAACATTCACGTAATTATTCGATTTTTCCACATCCGTGCTACCTCATCAAGTGCCTTTATGGAGGACCCATCTCTGCTCAAAGCCAATTGGGCAGCATCCTTGAGTTCCCCCATCTTTTTCCTCAGCACCCGCCCTTCTTCCCCTTCAATTATCCCCCTCACACACTTCGCGATATCCCCCCGCCGCACCACCCCTTGCTCGTCGGCTTCCATCATCGCCGCCGCCCCCAATTCCAGCAGCATGGCGGCGTTCATCCTCTGCTCCGCGTAGAGCGGCCACGCCACCATCGGCACCCCGTGCACTATGCTCTCCAGGGTCGAGTTCCACCCGCAGTGGCTCAAGAACCCGCCCGTCGACCCGTGGGCCAGGACCCGAACCTGCGGAGCCCACGACGGCACCACCAGGCCCACTTTCTGAGTCCTGGCCAATAACCCCTCCGGCAAGAAATCCGACGGGTCCTCCTCGTTTTGGGCACCGAAGTAAGTGGCGTTCACGGCCTTCTCGTGTGGGCTTCTCACGACCCAAATGAATCTCTGTCTACTCATTTCCAAGCCCATTGCCAGCTCGTTGAGCTGCTCCGGAGACAGGGTCCCACCGCTTCCGAAGGAGACAAATAGCACTGAGCCATGTGGCTGTTCATCCAGCCACCTCAGACACCCAAGCCCGTCCCCGAAACCCGATTCAATTGCCGATCCGGATTGTGTAAGCGGTCCAATCGGGTAAATCGGCGGTCGGCCTCGTGCCTCTTCTTTTAACGCCTTAAAAGCGCCCGATTCTAGGTCTAAAAAGCTGTTGACTATTATCCCATCAGCACGGGCGTATCTTTTGGCATGGTGCAGAACCCACCTATAGGCCTCGTCCTTCCTATCTTGAACCGGGTCGAATAAGTCCCTCCAGTGAACCGGTATGCATCCGGGTAATTGAATCAAGTCGGGAAGGTCTCTGAACTCGCAGGAGCAGGTGGCGTCGAGCTCGGGCAGGTGGAAGAAGAACGACAAAGCCATGGCGGTCGAAGGGAAGAAAATGTAAGATAGAACACTAAATTCCTTGGCTACGTCGAAGACGTCCGTACCAAGGAGGTCTGTGACGAGGCCCACAAGCCGAGTCGCCCGACTTAGGGACTTGACCGTGTCGCGAATGCCAGAGAGGGAGCGAGTCAAGCTGAGTGAGATTCGCGTTTCGATTTTGACGTCGGGAGGAAGGTCGTCGAAGTTGACCGGAGAAAGGAAATGGGAGGTGATGGCGTCGGGTAAGGATCGGAGAAGCGATTTTTGGGCTGTCATGGGGGAGCCGTCACTGAGGATGATGAGCGTGGCGGTGAAGCGGTAGCGGAGAACGAGCTGGTTGGCGAACTCGGCGAGCGGGATGATGTGACCCATCCCGGGCGTGGGTATCATGGCCAAGTGAGGAGTCGGGTCATTGGGGTGGGTATATTCCATGATGGGTTGAGTCGGGAAGAGTTTGTGTGAAGAGTTTAAGTAGGAGGGTGAGAGGGATATTTGTGAAAATGGCACTCCATGTTTTTCACACTTCACATTTTATTTGTGGTAGCAGATTATTTTATTTTTATTTAAAAAAATAATATGAATTTCATTCATATAATTTTGGCAAAAGTTCAGTTAGGAGGGTGGTCCAATCTCTACATTTATTTTTATTTGTTGTAACAACCCAATCTTATTTTTGGGATTTTATAAATAAAATTATGAATATAATTTTATTATTGCAATCAAGGAGTCTGTATATTCTGTCTTTTTTCAAATTTGTAAAAACTGTTTTCTAAAGATTATAAAATGCACTCTTATTGTTTTTCTTATGTTTAAATATTTGTATCTGGAAATTAGAAAATAGTAAAAAATGTGAATTATCATTTTCTAATTTCCATGTACAAATATTTGAAAAAAGAAAAACACCTTGTCAATTTTTGTAATTTAAAAATAAAATAAAATTGATATCCTAAATAACTCTCCACGTATCGGGGTGTATGGAAATTATTAAAAGAAAGTCAAATAAAAGAAATATATTTCAAACGAAGGAGAAGAGAAATTCTCCATATTAAAAAAATTGGCAAAATTATAAATTCCCCATATATATGCCAATGGTAGTAAAAAAATTGTAACTTTATTTTTTTGCGAATTCTATCTCCAAGGTTCGTAACAAGTATATTAATTAACATGTGACGTATTAATTTAAGTTTGAGCGTAAATTGGTTATTTAATATAATATCAGAGCCTCTTCAGTAATTTCTTTATGTTAAAATTATAATTTCACAAAAAAGGTAAGGTTGTGTTTGTTTGACTCTTGAAAGCCAATAAGTTTTAGGGGCGAGATCATGTTTGAGATAAGATATCATGTTCGGGACTTGACGGACTTTTATTTTTTGAAGTCAAATAACTTTATCAATTGATTTTTGACTTTCAAATAAATAAACTTTTTTTAAAAAGTTGGTTAGAAACAATGAATGAAGGCTATTCAATTTTGATTAGACTTACCAACTCAAAGAAATTATTTATTAGATTGCACATGACGATATTATGCATAACTTAATTATAATTTTTAGTTCTCATCTGCATTTTCCATTATTCACAATGTCTAACTTGTCTGAGTGGCTTGAACACAATCAAGTATGGGAAAAAGATAGATTCTCTAAGGTTGAAATCTTTTGGCGTATGTAATGGAATGTCAATGTGAATATTTCCTTTGATTCTTCAAACTGTATGTCAAGCTTCACTTCAAAGATTGTTTAAAAAAGTATTTAATAGATTTTATGTCAACACTTGGTATAGCAAATTATAAAATCCCATTATATAACCTAGAGATATTACTAACCATTTCTTATGAATAAATGAATTGTAAAGTAAATATAGACACTCCATTTTGTCAGGGCTCTATATAGCAAAAATGGACCATTCACTTTAACTTATATTCATTTTGTATAGTTTCAAATGGAAATAAAAAAAAATGAATACATGGAAAATAAAAAAAATTTGAATACATGGGAAATAAGAAAAAAAATAGAAAAAATGAAAGGAAAAATCTAGTGGGCCAGCACCTTCATGTTTGCACCTGCATACACACAAGAAAGTTTCAGTTAATAAATCAGAATAAAATCAACTGATTAGTTTTGAATTTGTTGTAAAAATAATGCCTCTTCCAACAATGCACAACAAAATAAACATTGTAAAAAATCAAATAATACTATATGCAACAATCTCAATTGTGAAATATAGAATTATTCCACAACCATAGTAATATAAAAAAAGTAAAGATAAGAGCAACGACACCAAGAATTACGAGGTTCGGCAAAGCCTACATCCACGGGAGCAATCAGTAATAGATTTTACTACGAAAATCAAAGATACACACTCAATCATCTTCTTCCCTTCTCTCACCCCTCTCTTACTCTCTTATATGTCAAAATATGTGCAGAAGAACATATATAACAAGCCCTCGGAGGCTTCCCTCCAAATCCCCAACCGTCACACCGTTTACATTCAAAATTCAAATATTTTCTCGCAGCCCAGCGATCACTCATCAACGAGAACAGGGCACTCGTCGATGAGCCAGAGAAGGCCACTCGTCAACTAGTGAATCCACTCGTCGACAAGTCTTTGCTGTTGCCCTGCACCAATAACACATCCATATGTTTTTTTCTCTTTGTTTATAAACTCCAAGTATAAGAGCCACACCATAAACAACAGAATTTGATGGACTAATTCAAACTAATTGATCAATTAGACTTTATATTTCATTGATCCATTAAGTTTGATTTGTACAATAAAATTTAATTGGAAATGCTTCTCTTGGTTTACAAATAGAGATTTTCAAAAAAGTGAAGGGGAAGCAAATTAGAGAAAGAACAATTGGAGAAGAAAATTGACAGAGAGAATTGGGGAAGAAAAGATTTAAGGGGAGGAGAAAATTAAGGGAGAGAATTGGAGACAAAAGAGTCAAGGAAAAAAAATTGTGAGAAAAGATGAAAATTTTGAGAAAGAATTATGAGAGAAAGGGAGAAAATTTTTGGAGAAAAGTGTTGAATACTGAAAAGTAAGGAGGAAAAACCCAAGAGATTAAGAGGTTATGAGAAGGTGAGAAGCTGGAAAGTGGCACGTTGAGAGCTTGGTGAGCTTTGGATTTTAGAAGTGAATGTGAGAGAAAGGATATTATTGCAGAGAGTGATAGGTCCATACCCTAATTAAAGCAGGAATTAAGGTAGAAATTATTTAGGTGGCAGTTGAATTTCCATTACTCACCTGCGGGTGGTTCTCCACAAAATCAGGAGAAAAATTCAAATGTGATTGTGACAGTTTTTCTTGAGTGTTTAATCCTCTTCTTTGTATAAATAGGTGTGTGTTGTGAATGTAAAGATCATAAGAAAATAACAGAGTTGAGGGAAGTGAGGCAGAGAAAGATGTGAGAGTTGAGAGAGTTTTGAGTGAGAATTTTATCTTTTCATCCTCCTCTATATTTTTCAGAAAAAACATACTTAGCTATCTCTTTCATGGACGTAGGCCGATATTAGCCGAACCACGTATATCTCGGTGTCCTTTGTGTGTGTTTTCATCTCTGTTTTGTTTAGGTTTCCCAACAAGTGGTATCAAAGCCAGGTTAGAAGGTGTTCGACAAGTTTTTCCGTAACCTCGATTCGGTCATATCATCGTGGAGTTCATGATGATACAGTCACAATGGTGAAAACGATGTTAAAAATGGACTCTGAACAAAGTCACACCGGTCCCTTAAAAATTCAAAATCATCCTCTATTTTTGAGAATTGTTCTACTGCAATTTCAAATTTGCAGGTGGCTGGAGATTGAAGAAGGAGCCACATCACCACCAAGGCCCAGTGCCATGTCATCACTGGGTCCAATGCCATATCATCACTAGACCCTACTACCACGTCATCACTAGGCCTACTGCCATGGCATCGCATGTCCCACTACCACGTCATCGCACGACCCACTGCCACGTCATCAGCGCCACCTCAGCAAACAATGTCATAATGGCCAAAGAATATTTTGTCAGTTAGGGAATATTCCGTTACTGAGTTAACTCACTTTAGAACGAGTTTTTGGGCTGAGTCAGCCTATTTCAGGTCAGTTTTTGATAGGTCAGACTTTTTCTAAGGTTTTTGGGTCATTTCGGACATAATCGTGCAGTCGATTTTGTGTGATTCCACTCCAATTATATTGTTTAAGCAAGTAAGAACCAAAAACTCAAATCCATTCTATGGAGGTTTCAGGATCTGGAGCAATAGTTAAATTAACGGCATCAAATTATACTTTATGGAGTCCGAGGATGGAGGATTTCTTGAATTGTAAGGATCTGGCAGATTCATTGGAAAATGAATGTAAGAGACCCGAATCAATTTCTGTAGAAAATTGGAATAAAATGAATAGGAAAACTGTTGGTTTTATTAGACAATGGATAGACCATAGTGTATTCCATTATGTGTCCCAGGAGATCGAAGCCTATAACCTCTGGAAAGAGTTGGAGGATATGTATCAGGCTAAGACGGCTAGAAATAAAGGCCTCTTTATGAGACGATTAACAAGCATGAAACTGAAAAGCGAAACCTCTATAGTTGAGCACACCAGTGAGTTTCAAAACCTGGTGAACCAGCTCGTCAACGTAGAGTTGAAGCTTGATGATGAAGTTGAAGCCTTATTATTGCTTAGTTCTCTGCTATATAATTGGGAGATGTTGATAGTATCCCAAGGAAATTCAGCTCTTGGAGGAAAACTTACCTTGTTATTGGTCAAGAATGCTTTACTCAGTGAAGAAGCCAGACCAAAGGAAGCAGACATGGATCAAATAGATGCCCTTGTCACCAAAAATAGAGGAAGACCTCAAGCAAAAGCGAGAGGTAGGAGTACATGCAAGAGCAGAGGCAGAAGTAGAGGATGGTCTCAGACAAGTGATGAGAAAAATTAACGAGGTAAATATGTTTGTTTTTATTGTGGCATTGTAGGACTTGTTAAAAGGAATTGCCGCAAATTTCCAAGAAATCAAGGTCAAAGCAGCAACCAGCCGAAGAAGGAAGGGGGTGAATCTCTAGTCACCCATATGGGGGATGTATCACTTCTCTCAGCAGATGAAAAGACTTGCCTTCATGTAGCAAGGTAAGATATTGAGTAGATGGCAGAAAAATCAGCTTCATACCATGCCACTCCCCACGGTAATTTCTTCGCTTCATACAAAATAGGAGGCTTTGGTATTGTAAGGATGAGAAATACAAGTTTTTTAGAGATCGTTGGAGATATTCAAATCAAGACAAATTTTTGCTGCACAATGACTCTAAAGGATGTTCGGCATGTCCCTGACCTTCATCTCAATCTTATTTCTGGAACAACCCTATATCAAAAAAGCTACGACAACCATTTTGGGAATGGTAATTGGATGTTAGAAAAAGGAGTCATGGTTGTCGCTTGGGGACACTTCTGCGGTACCTTGTGACTCACTTGAAAAATGAGCAGCTCGGAAGCTATCCCAAGTATAGGAGTTTTGTCGTGTAATATTAAGCCCAAGGGTTAGATCGTCTCCTCAGGGAATGCGTTTTAATTTCAAAATTTACGTTCGTCCAATCGAAAATAAAAATGTACTGAACTCAGTTCAGATTCGGGATTTTCAAGGTTGTATCAATTTTACTTTTGACAAATTAAATAACACGTGAATTAAAACTCTAAACCTAGCATGCACTGAAATTGAGAGCAAAAATGGAAATTCTAATCTACTCAAGGAAACACTGAAACACGCGCTTATTAAAGATGATAACTTTTAACATGGATTTAAAATATGCATTGAAGGAAAACCTAAAGATGAACTTTTTACTCAAGAACCAACCTTTTTTACGCAATCAATAATTAGAACAGAAATTAAAACTGTAACAACTAAACAATAACGGAAACAAATAAAAATAAAAAATAAAAATAAATCTAATGCTAATATCAATTGAGAAGAGAAAGAAAATAAATAGAATTTAATACTAATCATCCAACAAGGATTCAAAACTTCAAAACATGAATAGAAATTTTACTAAAATTTAACAATAACTAATTAAAAACAAGAGTAAATAAAGAGAAAAGCAAAGAAGAGAGAGAGATATAGAAACAGAGCCATGGGAGCTGGAGAATGCTTGGAGGAGCAGCAGCTGCAATGGACCTCTCGGGTGTTGTCTGGTATGGCAGCAAGGCTGCTGTGTTTGTGGAGGTCTCGGGTGTTGTCTGTTGGTAGAGAAATTTAGGAGCAGCCGAGAGTTGCAGCAGCTAGTTTTGGGGCAGAGGCTTGTGGCTGGAACAGGGGTTGGTATGGCTGTATGTGACCGGAGAAGAAGCTTTCGGAGGGAATCTGCTGCTGCTCGGGTGCTGGCAGTAGATTGCTAATGGCAATAGGCTGCTATTGCTCTTCGGGTGCGTGCTCTATTCGGGGGAGTGCTATGAATGCTGTAGCTATGGATTGAAGAAGTTGCAGGGGCTAGAACTGAAAGTTGATACAAAGAGAAGAGATTAAGGGAGAGAGCAGTCAACGAAGATACAGAGAAAGAGAGAGGACAGGGAACAGCAAGGTGGATAAAGAAGAAGAAGAAGAAGAAGAAGAAGAAGAAGACGAAGGGATAGGAGAAGAGAAGATGTGGCTGGGGCAGCGCCCAACAGGGAAAAAGGAAGAACAAAAGAGTATTTAAATGGGAAAAAGTTGGCTTGCCCTAAACCCACGAGACCAACTTGACCCAACCCGAATTGTTATATTTTTTTTTTTTCATTTTTTTTTCATTCTCTGTTCATCGCAAATATGACTCTTCTGGAGCCCTTTTTTCACAAAAATCAAAACACAAAAGTTGTAGATAATCTTTTCCTCTTTCTCTAGAAATTTGAATTGTCTCGATCGGAGTTTTGACGGAAACATTATACACAAAATACGAATAGGTGTCGGTTTTGGTTCGTAGGACTTTTCCTGCGATAAAAAATTGTCAAAAATTCGTAAATTGTGCAGTAAAGTTAAAGAATCATAAATATGGCACTTTATTAAAATATCAGACATAATTTAACATTTAATTTAAAATATACATCGTAAAGACCGGATTAAAGTGCCCAATTACACAGTTTTGACGCGTAATCACCTTGTACAAGACCTATGTGAAAGCGATGACAGAAAACCTCAATGCAACTAAAGACGGGACATCATCAAATCTATGGAAAAGACTCGAACACATGGGAGAGAAAGAATTTTTCATTTGGGAAACAACATAGAGTCTCGTTTAATTCCTTTACAAAGAGAAGATCAGAGTTGTTGAGTTTAGTACATTCTGATGTTTGTGGTCTTATAGAAGTAGAAACTTTAGGTGGAAACAAATATTTTTTGACATTTATTGATGATGCTTCGCGAAAGGTGTGGGTATATTTTTTGAAACAAAAGACTAGGTATTTAACAACTTCAAGATGTTTCATGCCATGGTGGAAAGAGAAATAGGAAAGAAGTTGAAGTGTCTCTGATCAGACAATGGAGGCGAGCACATTCCCATAGAGTTCAAAGCATACTATGCTGTTCACGGTATCTGACATGAGAAGACGATCCCACGATGTAACGCCCCGACCCTTAAACCCGGGTCCGGCACGTTATACCTGATAAAATTCCTGATAATCCATAATCCATAATATACGCAACGGAAATATAACCATAATCTCCATATAACATAATACCAGAGTTTACTAATTCTAACTACGAACCATAATAAATTAATCATCCACCAGTATTCAATTATATACATGTCTCCAAAACATTATCCACTAATACCAGCATGTTTCACAACCATCATATCTTATAAAACTTAAAACATAAATTATAAAACATAAAATATACATAACAAAATTAACATAAAAATATACCCTTTTTTCTTATATCTTCCAAAAAATGTTATAAAATCTCGAGCTCTCAAAGCTCGATCTTGAGAAATCATGAAAAAGATGAATTCATATTCGGGTGAGATACATCTCAGAAAGGGAAGAAATAATATATTAAAATAGTGTGTGGCCAACATAAGTTAAATAGATATCATTTTATTTCATTTGCAAATTATCATATAACATTGAAATCATTTTCTGAACCTAAACAATCACATGCAAATATTTGACCCACGAGATTACCTGAGGATAGGGGTGATTACCCGCCCATACAAGTAGCACCACTCTGCTCTGATACATTTAGCAACCCGAAGTTCACGATTTAAGCATACCAGAGCACTCACTTTACTCAGTAAGCCCTCAAGTGTTAAATTGATCTCGTACTCACGCGTTCAACAATAGTTTACCGGTAAAGGCCCTAAGGATTGAGAATTCTACCCGCCCATACAAGTAGGTTCCCTCTGCGCTAGTGCGTTATGTAGCTACTGCCACATCTGAAGCTACTAGTGCACTCGCCTTACTCAGCAAGCCCTCAGGCGAAAGGTACGCCTCGCCCAATCGTAACATGTTCTACGTACATACATACTTCTATTATCATAATACATCATTCTTTTCTGTCATTATACATTCATGCATATTCATTCCTGTTCATAACTTAACTTTGCATTTCGTTTCACTTTAAGTGGCTCTTTCCCATTTACATAATTTATATTTGTCATTTCATTTCATTGCCATTTCATCGTCATTTCATTGCATAACATTTCATTTCATTACTTCGTACTTCAGCTGGTCTTTAGCCATCATCAGTTAGTCTACGTAGAAACGTGCTAAATCTGCTAACACAACTCCTTTTAGCTGTCATCAGTTAGTCTACACAGAAGTGTGCTAGATCTGCTAACATGGCTCTCTTTCAGCTATCTTACATTTACATGGTTGCATTTAACATATATAGGCAACATTGTCCATATCATATTTTATTCTCATTGTTTTACTTACTTAGCCTGCATCTTATACATTTAACATATAATTTGCACAGATTCTCACGCCACACAATTTAGCAATAAAATTCATACACTGCCTGTAAAATAAGCCAACCAACACTTAGTGTTTATATACTGAAAATACCTTTCATTTCTTACTTAATTATCCTGAAAATATTTTTCCACTTTCATCAGTTCATTTTTGCATATACATATCTAATAAACAACCCTAAACTCGAAAAAATATATTTTAAACAGTTGGCATTTTACCCATACTAAAACATATACACGTACATATAACACAATTTATTTTTCCATTAAATTCATAAAAATTCTGATTTAATATATATTTTTTCCCTTATCTAATTTCTTGAACTACGCCAATAGGGACTCCGAAAAATACCTGCGGCGCTCACCCGGACCCTGAATCAAAAATTTCTAACTCCAATAAATTATTCCTGAATAAAATATTATTTAAATATTTTCTAGGACTATAATTCCTAAATAAATAAATATACCCTTAAATTTAGCCAAATTGATAAATTTTCCAAATCCCACTCTCGCTTTGGAGTAGGGCCTAGAAAACCCCAATTGAAAAATTACCTACCTCAAAATGACGACAACGACGATTAGGAACCCGTGGTGGTGCCTGATTGTCGATTCAACAGCAAATTTAACTCAAAATTAAGAAATTAGGGAAAATATACCTTTTCCCAGGAATAGGGTCTAAGTCGTTCCCACGACAAATCTGCCCTAGTAAAAATGTTGGTGGCGGAGCTAGGAACCCAATGGCACCTTCCGTTTCCCGATCGGTTGAGTATTCGTCGAGAAATGAGGAGAGAGAGAGAGGCGAAGATGGAGGAGTGGATGGAGACTACTGAGTTGCAGAGAGAGATTGAGAGAGAGGGAGAGAGAGACATATGAAATCCTGAGGCTGAACAGGTTTGTAATTGAATTGGATTTCAAATTGAAATCCAATTCATTTAATTCTATCTTTACATTATTTTATATTATATATATATATATATATATATATATATATATATATGTTTGTGTGTGTGTGTGTGTGTACATATATAATTTAATATACATATCTTTATTTTAATTTTTTTTCCACACTATTCATTTTATTTGTTTATTTAATTAATTATTTCAATAATAATTAATTAATTAATAATTAGTCTTAATTTTTTTTTTCATTGCTTTTTTTTTTTAATACTATTTCTTTTTACTTGTTTATTTAATACATTAATTTAAAATGTTTAACTAATTAATTGATTAATAATTTTAACTTATTAATTTTTTTTTCGGGTTATTACACACGAACCCCACAAAAAAATGGTGTAGTCGAGAGAATGAACCAGACCATCATGGAAAGAGTCAGAATCATGCTTAGTTTAACTAAACTGCCTAAGTTATTCTGGGGTGAAGTAGTTCGTGCCACCTGCTACCTCATCAACAGATCACCTTCTATTTCGTTGCAGTTTGAAGTTCCAAAGAAAGTGTGGTTTGGCAAGGAACCTTCCTAGTATCATCTAAGAGTGTTTGGGTGCAAAGCATTTGCGCATGTATCCAAGGAGCAGAGACAGAAACTTGATGTGAAGTCAACTCCATGCAACTTTATTGACTATGGAGATGAAGAATTTGGATACAGGCTATGGGATCCAGTAGCAAAGAAGCTGATAAAAAGTAGAGATGCTATTTTTAAAGAAAATTATATGTGTTGGCCTTACAAGGCTTAACATCCTATTTTGATGCTAACAAATAAGAGAAACTTAACATATTTGGTTGAGTAATGATATTTCAGGACTCACAAGGTTCAAACATATAAATACTAGAAGTCAAGGATCCATTGTAAGCTTATACTTCAAAGAAGGATGATCATATGAAACTTAAAACATGGACCTCGAGATGATATTTTAAAGCTTGAAGAATATGAGAAAGAGCTTGGAAGTATATCAAAGCTTGAAAAAAAACAAGAAGAAAAAAGAAAGCAAATCAAAAGAAAGCTCAAAGTATATTAAGGCTTGAAGACAAGATGGAGCAAAAGCAAGCATGAAGACTTGAGTGCTTCAAATGTTAAAGTCTTAAGAAGTCTTTATGTAAGTACCTCATTCGATTTCAATATGAATATATGAAACTCCTAAGTAAATTTCTTGGACCTAGATACCTTTTAAAATACTTGAAAAATATTTTTATAAGGTCATAAGTTATTTCAAAAAGTTTAAAATTGTTTTTGGAATGAAAAGCAACAATCTTAGGATTTTCCAAATTCTGTTATTTTTTTCGATATCTGTATTGATGAGTATTTTTATCTATCTAAAACTCTTATTTTAAAAAATGTTCAACATGAAAGTTATGAGATTTTATCTTAGCTTTCTGTTGATACTAAGAACGTCTAATTTAGAGTTATATAGAAAAATATATGACTAAAATATTGAAGGGTGGTCGAAGTTGTTAGCACCTTAGCAAACTGACTGGTCAGCCAATTGACCATAATGAACTGGTATTGTCAGCCAACTGACAGGTTAGCTGATTGACCATTTTGATATGTGTTCAGTCAGCCGACTGACCATCTAATGGAATAAATTTTTGGTAGATAGAAAGGTCTCAGTCTCCTGTCCAGCCGGCTGACCCTGAATAAACACCTACTCAGTCACCTGTCCAGCCAACTGACCCTACGGGAATTTAAATTTTGAACTTCAATGGGAAAATTCTAAAAATTTGTTTTTTAAATTTAAATGTTATAAAAACTTGGGAGACACTCCAAGAAACTTGGGAGACAAGGAAACTCACTCTATAAATATACGGTTTTACAAATCAAATTATACCAAGCAATTGAAAATCAATTCTCAAAGCTAAAACTCTCATACTCTTAAAGCTCTCATGCTCTCATCTTTGCACATCTGAAGTGCTGAGATTTTCTGGAAGCAATTGATCAATCATTCTCCATGTTTCTGAATTGTTGATTCTCATCTAGAAGGAAAACTTGGTGAAATCTCTCTTGACCTTCAATTGCATTGCATATTGATATTTTGATTGAAGTATATAGTATTTGAAATTGTACTAATCCACCCTATCTGAGGGTAATTCTTTGTACACAGATTATTGATCTTGTTCTTGTATATTTGACGATTCAAGGATTGTTTGGATCTTTGCCCAAGTGTGGGATATCGCTTGGAGAGGCATTGCTCTAGCCTAGTGATTGAGTGTTTGAGTGTGGGGTATCTCCTGTAAAGTTTTGTTCCGCCCGGAAAGGAACTGGTTTTAGTGAATCTTTTGGTGGTTTTCCAAAGGCGAGGACATAGGTTGGGGATCAGTTGAACCTCGTAAAAACTCGGTGTCACTCTCTTTCCCTTACTCTCTTTACTTTCAGCATATACGAACTGCGTGGATGTTTTAAATTCTTTAATCATATATACTATGTGGATTAGATATTAAATAAATTTAAGCTTAATTTGTTTTTGGGATTGTGAAAACCGAAAGGGAGTACGTTGGTTGATCCATACTTTTCAGAAACCGTAAGGGAGTACATTGATCGGTGAAACACCTAAAGACTCTTTAAACTGAAAGTTTATTTAACGTCTAAGCTTTTGGAAAGAGTATTGGATTTTATATTGCACTTCATTTTGAGAAAGCAAATTCATTATCACAGGGCTTACATTAACCATAGAGCTTGAATCAAACTTTCATATATACAGGGCGGCAAACAAACAAAAACTGAATCTTATATCCTAGTTTGAATATTGTGGTTGATTGAAAAATTGATTGGTTTGGTTGATTGGTTACTTTGTTGGTATACAATTGTGGATTGAATATTGTTCAAGTGTTTGTTGTGTATTTAATAAATCAACAAGAAATCAAGATTTATTAAAAAGAATTAAAATAAATTTTTAAATCCAATTCACCCCCTCTTGGGACTACATCTTGGTTTTCAATATGTATAAATATTTTGGTAAGTCCACAAAGCTTGCTAGTTCCAGTTCCGGTGCTCAGAATTTCATTGTTGTTCTTGAACAAGTACAGTTGCCCACAGACAATGAAGATTTGCAGGTAGAAATTTCGAAAATAGAACAGGAAGCAGATACCGAGGATGTTGAGCAGGGGGAGCAATTATAACGCCCCAAACCCTTAAACCTAGGTCTGGTGCGTTATACCTGATAATCTGTAATTCAACATATACGCAGCGGAAAAAACATAAATATAATCTCCATAAACAATACCATAATACCATAATATCATAATGTCGTACTACTAGAGTTTACTATCTCTATTTAAATTCCATATTAACCATCCAACACCTGCATTTCCATGGATACATACATCTCCAAAACATTTCAGTATTTTCACAATCATTCCTTTCTCAACAGAGTTAAAACATAAAAACATAAAACATAAACTTAAACTTAAACTTTAACAACTCCTCAGTATATAAAAAATATACCATTTTCTCTTTACAATCCTCAAAAAGCTATAAACCCTTAAGCTCCTAAGCCCGACCTCGAGGATGTCCTGAAAAAAAAACATTCATATTTGGGTGAGACACATCTCAGTAAGAGAAGAAATATACATATTAAAACAGCATGTGGCTTACATGAGGTATATAGATATCATTTTAAATACATTTGCAAATTATTAACATAACTCTGAAATCATTTTCTGAACCTAATCAAACACATGCAAAGATAGGGGTGATTACCCACCCATACAAGTAGCACCCCTCTGCTCTGATATTTAGCTAACCCTAAAGTCACTAATAAAGCATACCAGAGCACTCACCTTATTCAGTAAACCCTCAAGTGTTAGTTTGATCTCGTACTCATACCGTTCAATAATAGCTTACCGGCAAACGCCCTAAGGATAGAAAAATCTACCCACCTATACAAGTAGGTTCCCTCTGCCCTAGTACGTTATGCAGCTACTGTCACATCTGAAGCTACTAGTGCCCTCGCCTTACTCAGCAAGCCCTCAGGCGAAGAGTATGTCTCGCCCAATCGTAACATGTTCTAATAGCATAAATACTTCTAATAACATATTACATTATTATTTCTTCCATTATTCAATCATTCACATCCATTCTTGTTCATAGCTTAAACATAGCGTTACATTTCACTTTAAGTGACTCTTTCCATTTATATCGTTCATGTTTCACATTTCATTCCTTTATCATTTCATTGCCATTACATTACATTTTCCTTTCTTTCCTTCATACTACAGCTGGTTTTTAGCCATCATCAGTTAGTTTACAGCTCCTTTTAGCTATCATCAGTTAGTCTACACAGAAGTGTGTTAGAATCTGTTAACATGGCTGTCTTACATTTACATGGTTGCATTTAGTATACACAAGCAACATAGTCCATAACATATTTTATTCTCAATACTTTACTTACTTAGCCTGCATCTCAAATATTTAACATATATTTACACAGAATCTCATACCACACAATTTAACAGTAAAATTCATATATATTTCTCGTAGAATAAGCCAACCCACATTTAAGATTTGTATGCTGAAAATAAATTTCATTTCTTACTTAATTCCTCAGAAATTACTTTTCACTTTCATCCGTTTACTTTCACATATACATAGTTATATAAGCATTCCTAGGTTCAGAAAACATAGTTTTACATGGCTGGCATTTTATACCCACATGGAAACATATATACTTAAATAAACATAATCCATTTTAATTCATGAAAAACCTAATTTAATATGTAATTTCCCCTTACTTGATTTCTAAACTACGCTGGTAGGATTCCCGAACCGATACCCACAACGTTCACTAGGACCCTGAATCCAAAAATCCTAGTTTAATTAGAATAAATTCCAATTAACTCAAATCTTAAGAAAAATACTTATTTACTACTTCTTAGGCTCCAAATAACAACATTCGTTAAGGAAATTCCAAAATAACTCACTTATCTTGATTTTGGGATGTTTCCCAAACCTCTTAAATCAACGATAAGCTCCTACAGCCTTACAAAGAATGATCCTACGAACCTCGTGGTGGTTTCGAATTGTCAAACCGGGTCAAATCCAGTCCGAAATTGAAGAGATAAGGCTGGTAGGGCCATTTTAGAGAGAAAGAGAGAAGGAAGTTCGCAAGTTCTTGCTGAAAAATGAAAAAAAACTCTATTTATAGGCAGGGTCTCATCGACGAGACACGTGGGTTCGTCGACGAGAAGATACCTTCGTCGATGAAAATCAGAGTTTCAAAATTACTCCCTCAGGATTCCTTCATTGACGAGGAACATAATTCATTGACGAGCTTTAGATGAACACTCGTCGACGAGGATAGGACATTCGTCAACGATGCTTGCTGTTCCTTTTGAAAATCCTTCATTTTCCCCTTATTATCCATTAATCCATTTCATTTATTGTATTTCCTAATTATTTTAAATTTTCGGTTCATTATGTAACAATCCTCTCCGCTAGAAGCTACAGAACCAGAAGTAGTTCTTGAGCAGGGGGAGCATCAATCCCATCTGCTAGAAGCTACAAAACCAAAAGTAGCTCCATCAGTTGAAGAGCCTCAGCCGAGATGATCTTAGAGAAATTGCATATTGATTTCATCAAAGAAATATCCAGAGTCTGAGTATATTCTCCTTATTGATGAGAAAGAGCCAGAGAGTTTTTATAAAACTCAAAATCATCCAGAAAAAGGTAAATGGTTGCAGGCTATGCAGAAAGAGATAAACTCTTTACAAAAAAACTAGACATATAAATTGGTAAGACTTCCTAAAGGAAAGAAAGCGCTAAGAAATAAATGGGTGTACAAGTTCAAGAAAGATGGAAATGGAAAGATCATTGAACATAAAGCTTGGTTGGTTATCAAAGGTTTTCAACAGAAGAAGCGTATCGACTTTTACGAGATTTTCTCACCAGTGGTAAAGATGACTTCAATTCGAATGATACTCGATTTGATAGCAAGTTTGAAATTGGAGCTTGAACAATTGGATGTTAAGACAACCTTTCTTCATGTAGATTTACAGAAAGAAATCTATATGGAACAACCTGAAGGTTTTGAAGTTTTAGGGAAGGAGCATATGGTCTGTGTTGACACGCATCGATTTTAATCTTCCTATCAACAAAATAAATAGCACTAAGAACATTCACAGAAAAAATGTAGATGAGAGATTTTACGTGGTTTGGAAAGATTGCCTACGTCCACAGAGTGTGCACTTGGAGAAAAATTCACTATGAAACGATGGCAGTACAAGATTTGATCGAACTCTCCCCCAGATCCCTTGTACACCCTTTCACCATCCCCAACCAGTGAAGAAAAAATCTTCCTAGAGAGAAAGCCCCCTTTAGCTCTCCTTGTACAAAATGACAAGTAATATACTCTTTTTCCCATGGCTTACAAACATATATATGACACCACACAACCGTTGGATTTAGAGACGATGCAACGGCTGTGATACAAGCCAAAATAAATAAATAAATAAAACATATTTTTTTAACAATCTCCACCTTGGATTTTAATCATAGCCAAAAAAAACATTCCATCCCCATGCTCTGGGATGTTCTGTCAATAATCATTAAGAGACCACATTAACTGAGTCCAGACAACACTTGAACTTAGCTAATGCAATCGGCTTCGTGAGCATATCTGCAACATTTCCATCTGTGTAGATCTTCAATAACTGGAACTTACCACTTTCAACCCAACCTCTAACTACATGGTACCACACGTTAATATGTTTCGTGCGAGAGTGATAGACTTGATTCCTTGCCAAGTGGATCGCACTCTGATTATTACGGAATATGTGTAACCTATCCTGCATAACACCAAGTTCTTGAATCAGTCTAGTTAACCACAAAGCCTCCTTACTAGCCTCTGCCAAAGTTATGTATTCAGCTTCTATAGTAGACAAAACTGTAGAAGGTTACAACATAGCCTTCTAACTACTGGAGCCACCAGCCATGGTAAAAATGAAGCCAAAAGTAGACCTCCTCTTATCCAAATCACCTGCATAATCGGAGTCCACATAACCCTGAACATTACAATCATCAATACTTTCAAACAAGATACCATAATCAGAAGTGCCGCGCAAATATCTGAAAATCTATTTCACCGCATTCCAATGCATTCTTCCTGGATTAGCCATATATTTGCTTACCAAACTAATTGCATATGACAAGTTTGGTCTACTACATACCATAGCATACATTAGACTCCCTATTGCATTGGCATAAGGCACACTAGCTATATCCAACTTATTCTCATCACTAGAAGGACATGGTTTAGCAGACAACTGAAAATGAGCAGCTAGAGGTGTACTTACCATTTTAGCCCTATCCATATTAGACCTTTCCAAGACCTTCTCAATATACTTACCTTGTGACAACCATAGCTTTTCTGTTATCTATCCCTCCTAATTTCCATGCCAAGGATCTTTATAGCTGCACCAAGATCCTTCATCTCAAACTCATCTTGTAACCTGGCTTTCAACACATTCAACTCATCAGTACTGTTAGAGGCAATCAACATGTAATCCACATATAGCATAAAGATCATATATACACCACATTTAAGAAATCTGAAGTAAACACAACTGTCATAACTGCTTCTAATATACCCAATCCTCAACATGTAAGAATCAAACCTCTTATACCATTGTCTAGGGTATTGATATAAACAATAAAGAGACCTATTCAACTTACATACCAGGTGTTCTTTACCTTATTCCACAAACCCCTTTGGTTGCTCCATAAAAATATCTTCCTCCAACTCACCATGAAGGAAAGCTATCTTTACATCCATTTGTTCTAGATCTAAATCATGCATGGCAACCAATGCTAACGAGGATCTAATAGAAGTATGCTTAACAACAGGAGAAAAGATTTCATTGTAATCTATACCTTCTTCATATTTGTATCCTTTTGCTACTAACCAACCTTATATTTTATCCCTTCTGATTCTGAAGTGGGTTCTTTCTTTCTGAAAACCCACTTACAACTAATCAGCTTCCTGTCCTTGGGCTTCTGAACCAACACCCAAGTGTTATTTTTATGAATATACTCCATCTCCTCAACCATGGCTCCAAGCCAACTGTAACGACCTGTTATTTATTCAACATTTTTTTTCTGAATATAATAAATGTCATCTGTCTGAATACTGATAATAACATCTCAGGCCCAAACAACGCTGAGGAAACTCTGTCTGTCATATATAACTAAGCAGCGGTACATAAAACTAGGAACTGCTAAATACAATACAATATACTAGAAAACTATACTGCTCTGCAATATATTTATAATACAAAATACCTAGTGACATCACTAAAATATGATAACTATCCCATAACATAGTTATCTCAAAAATACCTACCCTTCCTACAAGGCAGCTCAAGTCAATCTTTACTTGAGAGCCTGATCTGCTCGCCTAACTAGATCTCTTGAAAAATGATAAGTCACTAGGATGAGACAACACTTAGTAAGTGGAATGCTATTACTAGTGTGTGGCGACTAAGTTAAATAATTAAAATACTGAAATAATATTATAATGTGAGGAAACTGATAAACTGTATAGAATATATTTATCTATCATGTAATCTTAAAATATGGCTGTGTATCTGAATTTACTATCTGAAGGTACTGCTAGTATAATAATATAAATTGATGCTATATGATATATCTGTACATAGGAACTTCTGTTATACCCTAGGATCTGTACATCATGATATATCCCCTCATGATAGGGTTGTGCGGCTCATAGGCTGGACTTACTCTGTTCGGCCCTCTAGGTAAGTCAATCTGTATCATCCACCAATCTGCAATGATCTATGTAGATTTTGGCCCATTGCAATCACTCTGGGCTATCTCAAACCTCTATCATCATCTAACCGGCTACCTCAACCTAGCATGCTGGGGAGACTGTAAATCTCTCCTAGCACAATTAGACGGAATCCACATGCTATTTGAGTCATGTGGTTGCACGTGTCTAAAACTAGCAACGGTACCGTGCTCTACTGTAATTATATCTGTCTGTAATTTCCCCAGGGATCTGATATCGTGTAACACTGTAAACATAAATATATATATACTCATCTTGCTGCTTTTAACATGATTTCAAAAACAAAAAATAACACTATATTTCTAAGCTATATTATCTGTATGCTCTGTATATAATATCTGTGTGCTCTATATATAATATCTGTATACTCTGTATATCTGCTGTAGCATCTTGATGCTATCACTGTATAATCTGTCAAAGTGTTATGGTCTAGAAATCATGTTTTTCTTTAAAAATACTGTAAGTCTCATTCATTTCTAATATTATGAAATATCTGAATATCTGTATATCTGAAATACTGTAAAATCTATATATGCAGGGTACTGTAATAACTCATGCCACACATCTGAATAAACGTAATCTCATGCTCAATTTCTATAATTTCTGCTATAAAAATAATATTCATAATTCTCTGGAAAAATAATTTGATATACATGCTTGAAACACTCATTCATAATCTTCTTTATACATAATAAAAATTGCTAGCATAGCATATTTCCCTTTAACTCTGAAAAGCCCCTATTAAATTCTGGCCCTATACCCGCAGGGTTCCTGGTTCAACATCCTGAAAACAATATCCCCCAGAACAAAATATCAGTATTTCCTTACCTACAACATTTCTCATATCTACAAGGAAGACATAATCTGAATAAAATACCTTACCTTGGATTTGGGATGAATTTCAAATCAGCTTTCCCCATGATCTACTCCGGCAGACTTGCAGAGAACTTCACTGGGAGCATCGTGGTGGCCTTGAATCTTCAATCCGGTGAGAAATGGGGCCAAGATCGAAGAGATAAGGGGAGGGGGTCATAGAAGAAAGAGAGAGAGAGAGAAAGAGAGAGAAAGAGAGAGAGAGAGAGAGAGAGAGAGAGAGAGAGAGAGAGAGAGAGAGAGAGAGAGAGAAGGGTTTTGCGCTGGAATTTGATAAAAAAATATGAGTTTCAGCTATTTATAGGGCTGGATTTGTCGACGAGACACGTCACCTCGTCGACGAGTCCTTCAATAATTTCGTTGACAAACTTCCTCCCTCGTTGACGAATTTCAGATTGTTCCAAAAACCCTTCTCAGTATCTGCTTGTCGACGAGGTGTAGCTTCGTCAATAAGGTCCCCTTATGCGCTCATCGACAAATTCCCTGTGTTTGTCGACGAGACCCTGTGTAAGAATCCCAGGTTGTTATATTCTCTTCTCCTTATAAAATTTCGTCCTCAAAATTTACTATCTGTATCTCCATTTTTCATCCCATAAAGGAAAATGGTCTACTTATTTTATTACTTGCCCTCACTTATGGTGGAGGAATACCGTGGTTACATACTATGTTCTAGGAGATTACATATATAAAACTAATAACTACTTTTATCTATTTAATATATGTACCTACAAAAGAAACACTATCTAGATACTATACTTTACCTGATTACCTCTATACCTCTTGGAACAACTGCGGGTATTTTTGTCTGATCTGCTCCTCGAGTTCCCAAGAAGCTTCCTCTATAGCGTGATTCTTCCACAAAACTTTTACTAACTGAATTTCTTTTGTACGTAATTCTTGTGTCTTTCTATCTAATATCTATATCGGTACTTCTTTATAAGCTAATGAATCCTTAAGCTCTATTTCTGTGTAGCTAATGATGTAGGATGGGTCTGGGACGTATTTCCTTAACATAGCAACATGAAACACGTTGTGTATTCTGGATAAAATTGGCGGCAAAGCTAGCTTGTAGGCAACTGACCTTATTCTCTCTATTATCTCAAAAGGACCAATATACCTAGGGCTCAACTTACCCTTCTTCCCAAATCTCATAATCCCTCTCATAGAAGTTACTTTTAAAAAAGCCCGATCACCCACTTTAAATTCTAACTTTCGGCAGTGTCTGCATAACTTTTTTGCTGACTCTGGACGGTATTGATTCTTTCTTTAATTAGTCGGACCTTGTCACAAGCTTGCTAAACGATCTCTAGACCCAAAACTCGCCTCTCTCCTACCTCATCCCAGAAAAGAGGAGAACGACATCTCTTGCCATATAGTGCCTCATATGGGCCATGCCAATACTAGACTAGTAGCTATTATTATGGGCAAATTCAACTAGTGGTAGAAACTGAGTCCAGCTACTTCCAAAATCTAGCACACACGCACGAAGCATATCTTCTAAGGTCTGAATTGTCCTCTCAGTCTGACCATCTGTCTGAGGATAGAAAGCTGTACTAAATGCTAACTGTGTACCCGTAGCCTCCTGAAAGCTTTTCATGAATCGTGAAGTAAACCGAGGATCCTGGTCTAAAACTATGGATACTGGTACACCATGGACGTAAACTATCTCCTGAACATATATCTCTGCCAGTCTGTCCATGGAATAGCCGACTTTAATAGGGATAAAATGGGCAGTCTTCATCAAACGATTAACAACTACCCAAATTGCATTCAATCCCTACCGCACTAGTGGTAACCCCGTAACAAAATCCATACAAACGTGGTTCCACTTCCACTCTGGAATAAACAATGGCTGCAGCTGTCATGCTGGTCTTTGGTGCTCAGCCTTTACTTGCTGGCACGTCAAGCACTGCTGGACAAACTCGGCTATCTCTCTCTTCATTCCACTCCACCAAAAGTACTCTCGTAGATCCCTGTACATTTTAGTACTGCTAGGATGGATTGTGTATAGTGATCTGTGAGCCTCCTCCAATATAATTCTCCTGATCTCGGTATCAGTGGGACCACATAGCCTAGTACGGAAACGCAGGGCTCCGTTATCTGATATGCTGAACTCCTCTCCCTGACCATCCCTCACTCTAGCCATCACCTCTGCCAACTTTGCATCATCTCTCTGAGTTGCTTTAATTTTATCATATAGGGTAGGCTGTATAACTAAGCTGGCACAAAACCCTGGGGACTATCCTCTACCAACTCTATGCTGAGTCTCTCCAAATCCATCAAAATCGAGTGCTAAATCTCCATGGCTGCTAGTGCTGGTCCCATTGATTTTCTACTCAGTGCATCTGCTACTACATTCGCTTTTTTTGGGTGGTAATTAATAGTACAATCATAATCTTTAATAAGCTCTAACCACCTTCTTTGTCCTATATTCAATTCTCTCTGAGTGAAGAAATATTTCAAACTTTTATGATCCGTAAAAATTTTGCATTTCCCACTATACAGAAAATGCCTCCAGATTTTAAAAGCGTACACCACTGCAGCTAACTCCAAATCATGCATAGGGTAATTCTTCTCATATTCTTTAAGTTGTCTAGAAGCATATGCAATAACCCTGCCGAGCTGCATCATTACACACCCAAGCCCTTTCAGGGATGCATCATTATATATTACAAAACCATCATCTCCTGATGGAATAGCCAACACTGGGGCTGTAACCAACCTTTGCTTCAACTCTTGGAAGCACCGCTCATAGTCATTAGTCCATTCAAACCTTACATTTTTTCTCGTAAGTCATGTCAACAGACTTGATAAACTAAAAAATCCCTCTACGAAGCCTCGGTAATAGCCTGCCAATCCTAGAAAACTTCGAACCTCTTGAACATTTCCAAGCCTCACTCAATTAACCACTGCCTCTATTTTACTCGGATCAACAGATACACCCGCCTCAGAAATCACATGACTAAGAAAAGAAACTTGTTTCAGCCAGAATTCATGTTTCTTGAACTTCGCATATAACTTTCTCTCTCTCAATGTCTGCAATACCAGCCTCAAATGATGCTCGTGCTCCTTAAAACTCCTCGAGTAGACCAGTATATCATCAATAAATACAACTACGAATTGGTCTAAGTACTGATGGAACACTCGGCTCATTAAATCCATAAATACCGCTGGTGCATTAGTCAACCCAAATGGCATCACCAAAAATTTGTAATGCCCATATCTCGTACGAAACGTCGTTTTCGAGATGTCCTCTACCCTCACTTTCACTTGATGGCAACCCGACCGCAGGTCGATTTTAGAATAAACCTGGGACCCTTGGAGCTGATCAAACAAATCGTCGATCCTGGGAAGAGGATATTTATTCTTAATTGTTAGTTTATTTATTTCTTGGTAATCTATACACATCCTCATGGTCCCATCTTAATTTTTCACAAATAAGACTGGTGCTCCCCAGGGCGACACACTGGGCCTGATGAATCCTTTATCTAGTACTTCTTGCAATTGACCCTTCAGTTCTTTTAATTCAGCTGGGGCCATCCGATAAGGAGCTTTAGATACTGGTGCTGACCCCAGTAGAAGATCCATAGTAAACTCAACTTCACGGTCTGGTGGCAAACCAGGTAATTCCTCTAGGAATACATTTGAGAAATCTCTAACTACAGGGACATCAGGTTGTTTCAGTTCTTCTTTCAAAGATTCCTTAATGTAAGCAAAAAATCCCTGGCAGCCTTCTTGGATCAATTTTCTCACCTGAACAGCTGACACAAGCTGTGGCGAAGAACGTACTCGCGAACCAAGAAATCTATATTCTAGCTCACCTGGAGGTCTGAAAATCACTTCTTTCAAATGACAGTCAATACTAGCATGATTATCTGCCAACCAATCCATACCCAAAATGATGTCAAACCCCTGCATATCTAATATCACCAAATCAGCTGGCAATATCTTTCCCTGAATAGTTACTGGAAATCTCCTAAGTACCCTTCTACATTTCACCACTGACCCAGTCGGCGTGGCAACACCCAACCCAATATCTAGCAACTGTGCCTCATACCCCATTAACTTAGCATATACCGCAGAAAAAAAAAAGAGTGGGTGACACCTGTATCAAATAAAACAATAGCTATAAATGAGAAAGCAGTAAGGGTACCTATAACTACATCTCCAGCTGCATCAGTGTCACCCGGCGTCAATGCGTACACTCTCACGGGTTCCATATTCCTTTGCTATCTTCCATGGGGCACTTGATAACCACCTCGGTATGGTTTGGGAGCTGGTACCCAAGCTGTTAATCCCTGACATGACCAAGATTTGTGCCCGGGTCTCCCACACCGATAGAAATCGCCCTCACCCATCCTGCACTCATCTGGATGTCTACGGCCACATCTAGGATAGACAGGAGTAGCCCGTCCACCATGAAAACCACCACGGCCCATCATCTGTCTCATAACACCTCCATTGAGATCTATTATCCATGGCCCTCAACTAGAGCTCGCCTGCAAATTCTGAGGCATAGACCTTTTCCTCTGACCCTGAGCTGTAGCGCTCCTCTGCATACCACTCTCAATAACAGCAGCTCTGTCCACCACCTCGGCAAATGTCTGAGCTCAAAAGTCGATAACTTGCTCAAATAAACTCTGGTTCAATCCCTCTTCAAACTTCCTAGCCTTTTTCTCTTCGCCTGGTGCTAAATTAGGGGCGAAACGGTATAACTCAAGAAATCGTGCAGCATACTGTGTCACCGTCATCAAACCCTGAGTCAGATGTAGAAACTCTGCTACCTTTGTGCTCCGAATGATAGCAGGGAAATATTGCTCAAAGAACAAATCCTTGAATCAACTCCATGACACTGGCACTAGATCCGACCTCTACTCCTCAATCATACGCGCTGATCTCCACCAGCGCTTTGCCTCTCCTATCAATTTAAATGTCGCAAATGTCACTTTCTACTCGTCTATACATGCCAGTACTGTTAAAATATCCTCGACATCCTAAACCCAATTCTCAGCCACAATCGGGTCAGGTCCTCCAGCAAAAGAAGGAGGTCTCATCCACATAAACTGCTCGATCGTACAACCACGCACTCCTCCACTCCTGGCTATCTCAGCCACCACCTGCTGAGTGACGCTGCGCAGTACGACATCTGTATCTCCACCTCCCATACTGGAAAGTCCTGGTTTGTCACCTCCAGCATCTGTACCACTGCTACCTGGATCTATCCCTGAAAATACACAAAACACTATTTTAAAATCCTATACGGATCTACTTTATTCCATCCAACTAAAACCTCAAATTTACTGTGAACTATTTCCCTTGTTCCTACCCCAAAAATTCAATCTTGCAACCCAAACACACGACTCGTTGATAGTTTACTATAATTTTCCTGAAATTGTCACCCTTTGAAAAACACAGCAACTACCATGATTATCCTGTATTCAGACCACGGAACACAACCTCAAATTCTTTTCCTATATTCTGGTATTGTATCCGCTGCATTTTGGAGTCTACAGAACCTAGCAACCTAGGCTCTGATACAAAACTGTAACGACCAGCTATTTATTCAATATTTTTTTTTTGAATATAATAAATGTCATCTGTCTGAATACTGATAATAACATCTTAGGCCCAAAGAGCGTTGAGGAAACTCTGTCTGTCATATATAACTAAGCAGCGGTACATAAAACTGGGAACTGCTAAATACAATACAATATACTAGAAAACTATACTGCTCTACAATATATTTACAATACAAAATATCCAGTGACGTCACTAAAATCTGATAACTATCCCATAACACGGTTATCTAAAGAATACCTACCCTTCCTACAAGGCAACTCAAGTCAATCTTTACTCACGAGCCTGATCTGCTCGCCTAGATGGATCTCCTGAAAAATGGTAAGTCACTAGGATGAGACAACGCTCAGGAAGTGGAAATATGCTATTACTAGTGTGTGGCGAGTTAAATAATTAAAATATTGAAATAATACTATAATCTGAGGAAACTGATAAACTGTATAGAATATATTTATTAATTATGTAATCTTTAAAATATGGCTGTGTATCTGAGTTTATTATCTGAAGGTACTGCTAGTATAATAATATAAATTGCTGCTATGTGATATATCTATACATAGGAACTTCTGCTATACCCTGGGATCTGTACATCATGATATATCCCCTCATGATAGGGTTGTGCGGCCCGTAGGCTGGACTTACTCTGTTCGGCCCTCCAAGTAAGTCAATCTCTATCATCCACCAATCTGTAATGATCTATGTAGATCTTGGCACACTACAATCACTCTGGGCTATCTCAAACCTCTATCATCGTCTAACCAGCTACCTCAACTCAGCATGCTGGGGAGACTGTAAATCTCTCCTAGCATGGTTAGACGGAATCCACATGCTATCTGAGTCATGTGGTTGTACGTGTCTAAAACTAGCAACGGTACCTTGCTCTGCTGTGATTATATCTCTCTGTAATTTCCATAGGGATCTAATATCGTGTAATACTGTATACATATATATAAATATATACTCATCTTGCTGCTTTTAACATGATTTCAAAAACAACCATAACACTATATTTCTAAGCTATATTATCTGCATGCTCTGTATATAATATCTGTGTGCTCTGTATATAATATCTGTATACTTTGTATATAATATCTGTGTGCTCTGTATATAATATCTGTATACTATGTATATCTGCTGTAGCATCTTGATGCTATCACTATATAATCTGTCTGAGTGTTATGGTCTAAAAATCATGTTTTTCTCTGAAAATACTGTAAGTCTCATTCATTTCTAATATTATGAAGTATCTGAATATCTGTATATCTGAAATACTGTAAAATCTATATATGTAGGGTATTGTAATAACTCATGCCACACATTTGAATAAACGTAGTCTCATGCTCAATTTCTATAATTTCTACTATAAAAATAATATTCATAATTCTCTGGAAAAATAATCTGATATACATGCTTGAAACACTCATTCATAATCTTTTGTATACATAATAAAAATTGCTAGCATAGCATATTTCCCTTACCTTAACTCTGAAAAGCCCTTATTAAATTCTGGCCCTATACCTGCAGGGTTCCTGGCTCAACATCCTGAAAACAATATCCCCCAGAACAAAATATCAATATTTCTTTACCTACAACATTTCTCATAACTACAAGAAAGACATAATTTGAATAAAATACCTTGCCATGGATTTGGGATGAATTTCAAATCAACTTTCCCCACGATCTACTCCGGCAGACTTGCAGAGAATTTCGCCGGGAGCGTCGTGGTGGCCTCGGATCTTCAATCCGACGAGAAATGGGGCCAAGATTGAAGAGAGAAGGGGAGGGGGTCGTAGGGGAGTGAGAGAGAGAGAGAGAGAGAGAGAGAGAGAGAGAGAGAGAGAGAGAGAGAGAGAGAAGGGTTTTGCGTTGGAATTTGATAAAAAATCTGAGTTTCAGCTATTTATAGTGCTAGATTCGTTGACGAGACACGTCATCTCGTCAATGAGTCCTTCAATAATTTCGTCGATGAACTTCCTCCCTCGTTGATGAATTTTAGACTGTCTCAAAAACCCTTCTCGGTATCTTCTCATTGACAAGGCGTGGTTTCGTCGACGAGGTCCCCTTATGCGCTCGTCGACAGATTCCCTGTGTTTGTCGACTAGACCCTGTGTAAGAATCCCAGGTTGTTACACCAACTATATCCTTCAGAACTCTGAACAACTTCCTGAAAATTAGAATCACTACTAGTAATCATATCAAATGCAACTAAGTCCTCAAACCCATACCTGACTGGAGGCTTAACATTCCTCCTTTCTCTGCCGATGTTTAGCCTTGTAGGCTTATGTCTATCACCTGTCTGAGAAATTTTCTAAGGAACTGTAGCCTGTCTTACTTGTGCAACAGAATCAACAACAATAGTTTGAGTACTACCCATACCTGAATTCTGAATACTATCCAGCTCCACCTAAATAGGTACTCCCGCTGAATCAGACTCCACCTTTTTATCAGCATTCTCCTTCAACATGGGTTCCTCATCGAAGACCACATCTTTGCTAATGACCACCTTCCGCGTCATAAGGTCCCATAACCGGTATCCCTTCACTCCTTCTTGGAAACATAGAAATATGCACGGTTTGGACTTAGAGTCCAACTTGGATCTTGCATGTTCCTGCACATGCACATACGATGGACAACCAAATATTCTCAACATAGAGTAATCTACTGGCTTACCTATCCATGCCTCCTCAAGAATCTTTGCGTCAATAGTTGCAGAAGGAGACCTGTTTACCAGGTAGCATGCCATACTCACTGCTTCTACCCATAATGACTTAGGCAGATTAGCTTGAATCCTCATACATCTTGCCCTTTCTAGTAATGTTCTGTTCATCCTTTTAGCCACCCCATTCTGTTGTGGCCCATGTGGAACTGTATAGTGCCTAGTGATCCCCTTTTCCTTGTAGAAGTAATTTAATTGGCTATTTTTGTACTCCATTCCATTGTCAGATCTCAGAAACTTCACTTGTTTCCCTGTTTGTTTCTCTACCTGAGTTTTCCATTCCATGAACTTACTAAATACCTTACTCCTGTGCTTAAAAAAATACACCCTGGATTTCTTGAAAAATTCATCAATAAATGAGACAAAATAAATAGCACCACTGTGAGACTGTACCTGTACTGGACCCCATACATCTGAATGAATGTACTCCAACACCTCCTTGCTCGTATGCTTTCCTATTCTGAAACTCACCCTTTGTTGTTTACCAAATAATTAGAAAGTTGCAGAACTTAAGCTTACAACAAGAATTACCTCCTAGTAAGTCCCATCTGTGCAGCTCCTGCAAACCACGCTTACTCATATGATCCAACCTCATATGCCACAAAGTAGTATCATCTATATTTTTATCTGAAGAGATACTAGCTGCAGCTCCACCTGTCATTGTGCTACCCACCAAAGTGTGCAAATTGTTTCTCAGATGACTCTTCATTACTATCAGTGAACCTTTAGCCGCTTTTAGCACAACATCACTAGCTAAAAAAGAGAAACCATTACTGTCCAAAGAGCCCTAGGAAATCAGATTCTTTTTAAGATTTGGAACATGTCTCACATCCCTGGTGGATCTAACCACACCATCAAACATCGTGATTCTGACCGTTCCAATACCAAGAATACCATAGGAAGCATCATTACCCATCAACATCGTCCCTCTAGAGATTGGTTCATAGGAGTCAAACCAGTCCCTGTATGGACACATATGATATGAGCACGCCGAATCAAAAGTCCAAGTATCGACTAAGTAACTGGAACATGTAGTAACAACCAAAAGATCCCCATCAAAAACTGATGAACTGCTCTCCACTACAATTGCCTGCTCAATATTCTTCCTATTCTTTTCCTTTAAATCTCTTTTCCTCCTTAGATAGTCCTTTTTCATATGCCCTTCTTATCCACAATAAAAACAACCACTCCTCTAGTTCCCATTCTTACCCCTGGACTTGGATCGATATTTCCCTCGATTCCAATTACCCTTGCTAGAACTCCTGCCCCATTGTTGGCTAGGCTCACCCTTAGCCACCAACCCTTCCCCATGTCCTAGATAATCTAGTTTGTAAAAATTCTCACTCTCCAGAATGGCAGTAGTAACCTCATCTAAGAGTCTCCTTACCTAGTAGTAGTGTGGTTTTCAAAGTATCAAGTGAGTTGGGAAGCGAATACAACATAATCAGTGCTTTATCTTCCTCCTCAATTTTTACCTCAATACTCAGCAACTGCATGATTATTTTATTGAAATAATTGAGGTGGTCTCTGACTGTTGTGCCCTCGGTCATCCTTAACTGATACAACTGTTTTTTTAAATACAATCTATTAATAAAGGACTTGAACATATTAATAATCTCCAATTTTTCCAAAGCTCTGTTGGTGATGTTTCATTCAACACACTGTATTTAATTTCTGGAGCTAAACTTAAGCGAATGGTACTTACCGCTTTCATTTCCAAATCCTCTCACTGATCATTTGACATGGTGTGATGACCTGCTTAATTTTCATATTTTTTTTTTTTGCAATACAATAAAACCCAGCAAATCATAATCCACTTGGACCTATGGGTTCCAGGGATATAACAAAAGTACAGTACAAAAGCCTAAGCAGTAGGAAAACATAAATCATATACATAAATACAAAATCATCCATCACAATACCAGAGTTACTACAACCACTGTATTTATATACACACAGCTCACATTCCAAAAGATATCTTAAGGCCATCCCACAAAATACATCCGACCTTATCAAAACACTTACCCTTCTAGAAGGGCAGATCGATAGTACTAGATCAATGGGGCTTTATCCGCTCTCCTAGCAGGGGATCCTGAAATGTTTATAAAATTTTGGGGTGAGACACCTCTCAGTAAGGGAAATAAACTAACACTAGTATGTGGCAACATGAGCATTTATGTGATATACATATAATCATAAAACATAACCAGTAAAACTATATATACATCATTTTTGGGAAAACATGTATAATCAACATGGCAGAATATAATGGTTTCCATAGCATAATTCATCTCATATAAATAATAATACGAAAACAATCTTGGTAGGTTAACTGGATATTGTCATGTATTACCCCCACATGACTGGGTTGTGTGGCCCGAAGGCGGGACCTGATAATGGTTGGCCGACCACTGCCAAGTCAAAAGTACAATCTGTAAGTCTGATGGGTTTGCTAGACTTGGTCCGTACACCAGGGGCGCTCACACACTTCTTAAAAATCACATCGACCATCCAATCTCACACCACTCTGTACAGCAGCTTTAACACAAATATCATGATCATGATGACCATGGACGTATAGCAATGGTACCGTGCAAGTGCTAGCCTAGAGCAAGCCAACCAGGTTCTGATATCATATAACATATACTGAAACTGTGATGCATGGATATTTTATATCATTAATTATCAAATCAATCATATCATTTTGCATATATACATATATCATGAAAATCATCGGCTTATACGCTGGTCTTTTACATTTTACCATAGCTCGGCCCTTACGCTGGCACATCATATCCAAAACTCAGCCCGTACGCTGGCAAATCACATCCATAGTTTGGCCCGTACGCCAGAAAATCATAATCATGGCACGGCCTGTACGCCGGCAAATCATATCCGTAGCTCAGCCTGTATGCTGGCAAATTATACACATAGCTCGGCTCATACATCGGCAAATATATCAAAACCTCGGCCCATACGCCGGTTTTCGTTTATAAAAATCTGTATCATTAACACATTTCCAGAAAACAGTTTTTCATTGTAATTCCTACTCATGCCACACAAAATAGGTTTTTCATATATCTAACATACCATCATTTTTAGAAGTATTTCCCAAATATAAATCATATATAAATATATTTATTTCTTTGAAATAAAATGCTATAATATTATACATACTTTTCATAAAATGCGAGCTTAGTTTATCCCCTTACCTGTGTCCTGAAAAGCCCCTAAATCAAACATTTCTGCACCCGTAGGGTTTCCTGTTCAACACCTTGAAAACGGCAATTCCCAGAACTAAAGTTCAGTATTTCTAATCATATTACACTTTCTACAACTGTCAAATAGGCAAATACTGAGTAGAAAACCTTATTCTGGATTTGGGATGGTTTCCAACTTAGCCCCACCGACGATCCGCTCCGACAGACTTGTAGAGAACTTTCCCAGGAGTGTCGTGGTGGCTTCAAATTGTCGAATCGACAAAAAGTCGGCCTGAGATCTTAGAGAGAAGGGTGGGGTCCCAAGGATAAGAGAGAGAGAGAGAGAGGTTCTGCGCAGAAAATGAACTAAAAAATCACGCTTAGCCCTATTTATACAGCAGGATTCGTCGACGAGCCACGTCACCTTGTCGACGAGTCCTGTAGAAACTTTATCAACGAACCTCAACCCTCGTCGATGAATTTCATGCTTCCAAAAATCCTCTCTTGGTATTTTATCATTGACGAGACTAAATTTCATCAACGAGATCCTGAAGAACCCTCGTCAACGAAACCCCTGTGTTCGTCGACGAGGCCTGAAAAATTTCTTGGGATTATCCCATCCAAAATGTAACGTCGTTGACTGCCTCCTTTTGTTCTTGTTTCCATTTCCCCTTTATTTTTATTATTTAAATACCATTATTTTTCCGGTCATTACACATGGTCTCTAGCTTCTTGTCTTTCCTATACAGTGCCTTAATAAGTCCCTGTTGGACCAACACATCCTTCACAGTGCTCTGCCACAAACTGAAATTATTTTATCCATTAAAGGGCTCCACCTTAAACTTGGCCGTTGAAGTAATCGCCATTTAAAGTTTTTTTTCTCTTTCTTATGACGTTAGAGCTTCATGGGGAGGATCTGCGCCTCGACTTGACCCGTTCCGCTCGACTCGGATCCCCGCTCCACTGCACGTGTGACCCGCACGTGTTCTAGCAAACCCGGATGTTGACATGCGCCTTGACCTGGCGGGTTCCGCTTGCATCCGACCCGCAACCCAACCTCTTGACCCGCATGTCAACCCGTTACGTTCCGTACCCAACCCGATTCTAAATCCGGGTCTGTCACCCAATTTTGGCATTATTCATCATGTTCTTTATTTGCGAAATTTTTTTTTTCTTTCTGATTTTTTTTTTCACACCTTCAATTGAAAAATGATCCTACTCCAATTGAAAAAATTATGGAATAATTTTTCGGCACTTGATCTGAATTTGCGTACCTTAATTCGATATGAACGAATCGCTCTGATCTTGAGCACTTCCGCGGAAAAACTATCCAAAAAATTTCTTTTGGTCTGATATGATCTATCAGATCTGCACCCAATCGAAACGATTCTCTAATACCACTTGTTAACGCGCAGCAATTTTAATCTCCCGATCAACAAAATAAATAGAACAAAGAACATTCATAGAAAAAATGTAGACGATAGATTTTACGTGGTTTAGCAAGATTGCCTACCTCCACGGAGTATGCACCTGGAGAAAAATCCACTATGAAACGATGAAAATACAAGATTTGATCAAACTCTCCTCGATCTTAGATCCCTTGTACACCCGTTCACCATTTCCAACCAGTGAAGAAAAAATCTTCGTAGAGAGAATGCCCCCTCTAACTCTCCTTGCACAAAATGACAAGCAATACACTCTTTTTCCCATGGCTTTCAAACATATATATGACACCACACAACCGTTGGATTTAGAGAAGATCCAACGGTTGAAATAAAAGCCACAATAAATAAATAAATAAAATATTTTTTAAACAGTTTGCAAGTTAGAAAAGAGTCTATATGGCCTCAAGCAAGTGCCGATACAGTGGTATAAAAAGTTTGACTCTTTCATCGTGGGTCATGGTTACAAGAGAACTGTAGCGGATCAATGCGTCTACATTCAAAAATTCCCTGATGGTAATTTCCTCATATTGACGCTTTATGTTGATGACATGTTGATTGTTGGACAGGATGTAGGTATCATTACAAAACTAAAGCAAGAACTGTCCAAGTTCTTTGACATGAAGGACCTAGGCTTAGCTCAGTAGATATTGAGCATGAAAGTTGTTTGTGACAGGAAAGCCAAGAAATTGTGGTTGTCACAGGAAAATTATGTTGAATGGGTGCTTGAAAAGTTCAACATGAAGAATGCAAAGCTAGTCACTACTCCATTGGAAAATCACTTCAATTTGAGTAAAAGATCGTGTCCTTCTTCGAGGAAATAATTGGAAGAAATGGAAGCAATCACATACTCGTCAGCAGTTGCTAGTTTGATGTATGCAATGGTTTGTACAAGGCCGGATATTGCCCACACGGTAGGTGTTGTGAGCAAGTTTCTTTCAAATCCAAGCAAAGACCATTAGGAAGTAGTTAAGTGGATTTTTAGGTATTTGAAGTATACATCAAAGATATGCTTGTGTTTTAGGGGAGCTGAACTAGTCTTGGAAGTATATACTGATTTTGAGATGGTAGGTGATCTTGATAGTAGGAAATCTAACTCAGGATTTCTTTTCACTTTTGCAGGGGGAGTAGTCTCATGGTAATCCAAGTTGCATAAGTGTGTTGCTTTATCTACAACAAAGGTAAAGTACATTACTGTAACGGAAGCTGGTAAAAAAATGTTGTGGTTGAAGCGGTTTATCCAAGAACTAGGTGTCACACAGAAAGAGTACAAAGTACATTGTGATAGTCAGAGTGCGTTGGACTTGAGCAAGAATTCAATGTATCATTCCTGAATGAAGCATATCGACATTCGCTATCATTGGATATGCGAAGTGATGGAACAACAGCTGTTAAAGCTAGTGAAGATTTACACAGACAAAAACCATGCAGACATATTAACAAAAGTAGTGACTCGTGAGAAGTTTGAGCTATGTAGAGACACAATCAAGATGGATACCGATTGAAGAATGATTGCATACATTCTCCTTTGATGGGTATGGAAAGGGAGAATTGATAGGTCCATGCCCTAACTAAAGCAGGAATCAAGGTGGGAATTATTCAGGTGGTAGTTGAATTTCCATTACTCACCTGCGGATGGTTCTCCACAAAATCAGGAGAAAGATTCAAATGTGGTAGTGACAATTTTTCTTGAGTGTTTAATCCTCTTCTTTGTATAAATAGGTGTGTGTTATGAATGTGAAGATTATAAGAAAATAATAGAGTTGGGGGTAGTAAGGCAGAGAAAGCTATGAGAGTTGAGAGAGTTTTGAGTGAGAATTTTATCTCCTCCTCTTCCTCCTCCTTCGTATTTTTCAAAAAATACATACTTAACTATCTCTCCCATGGATGTAGGTTGATATTAGCCGAACCATGTATATCTCGGTGCCCTTTTGTGTGTATTTTTATCTATGTTTTGTTCAGGTTTCCCAACAGAGATAGCAATGAGAAGCAACAAGTTTCCAAAGAGAAATATTCAGAAACAGAGGAGTAAAAAGGTTAGCATCCATTTCTTTTAATTTTGTTTGCTTTATGTTGGGAATTAAATTGTTCACAATTAAATTGAGAATGAGTTCAAACAAAATTCAATGGAATTAGTAATTTCCAAAGATTAAAGATTCAAATTGAATGCCTAAAGTTTGAATAAAAATATTACGAAGATCCCTAACACTAGACCTAGATATTAAATTTGGATCCAAGAAGATAGACAAAAAAAAAAAAAAAACCTAAATACCCATATATATATATTCGAAAACCCCATATCCAATATGTATTTTCTCCAGATGGCTGGATTGCTGCCACGTCAACGAGTCATGTCAAGTGCTCTACACCTATTAGTTTTCATCATGTGGCGTGATGTAACCTCACTATGTGCCACCACCAATTTAAAAAATAAAAATAAAAATAAAAAAATAAAAAATGTCTCCTACTACCACGTATTGCCTCCAATTTTTTTTAAAAAAATAATATATATAAAAAATTTAAAAATATTTCCTGCTGCCATGTGTCGCCACTAATGGTTGGCACATGATAGCCGCGTTTCTACTCTTCCCCCGAACTAGGTCAACTCGATTTGATCTGGGTCAACTTAGGTTGACCTTTTGACTCAATTTAAATTAGTTGAACATGTTTGACCATCCTGAATCGTCCTATTTTATTTTTGAATTTTTTAGATTAATATTTTTAATTTAAAAAAATTAGGAAAATAGTGAAGAAAGTAAAAAAAAAAAAAAAATCAAGAAAAATCATTACAAAATTTTTTTAAAAAATTATATGAGTAATTTTTGACTTAGATAACAAAAAAATGGAAAAAATTACCCAAAATAAATAAAACGAAGACAAAATATTTTAAAAATCCTAGAAAATTATAGGAAAATGTTAAAAAATTCAGAAAAATTCTTGAAAAATATTGAAAAGTTTTGGGATTGTTTTATAGACTTTTTGTTTGATTTTTATGAATTTGTTAAATTGTTTCATGTGTATATATATATATATATATATATATATATATATATATATATATATACATACTGTGTGTGTGCGTCCTAATAATTAAACAAAGGGTATTGAGGTATTAGAGACCTCACCTATAGTAGTTTTAAAGACAATTAATCTAATAAGATCCCCTTCTTTGAAGATATTATTAAACATTCTTAAATCACACTTTATTTCACATTTTCTTTTAAAATCTTAATATTTATTTACTTTTTAAGGAGTTAATTAAGACCATTAAATTTAATTTAGAAATTATTAATAGTTAATTAGGTACTGTTCGTAAAAAGGGTGTTTAGGGGGTGTTAGTACCACCTCCTCATGTAATTGAATTCCTGATCCCAATTCTGGTAAATGCAGACTGAGACTATTAGTTCTTTGGCCTAAGATTAATCTAGAGACCATTCAACAAGTAATAATTTAGTGAACTAACCGCACTTCGGAAGATAACAGGTTAGTATTGACTTCCTCGAACCTTCAATATTATCAGCCCTCGTCCATTCAGATGCTTTTTCGAAATGTTGTGACACTAAATACTTAGTGAAGGTTCATCTAAATAAAAAAATCTAGGTCAAAGAAAACAAACATTAGTTACAAGATAATTAAAAGGAAATGATATACAAATTATATGTGAGGTCATGAAAACATAAATTAAAGTATTGTATTTTGCATGCGCAAAATAAACAAAAAAGTTAATAATTTATTTATATAGTCAAAACTAAGTCATTAAAAAATTCGTATCTAGAAAAGATATGCATTTCTAATGGTGTAAGATGTAGTTGCTCAAGTCGAACATGCTTATTCTACTTAATTAAAGACTTAGAACAAGTTAAAAAGAACCAACCTAATCACAAAATAATATAAAAGATGTTTTATCCCAATTCATCTATTTTCAAAACTTGGGAAAAACGTTTTTGTTTTATTATTTTTATATGGAAGGGTAAGCTTTGGAAAAAAAAAATGTTTATACAAAAAAGATTTAGAAGCCTTCTGGGGAAGTGAGACAAACGTACCTTTAGCCCTCTTTGTTTGCCCTTGTTCACACACCATAATTTATTCAATTTTTTTAACTTGACTTACCATATGATCAAGGGGTTGTTCGATATTACTGTAAAAAAATAATAAAATAAAATTTAGGAAAAAAATTAAAAATTAAAATAGAAATTTATAAACTAAAAATACTAATATGTGTTGGTTAATATTTTTAAAACTAAAATGAATAATAACTTTATTCAAAAAATGTCGTTTTGTCCTTGAAGCAAATAACAATTAAAAAAATATAATTAAAATAATAAAATTGAAAAATAATGTAAATTAAAATTTTCATAATAACAAAAACTATTGTAATTATATTACTTAATTATTGTATTTCATAATTCACTTTATAAGAACAATCATATTGTATATAACAATTGAAAAGTAGTAAAAATATTTTTAATAGCTTTTATTATTATTATTATTTTAAAAAAATTCATGTATATTTTCGTTTTGCTTATATTTTAAATTCATTTGATCATTTTATTTTAATTTTACTTCAAAATTATGTATAAAATGAATGATTTTATCAACAAAAGTTAAAATTCTGGACATCAAAGTATTTTGACAATAGATTGTTAAAACAATTACAAAATATAACATATAATTCTTAATTTTTTTTAAAAAAAAAATAACTGAAAATCGATAACAAAAAGAAAAATGACAATGTAAACAAGCACATTTTATAATGTCTTTTTTCACTATTAGAATTTGTATTTATGTAACATTACTTAACTTCAATATTAGACCAACATAAAATTTTCTAGTCATCTATGTTAGTTGATAATTTTACTCGAAAAGTATTTTAGAAATAACAAGAAAATTAAAAATATAGATTAAAAAGTACTTCAATTTACTAACTATCTATTCATAAGAAGACCGTGCTCGTAACTTTAAATTTAAGTTGAAGCATCAATTTTAAAATTTGAGGTCCCAACTCTGACTTTTAAAATTCAAACATGTGGTCATGTTTTTTCAAGAGAAAATAGAGCTCGGGTAATTTTGTAAATATTTATATATATACTAATTATTTATTATATTTTACTTTCAAATTATAGACGGGGCATTTTAGATCCCTACACTCTTTTAACTTATTATTATTATTTTTGATTTTTCCATATTTGTGCCACCTCATCAAGTGCCTTTGTGGAGGACCCGTCCCTGCTCAGAGCCAATTGGGCAGCGTCCCTAAACTCCCCCATCTTCTTCCTCAGCACCCGCCCTTCGTCTCCTTCAATTATTCCCCTCACGCACTTCGCGATATCTCCCCGCTGCACCACCCCTTGCTCGTCGGCTTCCACCATCGCCGCCGCCCCCAACCCCCGCAGCATGGCGGCGTTCATCCTCTGCTCCGCGTAGAGCGGCCACGCCGCCATCGGCACCCCGTGCACTATGCTCTCCAGGGTCGAGTTCCACCCGCAATGGCTCAAGAACCCACCTGTGGACTCATGGGCCAGGACTTGAACCTGCGGAGCCCACGACGGCACAACGAAGCCCAATTTCTGAGTCCGGCCCAAGAACCCCTCCGGCAAGAAACTCAACGGGTCCTCCTTGTTTTGGGCCCCAAAGAAGGTGCCGTTCGCAGCCCTCTCGTTTGGGCTTCTCACAACCCAAAGGAACCTCTGCCCGCTCATCTCCAAGCCCAGTGCCAACTCGTGGATTTGCTTCAAGGACAGGGTCCCACCGCTTCCAAATGACGCGAACAACACCGAGCCACGTGGCTGCTCATCTAGCCACCGCAGACAACCGAACTCGTCTTCAAGACTCAGTTTAGTTGTCGAACCGGATTGTGTGAGCGGTCCAATAGGGTAAACTGGCGGTCGGTCTTGCTGTCCCTCGGCGTTTAAAGCCTTAAAAGTGCCTGGTTCTAGGTCAAAGAAGCTGTTGACCACTATTCCATCTGCGAGAGCGTACCTTTTGGCGTGGTGAAGAACCCACTTGTAGGCCTCGTCCTTTCTGTCTTGAACCGGGTCAATTAGGTCTCTACCATGAATTGGTATACACCCGGATAATTGAATCGGGTCGGGAAGGTCCCTGAACTCGCAGGAGCATATGACATCGAGCTCCGGCATGTGGAAGAACGATGACAGAACCATGGCAGTTGTGGGGAAGAAAATGTAGGAAGGAATGCCAATTTCCTTAGCTACGTCGAAGGGATCTGTGCCGAAGAGGTCCGTGACGAGGCCCACGAGTCGGGTCGACCTGCGTAGTGATTGGATTGATTTGCGTATGTCGGAAAGGGACCGTGTTAAGCTGAGTGAGATTCGAGTTTCGATTCTAACGTCAGAAGGGAGGTCGTCGAAGCTGACGGGCGGAAGGAAAATGGAGGTAATGGTTTTGGGTAAGGATCGGAGAAGCAATTGTTGGGCCGTCATGGGCGAGCCGTCATTGAGGACGATGAGTGTGATGGTAAACCGATGACGGAGAACGAGTTGCTTGGCGAACTCGGTGAGTGGGATAATGTGACCCATCCCAGGCGTGGGTATCATGGCCAAGTGAGGGGTCGGGTCATTCGGGTGGGTGTGTTCCATGATGGGTTGAGTTGCAAGGGGTAGGAGTTTGTGATGGGGTTTTAAATAGGGAGTGATATATATATATATATAAAAGGTACTTTAGGTTTTTCACACTTCACATTGTATTTGTGGTAGTTGGATGTCTAAAGAAGAAAATGTTCTATTTAAAAAATAATTGGGGAAAGGAATATTATAGAAAAACCAAAAAATTGTATGATTTTTTTTTTTCGAACATAGTATTTTGACTAACTTAATAGTTGCATGTGTGTTTGGTTGGTAAACAACCAGATCCTATTTTTGGGATTTTGAAATAAAATAATGGATATAATTTAATGCAAGGAAGGAATATTATTTTTTCTTTTTTAAAAAAGAGAAGCATTCATTAACAAAAATTGAAACTTGCAATGTTCACAATCATGGCCAGACATTATTTGTACTTGGGAAGATGAAATATAAATCAAGAAAATATAAATTGAAGTATTAATTTTTACTTATACAAAAAGTATTTTCTTATATATATATATATATATATATATATATATATATATATGCTTAATTTGACGTTTACAGTGTTTTGTTACTCTGATTATGGGTTTATAGAGAAACGAGAGAGAATTATGTTTGCCTTAGTTTTCTTTATGCCGTTTTGTTTGGCTTTTATTTTTTCAGTATTCTTGAAATCCAATAAAGTTCTAAGTTGAAGCATGCTTGACATTAAAAATGATTTTCGGGACTAACCAACTTTTCATTTTTCAAATATCAACTAGTTTTCTTAATTGATTTTAAAATTGTAAATACATGATTTTTTTTTCAAAATATGATTATAAACTGTGTTTGAAGGATTTTCAATTCAAATTACTTACCAACTTAAACTTTAAGTTGAATAGTTTATAGCATAAATATCCATGTTTTGAATTATTACAGGATTTGACCAAAAAAAAAAAAGAAAGTATCATGATTAGCCAAAAGGGCAAAAAATTTGAATTTTTGAAAAAACACAAAAGTCAATATCATTATATATATATATATATATATAGATTAATAAGGCTTAATTTATCCCCATCTCTATGGCCCAATTTCTAATTATGCCCATCAAAGAAATTATTGTAGAGAGGGCAAGTGGCAACATTATGTATGATCTAGTTATAAATTTTAGTTCTCAAACCTTGGAAAAATGAATTTTTATATATAAATAATTGTATAAAATCTACTTACAGGTTTATGAAAAGAAATTTCTTTTGAGACATTTTATTATAAATGCTTCGTGACTTGAATTAAATATAATTTTTTATGCATGAAATTTTTTGAGTCAATTATTTTTAACATATATTTAGGTAGTGCTTGACGATATCAATTTCAAACTTTAGATTTGGAAAAGAAAAAAAAAACCACTTAGTATAATTTTATGTTATATTTTGTTCATATTAGGATTTGGGGAGTTCATGAGTGAACTTGATATACATGAATGAATACCAACTTGATCCAAAAAATTAAACCTATTAGATCTTGGGTTCAATCATATATATAAACACCTATTACAAGTGATATTCTAAGCAATCTATCGCTGATCATTTGTGAGTTCCAAACACCACTTCCTTTTGAATGGAAGTCATTAGTTGATCACCTTCATGTCATGTAGCCAACTATGAGTCACTACTCAATTATTGGAAAATCATGAAATCATGGGAGTCTGCTCACTTATAAACATTCGTAAGGATCCACCACTCCCCTTCTACGGGATCAACATCTGTAGGAACACATGCATGAACATTCAAATCTAATTTAAATCATTGGCTTTGATATCACTTGTTAGGATTTGGGAAGTTCATGGGCGGACTTGATATATATGAATGAGCACCAACTTGACCTAACAGCTTAAACTTATTGGGTCTTTGAGGCCAACCATATATATATACCCATCATGTACATGTGGAATTCTCAATAATCTCCCCCCTGATCACTCGTGATTTCCAAACATTCCCCCTTATAGAAGTCATCACTTGATCACCTACATGTCCTGTAACCAACTAGGAGCCACTCCTTTACCGTGGGAAAGAGTATGAAACTATGGGACATAATCACTTGTGAGTTTCAAATACTCTCCCTTGAATGGAATTGAAGTCATTACTTGGTCACCTTCTTGTCATGCAACCAACCAAAAGTTACTACTCAACCATGGGAAAAAGCATGAGATCATGGAAGTCTACTTATTTATGGGATTAGCATTCATAGGATCCATCGCTCCTCTTTCACGGGATCAAAATATGCAAGAACACATGTATTAACACTCGAATTCAATTCAAACCGTCGGTTTTAATACCACTTGCTAGGATTTTTGGAGTCCATGGATGGGATTGATATACATGGATGAACACCAAATGTCTCAAACAAATCCAAATAAAATCTTGTTTTTAACTGTAATTTGAAAGTCCCTATAGCCTCCACTGTAACTTTATTTCCATCACCCACAATGATGAATCTTTCATTATCACTTAGTGGTCGACTCCACCAACAACCCTGCATTTACATACTTATGTGAGTAGTAGCACTAGAATCTACCCAACAAGTATCCTTAGGTGCAGAAGCTAAATTAACTTCAGAACAAACTAAGGTTAGAAGCATAGCCCTTCTTCATGTGCCCTGACTTCTTGCAGAAATAGCAGGCAAATTCTTCATCCTGCTTCTTTTGTTTCTTTTGCTGAGAAGATCCTTCCATAGCAACCGTAGCTTTATTCTTTCTTTTGTTCTGAAAGGTTGAGGCCAAGTGAACATTCTCAGTCTTATCCCGCTGCTATCTTTCTTCTTCTTGCACATAGTGAGATATAAGCTCATTAAGGGACCATTTGTCCCTCTGAGTGTTATAATCACTTTGAATTGCCCAAAGTGTGTAGGAAGAAAAATCAAAACCAAGTGCACGAGTAAGTCATCGAACAATTCCAACTTAAGTGACTTGAGTTTTGACGCGAGAAAAGACATCTCCATGATGTACTCCCTTACGTTCCCTTTGCCTTTATACTTCATGGAGACGAGTTCAGCCAAAAGGTTACTCACCTCCGACTTTTCATTCTTGGCAAAATATTGCTCAATTTCTTCCAAAAACTTCTTAGCGCTCTTGCTTTCAATAATAGAGCCCCGAAACGCTTTTGGAATGGAACATTTCATGATCATCATACACATTCAGTTAGACTGATCCCACTTTTCAATTTTAACCTTGTTGGGGTTTTTCGGAGTAGCAATGGGTTGATCCGACCGAAGTACAAGATTCAAATCCATACAACAGAGGATAATCTCCACAACTTCTTTCCATATTTTGAAATTTATCCTATTAAGCATTGGGATGTTGTTTACTTGGGTAGAGACATTCGTAGCAGTAGTAATAGAAGTTGTATAAACAAGCATACTCACATTTATTAAGCATATTATGAACAAATAATTCAAACTGGGGACCTTTCTCAAGATACCTAGCATAGCATTAATTCCTAGTCTTTGGATAGAGAAATTAATTGTAAGTGGTACTCTCAGTGCAATGATCAAATACTAACAGTTAGTTCTATCAAACAACAACCTTTCTTTTGACCGACTGTTGTTCACATGAAAAAAATTTTATAATCATCACGCATTTATCATTGCAGGTACGTTGTTATTTAGCCAAACGGTATCTTCCTTTGGGCTAAGCACAGTTCGCATAAATAACTCCGCACAAAACATCTATATATTTTTAGTTAAATTAATTTTTCGCAATAGAGGTTACTTACGCAACGTGTTGTTTGGATCAATTTAACTGAAAATACTAGACAAACTAAGCAGAATAATACAATAACGGTATAAATAATATTTAAATAAAGATCTAAATATATTTTAAAATATTTTATTATTATTATTTTACTAAAATGCCTAGTCCACCCAGCACTGCTGCGCTGCCCCAATGGAGCCATAGTGTTGTGAATTCCTTACAATTCATCTCAAATATGTATATATATATGACTATAACTGTATGCTTTTTATATTACACTGAGAAAAACATGTATAAGATCATACCACCAACAAGGTAACTTGATCCATTAAAAAAAAAACTATCTATAAAACCTTTCTTTGTATAAAGCATACAAAGTGGAATAGTAGTGGTAAAATGACAGCGAAAAAAATCATCTTCTGTTTTGACCTTTTGATCATTTTTTTTAAACATAGAACATGCTTCAAACTTAATCCTTGATCCATAAAATATAAATATTTCATTCAAGAAAAATAGTCCAAACACCATACGAATAGAATATTCACAAATCCTAATAATCTAACAATGATGACCGCTCTGATACCACTTGTTAAAAATAAAATCATACCAAAAATATAAATTATCCTAGATGCAAACATCTTAGAACAGTATCCTGAAAATCGTAGGTTTTACATCATGCTAGATCATTAAGGTTTATGAATTCAGATAAAGTACCTCGATCCATAAAGAACGGTTGTCTGCTATTGCAGAAATCCTACAATGTCCTACGACAATGATTGATCAAGATCGGATGAACGCTAGCGCGAGGAGGTGGTTTGTTATCTTCCTCAACCAAATCGCCTTAGTTCCTCTATATGAGATTATCATTTCTCTTACAGATGGGGAGAAGAGAGACGGTGTGACTTGGATTGATCAAGATCGGATGAACGCTAGCGCGAGGAGGTGGTTTGTGATCTTCCTCAACCAAATCACCTTAGTTCCTCTATGGGATTATCGTTTCCCTTACAGATGGGGAGAAGAGAGACTGTGTGACTTGGTATATTGGGGACCATAACCAAGAGGGTCTTTATACAGGGTTCCTATAAGCCCCTAAAAATGGTATCTACCCATTTTAATCCATATTAATTTGAGTAATTTATGGGCTTGCCAAATAAAATAGATCACATAATCTTAGCTCATATTAAATAGCCAATATATGATTGATTAAGAAATATATGTTGCCCAATATAGGAAAGATTTCCTAACACCTACGTCCCTGGACTCCCTAGGCAATTTTCACTATCAATGAAAAACTGCCTTTAGGGCTAGGTTTCAACCTTCAACTACAATGTGTATATATATAGTCCCATACAAAACCCTATATGATATATAGTTGTATTGAACTATGAATCTAACGAACTATACTCCCTCATACGATCTATAGTTATATTACAGCATGACCTTAACATACTATACCCTCATATGATATATAGATGTATTGCACCACAACTCTAATTTGTAACAACCTTCAAGTGTATACCCTTTGAATATGAGCCACAACTCAACCATCTCCGCCTTGGTGAATATTTACCCCCTTGAAGTTTTCAGATTAAGCACTCTGAATATGAGCCATAACTCAAAAAGCTCTACCTTGGCTAATATTGACCCTTTGGAGCTTTCATACTTATACCTCCACCTAAAGTTGCATATACTCAAACAATTCATTGTGGCTACCACCACTGCATCCGTGTCCGCCTCTGAATCGTATGGCTACCCCCGTCGCCACAGCCTATGGCTCTAACACAGCCACCACCATACAAGCAAAAGCACAATCGGCTGTGAGTGTCACAGTTTTGGATGCATACGATGACCTCATCTTCTCTGGTTTCTCTCCTATCAGAGCTTTAAAAACCTTATATTGAAATGATAAATTCGTTACCCGCATCTCCCATAGGCTGAAGTTCTATTTATCATCAAACTTTTTGAATCTAGTCTTTACCCCGCTCATCTTTGCAGTGAGCTAGACGCAAATCCTAATCACCTTCATGTCATGCAACCAAGTAGGAGCCACTACTCAACCATGGGAAAGAGTGTGAAACCATAGGGGTCTACCCATCTATGAGATTAGCAATTGTAGGATCCACCACTCCTCTTCTACGAGGTTAATATCTGTAAGAATACATGCATGAACTGTAGAGACCCTAAGAATTATAGAAATTAAATAATAAAAGAAAGGAGAGAAAAAGATTTTTCAAAAAGGGGATTCAGCAGGGTCTCATCGACAAGTGCAGGGTGCTCATCAACGAATAGGCTTCTTGGGCTCGTTAACGTGGACATGTGTCTCGTCGACAAGACATTACCAAGAGGGCTGATTTAAGGGCCTGAAATTCGTCGACAGGGAGTAAGTGTTCGTCGATGAACTTCCTTCATAGACTTGTAGATGAGGTGACGTGTCTCGTCAACAAATCCGTGTTTTATAAATATGTCAAATTCAAGTTTTCAGCGAAGGAAATTGCATCCAGGGTTTTCTCTCTCTAAGGTTCGTCTCCCTCACATTCTCTCTAGGTTTCTAGCTTCATCCTTCATCGGTTCGACGATCAGAAGCCACCACGCTACTCCTGAGAAGATTCTCTTTAAGTTTGCTGGAATAGTTCGTTGGTTAGGCCAACTTGGGCACCATCCCAAAATCTAGGTAAGTTGGTTATTTTAAGCTTTATAAGGTATTTGGTGTTTCTGGACTGAGGAGAATGCTTTAGATAGAATAATACTGAAGTTTTGTTGGGAAAAATGTAATTTCAGGGTGTAGGTTTGGTTTAATTGTGGGCTTCTCAGTAAGTCAGGTAAGGGGATAAATTAAGTCAACCTTTTTCATGAAATTATTTATTAGTATACAACATTTATTTTTAGGAAAATATGTATGTTATAGAACTATGTTTGGGAATACTACTGTTGAACAGGGAAATAATTTTAACACATTTTACAAGGAAATATGATTTCAGAACAAATTATGAGTTTAGAAGATTACTTACATTTGTGTGGCATGAGTATAATATTTTCATGAAAATTATGTTATATTGAAATATTATGATTTTTTCAAGATAAGCATGATATAGCAGTTTTGAGGAAAAACCATAAAAATAGTACAAAAACTATGGTTTTAAGAATACTATGTTTACAAGTGCAAGATTTTCATATACAAGTACATCATGGTATGCCAGCGCCAGTGTCATGATTTTTACGTTATGATATGACGACATAAAATGCCATAATTATGCATGTTATGTCATGATTCAAGAAAATATTTTCATGTCATGTTATACTCTAAAATATGAAACTACTATGTTCAATATTATGAAATATATTATATATTATGACAACCCAAATAACTTAGTTTAGTTTCACGAAGCACGGTACCGTAGTTGTATATTCACATTTACGTTTACGTTTATATTAGTGCTATCACACATCTTATGCAGAGTGTGGGAGATGGCAGTCAATGTGGCTTTATGGGAGTGTCGTAGTTCTCCTGGTAGTTCGACATAGGTGGAACAGGCCTATCGTACTTACACACCTATGTTTGACTTAGTATGGTCGGCCAGCCATTGCTAAGTCCCGCTTTCGAGCTACACAACCTTATTATGTGGGGGGTAAGACATGACGATAACTAACTATCTATCTATCTTGGGTAATATTTCAAGTATGGTATAGTTTTATAAGTTGATTTTCCTATACAGAAATTTTAGTATGTTAACCTATGTTATGACAAATCATGCTTTATTTAGATATGATACAAACTGTTTTTACCAAATATGAATTACGTACTATTTATATGTATATCACAAAAAATACTCATGTTGTCACATACTGATATTAATTTATCTACCTTACTAAGAGGTGTCTCACCCTAGCCGTACATACATTTAAGGAAACCCAGGTAGGAGGGTGGACCGAGCTCCGTGGCAGTAGAGATTAGCCGAGCTACCCTGTCTGTAGGGTAAGTGGGTGAGCTAGGGTCAGATAGATTTTTGGGTTATGACCCTAGGATACTTTTTGGTATTTTTGAGATGTATGTATATATATATATGAAAGATTTAGTAAAACTCTGGCACTGTGATTAATTGGATGGTATGTATGTAATTTATGTTTTCCACTGCTTAGGTATCAGAAATGTATGACAGGTATTTCCTCGGTACCCAAGGGTCCGGGTTGGTCATGATTAGTCTAGTTTATAAGCAAGTTTACAAGATTATTATGTATGTTGTTATATAAATATATATATATATATATATATATATATAGATGAAAAAATAGGTAGGTCGTTACACTTTGGTATCAGAGCTTAGGTTCTTAGGTTCTGTAGACTCTAGAGTGCAGCGGAAACAATACCAGAGTATAGGAAAAGGATTTGAGGTTTTGTTCAGCAATTGGAGGCAGCACTTCCGTGGTGGTTTCTGTGTTTTTCCTGGGGTGATGATTTTAGAAAAGCCATAGTAAACTATTACCGGGTTGTGTTTCTAAAGTGTGGGACTGAATCTTGAATTAAGATAAGGATGTCAAGATAGAAGAGATACTAAGAGTTTGGATAGATATGTAAATATAAGGATAGGGTCCCTAAGTCATAGTAAACTATTGTTGGGGTTGTGTTTCTCAATTATTGGACTGGATCTTAAAATTGAGAATAAGGACGATAGATTAATACATAGTATGAAATTTTGACTAGATAAATATATTAGTTATGTTATGTAGATAGGGTCTTTAGACTATGTTTATTCCTTTTTCAGGATGGACTCTAGTAGCAGCAACATGAATACTGGAGGTAGTGGCAACGTAGGGGCTTTCAGCATTGGTGGCAGCTACTTTGAACAGATGTTGCGTAGTGTTGGTCTTACAAGGTTTAATATCTCTTAATATCCTGTTTTGATGCTAACAAACAAGTAGAACTTAACATCCTTTGTTAAGTGATCTATTTTCAGGACTCAGTGATGAATGCAAGGTCAAAGAATTCATGAAAGCTTGTACTTCAAATAAGGATGATTATATCAAGCTTGAGGCATGGATTAAAATTTGAAGATCATGAGAGCATTGATATTAAAGAAAAATCTTCAAGAATAAAAGCTCAAGTGATCAACATGGAAAGTTTAAAGGTCAATGAAACTCAAAGTCTGAATTAGTGATGAAAGATAAAGAGAGATAAAGAATTGAAAGCTCACATCAAATTCAGGATCATTGAAGCTCAGCAATGAAGAGAACTCAAAGTAAAGAAGAATCAAATGAGCATTTAGGACAAGCATTGTAAATACTTCAACTATGATTCAAGTATGATTTTTCATTTTGAAGCTCATTAGACAAAGAGACTTAGAAACCTTAGTTTAAGTCTTGGAACATATTTTTCAAAGTTAAACAAGTTAATATTCCAAGATAAATTAAGAAATGAAGAGAGAGATAAAAAATGTTTTAAACTAAGAAAAACTAGTTGATAGGTGACTGATTGCCATTAGACAGTCATCTTCCATATTAAAGAGTTTATATTAAGTAGACAGAAATATGATAGACGACTATCAAGTACTTGACAGACGACTGTCAGTGACAACTGAGACGAGTGGGTGTGTTTTGTCAGTCATCTGACACCCTTCTATTTGTTTTAAAAAACTTGGTTGTTCAGTGACAGACGACTGTCTCCCCTATGACAGATGATTGTCACCTTATTGTTTGTAAAATTTATTCTTGAAATACTAGGATAACCGACTACTAAAGACCACACAGTCATTTGGCTCGCAGAAAATTTCAAAATACTCAATGAATATACTTTTGAAATTTCAATTACTTGAGGCCCAAATTAACATAAAACTTGGACCCTACTCCAAGTAAACTTGGGGAACAAGCTAGATACCTTTCTACATCTATAAATACTCTCAAGTTACATTGATTTGAATACCAAGAATTCAATTCAGCAATCAAATTTCTCTTAAGCATTCTGAAATTCTAAAAGCTCTCTATTGCTTACATCTTGCACGAAGTCTAATGAAGTCTTGCTGATTATCTCACTGATATTGTGCTTCAACTATCAATTCTTTCATTCATTGAAAGAATCATATGGTGAAAAATTTCTAGAGCTTCAATTTGAATTTCGTATTGCGAATTTTATTGAAGTATATAGTTTTTATCTGTACCAATCAGCTCTTTAAGGAGCAATTCTTTGTACATCTACTTGACTTGTATTTTGTAGATTGACGATTCCAAGGATTATTTGGATCGTTGGCTAAGTAAGGGGATATTGCTTAGAGAGGCAGACTCTAGCCTATTTGAAGGAGTGACCGAACAAGGGTACATCATTTGTAGAAGGCGGGCTCTAGCCTTAACCAAGGAGTGTTGTAATCAGTATTGTTTCGCCTGGTAAAGGAACGGTGATAGTTAATCCTTTGGTGGTTTTGCCAATGGCGAGGACGTAGGCTGTGTTGAAGTTGAACCTCATAAAACCTTGTGTTTATCTCTCTCTTCCCTATTCTTTATTTTTCAGCGAAGTTTATAAATTGCATGGATGCTTTATAAAACTCTAAATTCTAAGTATTAGGTTGTTAAATAGACTGGAAGATAATTTGTTTTGGTTTGATCAACATTGATTACGAAAACCGAAAGGGACTACGTTGGTTGATCATCCTTAACTTATTAAACTAAAAGTTTATTTAAAAGCTGAACATTGGGAAGTAGTGTGTTTGTGAATTTCGATACATTGCTTATACATACTCAGCAAGCATTACATATTGCTACAGGGATATTGTTACAAGAATCAAGTGATTGGTTATTTTGTTTGAATGTTGAGCTTAATTGATTAGTTTGGTTGAATAATTGATTACTTGTTTAGTTAAGCAATAGTATTGTGGATTAAAAGAACTAAGTAGTCAAGAATTGGTTAAGAGAGATAAAAAGGAAGTGTCCAAAGGAATTAAAAGAAATTTTTATAATCCAATTCACCCCCCCTCTTGGGACTACACCTTGCGTTTTCACGTAGTACAGGTCAACAGGTTATGACTAGAATTATGCGGAATCCTGGGGGTATTGGGCACCAACTAACTCAAACTGCTCTATCGATCAGTTTACTAGTATGAATCCCCCGACTTTTATGGGTAGAGCTGATGCAATTACTATAAAGGAGTGGATCCAAGAGATGGAGGGTATATTGGCAAGTCTTTGCTATGCAGACGAACAAAAGGTGTTGTATGTTGTTTTTAAGATGACTGGGGAGGCCAAATGTTGGTGGATGTCGACGAAGTTACTTGAGGAGCAAAAACTGGTATCAATGACCCTAACGTGGAATTGTTTTAAAGAAATTTTCCGTGAGCAGTACATTTTCCCTTCTATTCGGGATGCTTGGGCGGAGGAGTTTATGGAATTGAATCAGAGGAAGAGACCTATGCCTCCTAGGTTTCAGGTGGGGCCCAGCCGAGGACCAAGGAGGAGAGGTGGACCTAGCAGTCGTTAGAGGCTAGAGACCTAGAGCTGTGAGGTTCAGGGAGGGCAGACCTACCCTGTTTGTCAGATATGTGGAAAGAGACATTTGGGAGAATGCCGAGCAGGGAAAAAGGTCTGCTACCAATGTGGTAGATCGGGTCATGTAGCAGGAGTTTGTCGTGCGCAACATATTATAGCATCCGCTCCTAGATAGCTTTAGGGTAATGCCCAGGTGCCCCATGGAGGTTAGTAGCAAAATACTAAGCAAGCGTGGGTTTACCCGTCGACACTGGAAGATGCTAAGGCTGTTAGAGACATTGTGGCAGATACTCTTATTGTTTTACCATATAAGCCATTTTTTTTTTTTAAATTTGACTCAGGTATCACTTATTCATTTTTATTATTGGAATATATTTAATTATTTGGGATTGAGACACGATTGTCAAATGTAAAGTTGTTAGTAATTATGTCAACTGGATTAGTTATGGGTTGTTGTTGTTGTTGTTATTATTATTATTATTATTATTATTATTATTATTATCATTATTATAATTATTATTATCATTATTATTATTATTATTATTATTATTATTATTATCATTATTTTTTTTATTTTTCATTATTATTATTATTATTATTATTATTATTATTATTATTATCATTATCATTATCATTATTATTATTATTATTATTATTATTATTATTATTATCATTATTATTATTATTATTATCATTATCATTATCATTACCATTATTATTATTATTATTATTATTATTATTATTATTATTATTATTATTATTATTATTATTATTATTATTATCCAGTGGGCATTTAGGAGAAAGTATCATTAGCCGACCTTGTGGTGTTAGGCTTATAGGGAGGTTCGACATGATATTGGGCATGGATTGATTGACAGCTAATTATGCCAGCATTGTTGCTATTAAAGAGAAGTAATCTTTAAACCCCTAAGTGAGTAGGAATTCAAATTTGTAGGATCATGTGTGTGCGCACCGCCAGAGTTAGTGTAGGTTATTTAAGTGGAAAGGCTAATACAGATTGGTTGCCAAGGGTATGTTGTGTATATCCAGTATACGTCAAAAGAAGAATTGAAACAAGCTGATATTCTGGTAGTCAGGGAATTTCCAAATATTTTTAGAGAAACTACCCGGCACCAATATCTAAAGTGCCATATAGAATGGCCCCTGATGAACTGAAAGAGTTGAAGGATCAGTTGCAGGATTTATTGAATAAAGGGTCTATTAAAGCTAGTGTATCGCCCTGGGGAGCTCCAGTGTTATTTGTGAAGAAGAAGGATGGGTCTATGAGGATGTGCATAGATTACAAGGAAATAAATAAAGTAACAATTAAAAACAAGTATCTTCTATCCCGTATTGACGACTTATTTGATCAGCTTCAGGGCACACGGGTGTATTCCAAGATCAACCTCAGGTAAGGTTATCACCACGTGAAAGTTAAAACTAAGGACATCTCAAAGACAACTTTCAGGAGATATGGGCATTATGAATTTCTAGTTATATCATTTGGTCTAACGAATGCTCTTACTGTATTCATGGATTTGATGAATAGAATCTTTTACCAGTATTTAGACCAGTTCATTGTGGTTTTCATTGATGTCATACTGGTCTACTTAAGGAGTTTTGAGGAGCATGAGATGCATCTAAGGCTAGTACTTCAGATGCTCAAGGAAAAGAAATTGTATGCAAAGTTTAGTAAATGTGAATTTTGGTTAGAGAAAGTTACGTTTTTGGGGCATGTTATATCAGGAAATGGAATTGCGGTATATCCTAACAAGATAGAGGCAGTAGTGAATTGGGTCAAGCCAAGGAATGTACAGGAAGTCAGGAGTTTCTTGGGACTGGCGGGATATTACCGTCGGTTTGTAGAAGGATTCTCAGCATTGTCAGGGCCTTTGACGCGACTAACTGAAAGAATGTCAAGTTTGAATGGGACGATAGTTGTGAGTAGAGCTTTCAGGAATTGAAACAAAAGTTTGTCATAACACCAGTATTGACTATTCCATCAGGAGGTGATGGTTATATGATCTACTATGAAGAATCTTTGAGGGGGCTCGGATGTGTATTGATGCAGCAGGGTAGAGTGGTGGCATATGCTTCCAGATAATTGAAAGAATATGAAAAAAATTATCCCACTCATGATCTAGAATTGGCTGCAGTGGTTCATGCATTGAAAATTTGGAGACATTATCTGTATGGAGAGAGATGCGAAATATTTTCAGACCATAAAAGTTTAAAGTACTTCTTCACGCAGAAGGAGCTGAACATGTGGCAAAGAAGATGGTTAGAGCTCATCAAGGATTGTGATTGCATCATCAGCTACTATCAAGGTAAAACAAATGTGATGGCTAATGCGCTGAGCCGAAAATCCATGATAGCAATATTGTCAGCAGTGTTTGACATGCCAGAAGGTTAAGGCTGAGCACTAGAGGCCGACGGGCCAGTTACATCCACTTTACATCTTGGAGTGGAAATGGGATCACATTTCTATGGACTTCATGACGGGTTGACCGCCTATGCGGTAGGGACAAAATGCTATTTGGGTGGTTTTAGATCGAATGACGAAGACCACCCACTTTATTCCTATTAAAGTCAACTACTCCATGGACAGATTGATAGAAATATATATTCAAGAGATAGTACGATCACATGGTGTGCCAGTATTTATAGTATCAGATCGGGACCCACATTTCACATCACGATTTTGGAGAAGCTTGCAGGAGGTTCTGGGGTCTTAATTGTCATTCAGCATGGCATTTCATCCTCAGATGGATGGGCAGTCAGAGAGGATGATTCAGATATTATAGGATATGCTACGAGCATATGTGCTAAATTTTGGGGGTAGTTGGACTAGTATCTGCTGCTAGTAGAATTTGCATACAATAACAACTATCAAATCAGTATCGACATAGCACCTTACGGGGCACTATATGATAGTAGATGTCGTTCTCCTTTATACTGAGATGAGATAGGTGAGAGGCAAGTTTTGGGACCAAAAATAGTATAACTGGCGTACGATAAAGTCCAGCTTATTAGAAATAGAATCAATGCAATTTAGAATCGGCAGAAAAGATACGCTGATAATCATTACTGAAAGTTGGAATTTGAAGTGAAAGATCATGTATTTCTAAAAATAGTTCTGGTGAAAGGTACCATGAGGTTTGGGAGGAAGGGTAAGCTGAGCCCTAGGTTTATTGGCCCTTTCGAGATACTTTAGAGGATGAGGTCAATTGCCTACCGGCTAGTTTTACCACCAGTTTTATCCAGAATACATGATGTGTTTCATGTTTCATGTTTCTATGCTGAGAAAATACGTCCCAGATCCCTCCCACGTGGCCAGTTATGCAGGGATAGAACTCAGGGATTCACTGGTTTATGAAGAGATACCAGTGCAGATCTTAGACAAGAAAGAACAAGAATTACGTATTAAGAGAATTCCATTAGTGAAAGTTCTGTGGAGAAATCATGCGGTGGAAGAAGCTTCATGGAGCTTGAGGAAGAAATACAACATAAATACTAGCATCTATTTAGTGGGGATCAGTAGTAATTAGGGAAAGATGTAGGTAAGTATGTTAAGTTTCTTTTATGCATGTTAGTTAGTACATGTAATAATTTTTTGTTAGCAGGTAGTGTTTTGGTTTTTGGGAGAAAATTTCTTTTATATATAATCTATAATCTCCCAGAACCTTGAATGTAACCACAGTATTCCTCCGCCACAAGTGAGGGTAAGTAATAAAATAAGTAACCCATTTTCCTCAAAGGATGGGGTTCAATACAGATAGTAAATTTCGAGGATGAAATTTTATGAGGAGGAAAGAATGTAGAGACTTAAAGAATTATAAAAATTAAATAATAAAAGAAAGGAAAGAAAAAAATTTTCAAAAAGGGGATTTAGCAGGGTCTCGTCGACGAGTGCAGGGTAATCATCGACGAACAGGCTTCTTGGGCTTATCGATGTGGATGCGTGTCTCGTCAATGAGACATTACCGAGAGGGCTGATTTCAGGGTCTGAAATTCGTCGATGAGGAGTAAATGTTCGTTGACAAACTTCCTTCATGGACTCGTCGACGAGGTGACGTGTCTTGTTGACGAATTCGTGTTTTACAAATATGTCAAATTCAAGTTTTCATCGAACGAAATTGCATGCAGGGTTTTCTTTCTCTATATTTCATCTTCCCCACCTTCTCTCTAGGTTTTTGGTTTTGTCCTTCGCTGGTTCGACGATCGAAAGCCGCTACGCTACTCCTGAGAAGATTCTCTTCAAGTCTGCTAGAGTAGTTCGTTGGTTAGGCCAACTTGGGCACATCCCAAAATCTGGGTAAGTTGGTTATTTTAAGCTTTATAAGGTATTTGGTGCTTCTTGACTGAGAAAAATATTTTAGATAGAGCAATACTAAAGTTTTGTTGGGGAAAATGTAATTTTGGGGTGTAGGTTTGGTTTAAATTGTGGGCTTCTCAGTTAGTTAGGTAAGGGGATAAATTAAGTCAGCATTTTTCATGAAATTATTTATTAATATACAACATTTATTTTCAGGAAAATATATATGTTATAGAACTATGTTTGGGAATATTGTTGTTGAATAGGGAAATGATTTTAATACATTTTATAAGGAAATATGATTTCAAAACAAATTATGAGTTTAGAAGGTTACTTACATTTGTGTGGCATGAGTATAATATTTTCATGAAAATTATGCTATATTGAAATATTATGATTTTTCCAAGATAAACATGATATAGCAGTTTTCAGGAAAAACCATAAAAACAGTACAAAAACTATGGTTTTAAGAATATTATGTTTACAAGTGCAAGATTTTCATGTACAAGTATGTCATGTTATGCCGGCGCCAGTGTCATGATTTTTACGTTATGGTATGACGACAAAAAATGTCGTAATTATGCATGTTATGTCAAGATTCAAGAAAATATTTTTATGTCATATTTTATTCTGAAATATGAAACTATTATGTTCAATATCATGAAATGTAATATATGTTATCATAACCCAAACAGCTTAGTTTAGTTTCACGAAACACGATACCGTAGCTGTATGTTCACATTTACGTTTACATTTATATTAGTGCTATCACACATCTTATGCAGAGTGTGGGAGATGGCAGTCGATGTGGCTTTATGGGAGTGTCGTAGTTCTCCTGGTAGTTCGGCATAGGTGGAACAGGCCCATTGTACTTACACACCTTTGTTTGACTTAGCATGGTCGGCCTGCCATTGCTAAGTCCCGCTTTCGAGCCGCACAACCCTGTTATGTGGGGGGTAAGACATGACGATAACTAACTATCTATCTATCTTGGGTAATATTTCAAGTATGCTATAGTTTTTGATTTTCCTATACAGAAATTTTAGTATGTTAACCTATGTTATGACAAATCATGCTTTATTTAGATATGATACAAACTGTTTTTATTAGATATGAATTATGTACCGTTTATATGTATATCACGAAAAATACCCATGTTGCCACACACTGATATTAGTTTATCTCCTTTATTGAGAGGTGTCTCACCCCAGGCATACAAACATTTCAGGAAACCCAGGTGGGAGGGCGGACCGAGGTCCACGGCAGTAGAGATTGGTCGAGCTAACCTGTCTGTAGGGTAAGTGGGTGAGATAGGGTCAGATGGATTTTTGGATTATGACCCTAGGATATTTTTTGGTCTTTTTGGGATGTGTATATGTATATGACAGATTTAGTAAAACTCTGGTATTGTGACTGGTTGGATGGTATGTATGTACTTTATGTTTTCCGCTGCTTAGGTATCAGAGATGTATGACAGGTATTTCTTTGGTACCCACGAGTCCAAGTTGGTCATGATTAGTATAGTTTATAAGTAGGTTTACAGGGTTATTATGTATGTTGTTATATAAAAAATAATTATGAAAAAATTGGCAGGTCGTTACATGAACACTTAAGTCCAATTCGGACCGTTAGCTCTAATATCAATTATTGAGAAGAAACTGTCATCCTCATAGGAGTAAGTTCAATTTTCCAACAATTTCTCAAATGGGACTTATCCTCGCGCCTTACGTGCCTCGAATTGCATTTCATGTGCCTTTGAACTAATCCTACCTCCCATGTATTGACCTTATTTGAATGCATCTACTAAGCTTAAATGATCCTTATTGGCCTTGGTCACATACTTGGTCCTCCAACTATTAGCACGTAAGGAGAATTAGTTTCACACCTTGATTTTATGATGTCACTCGTCTAGAGTTGCGAACCATTGGTCCTCATACCAATTGTAGAGGAATTAGTGCTTCAAATTATAGGAGCACACACACAACAAATACGAAAATTAAATAAATATCAAAGGGAGAAGAAGAGTACGAATTTACTTAGTTCGACAATATGCCTATGTCTATTGAGTTCGTGTGCAATTTTCACTATCAATGAAAAACTATTTTTTGAACTAGGTTTCATCAACCCTCGACTACAATGTATATATATAACCCCATATGAAAGTTCATATAATAAATAGTTTTATTGAACCATGAATTTAACATACTGTACCCCCTCCTATGAAATACATTGGTATTATATCATGACTCTAACATACCATACCCTCATATGATATACGGTTGTATTGCATCATGAATCTAATTTATAATAATTTTCAAATGTATATCCTCTAAATATAAGTCACAACTGAACAAATTATATATATCAACACTTGATATACATAATTATAAATTCTCATTATAAAGCCTTGAGGTATTAGTAGCTATTTCTTATGAATAGAAAAGATTGTATAGTCCAAAGACTAATAAAGCAATTAAAAAAAATGATGTCAAATCCGAATCTTAACCCTAATCCTAGTTATAAACTAAGAGTAGAACAATTAAATTAACAATAAATAAATGATTTTTTTTTGTCATTTCATGTATTTTCAAAACCTAGGAAAAGTTTTTGTTTTAATTTTTTATAGGAAAGGAGAAAGCTTTGGAAAAAATCAGAACAAAGAATAAAAAAGTGATATGGAAGGATTTAGAAGCCTTGCAAGGGAAGGTGAGACAATTGTCCACATCTTCCATACCCTGTCCAAGCTTCAACTTGATTACTATGTACCCAAGTTTGCTTTTTTAAGTCAAAAGTAGTTTTTATAAAATAATATTTTTCCTAAATTACTTTGAATACGATACTATCTTTTTCTTTTTCTTCTTCTTTTATTCTTTGTTCCACATAAAGAATGTCATAATGGTGATTACTATCCACTTTTTTTTTTTTTAAATGACCTTTATCATATATTCAGATGACTGAATAGAGTAGGGTAGAAATAAAAATAGAATATTTTTATATAGGCATATAATACTTTAATAAAAGAAAAGCAATAACTACTCGTGTTAAGGTCGGTTGCTCTCCTGATGGATAAATATATGTTTTAAATATTACCATAAGAATAACACCATCTTTTGCATTATTAGTTGTTTAAAAATGATATTCGTATTTATAAATTATTAGTTTGGTGCACATGTGATTTCTTTTTTATTTATTTATTTTATGATGAATAAATAAAAATTATAATTTTTTTTTCAGTTAGCATATCTCCCTAATTAAGTTAATTGACCAATCTCCATGATTTAGGCAAATCTCCATGATTTGTGTAATTATTGAGTTACCTTTGTGAGCTTGTCTCCTTTACCTATAAAAGGATGACTCTTGTACAGTTTCATATATACAAAGAATAATATAGTTTTCTTAGTTCTAACATGGTATCAGTGTAACGACCTGCTATTTAACTGGGTTTTTATTTTTATTTTTTATACTATGACATTTAACATGTTCTGATACCATACTGGATTAAACCCAATCATCAATCTGAGCAGCGAGAAATAAAAATCAAATAAACATAACTATATGTAATTATATACAATACCAGAGTGTTAAAGTGATTCCCAAAATATACATATATGTATGTTCCCCAAAATACCCTCAACTGGCTGGGGCTATACAAAAATACTCCAAAAACATGCTCACTATCTACTGTTAGGGCAGTACTGCAACCCCTCTATCTGCGAGCCTAATCTGCTCGCCTACTTGGGTCACCTGAAAAATGTTAAATTAATTGGGATGAGCCAACGCTCAGTAAAACGAAATATGTTATTCCTAGTATGTGGAAAATGAGTTACAATATTATGAAAATGTGTTTCTATATAATCATGTATAACTAGATCTATGAATAATATACAAATAACAGAAACCACTACCAATTCTATATTGCTTAACATATCTGTAATTTTAGGTTACTAGTCAAAATACTTCTAATGTACATAAGTATATTCTTTGTCTCTGCAAATCTGTATATACATAATAATAACTGAAACTTCACTGTGGATAACTGTGTGTCATAATTTAACCCCTCATGACAGGGTTGTGCGGCCCGTAGGCAGGATCTACCTTGGCTGGCCGACCATGGTAAACCACTATACTCCCTCATTCTGATATGCCCTCCTCAACCCATATCTAATGGGGAGCCTGTCCACGTCAGGATAGTATACGATCGACCTACTACCACGTATTATCTGAATAGGTGGTTGCACTCTGAACTGAATATCTGTAGCTACGGTACCGTGCTTTGTTGTATGGTCCTACAGGGTCTAATACTATATAATAGATTTCTATATACAACTAACTATTTTACTATGATTCTGTAATAATTGTATTAACCATGACACTATAATAAACTGTAATTGTATCATTTGTATTTCTGAATTGAACTGTAATTTGTAAGTCATGGTACTGAAAACTGTATAATCATGGTACTGAAAACTGTATAATTATGATATTGAAAACTGTATAATCATGGTATTCTGTAATTACTATAAAACATAACCAATGGCTGTATATTCTGTGAAACATATCCTGAAATACTGTAAAACATGTTTCTTTACTATACCCCTATTCTCAAGCCACACAGAAATTTTAAACATATTATATATAAATAATAAACTGTATAAATTTCTGTTGTGAATAGTCATATGATAAAAACGTATAGGTTATACTGAAACATAGTAAAATTGCCTAACAGAACATATTTCCCTTGCCTGTTTCCTGCTAAAAATCCCCTACTATAACGGGTTCTACACCCGCATAATTCTCTACTCAACACCCTGAAAATCACATTTTTCAGAACATAATATCAATATTTCTTGACCTACATCATTTCCTACAACTGTCGGAAGGCCAAAAACTGAATAAAAGACCTTACCCTGGATTTGAGATGAATTCCAACTTCATTTTACCAACGATCCGTTCCGACAGACTTGAAGAGAACTCCACCAAGAACATCGTGGTGGCCTTAGATCGTCGATCCGGTGACTAACGGGGCCAGAATCAAAGAGAGAAGGGGAAAGGGCCATAGGAGAGAGAGAGAGAGAGAGAGAGAGAGAGAGAGAGAGAGAGAGAGAGAGAGAGAGAGAGAGAGAGAGAGAGAGGAGAGGGTTTGCGGCTGAATTTCTGCGATTAAAATCAGTTTAGGGCTATTTATACTGCGGGATTCATCGACGAGCCACGTCACCTCATCGATGAGTCCTTAAGTAATTTCGTCGACGAACCTTACCCTTCGTTGACGAAATTCGGAGTGGCCCAAATTCTTCTCTCGGTATCTTCTCGTTGACGAGTCGTAGCTTCATCAACGAGGTCCCCTTATGCACTCGTCGACAAACTCCCTGTGTTCGTCGACGAGGTCCTATGGAAAATCTTTTGGGTTATTCCTTCGTGTTCGTCGATGAAGTCGGTTGCCTCCTTCTGTTACTGTTTGCATTTCTCTCCCTCGTTATTATTTAAATACTATTATTCTTCGGATCACTACAATCAGAGCCTTCAAAACCTTAAGTTTTGGAATTAACCTCCCAGCGCCACATGCAACATCACATCATTGACGTCTCCACCCACTTGAATGGGCATGGTCCTCTCTTGGCTGCATCTCTATTTTCCAGCATCTTTCCACAGTACTCTATCGGCTCTGTCATGCAGTAGTCGCCAATGTCATCACTCCGATCATCTCCTTCAGACATCTCAGTTCATCTCAATCTCCAGCAACTTCTGGGCAGTCTTTGGCCATACCTGCCTTCTCTAACCTCATCTCAGTACACCGTTCAATCTCCGGCGTCATCTCAATAGGTTCTTAATTTTCTGGCAGTGTTTTTTCGGCAACGTTTTTCCAGCGTTGTCTCTCTCAATCTCTGGCACTCTCTCATCATTGTGTTCTCCATCGTCTCCTTTGGGCGATTTCTCGTCTGGTAGAAACTTCCATCGCCACTACAGCAAGCTCACCGTGCTTGGTTGGCCAAGTTTAGCTCCACTGTTGCACACCTTGGGTTTGCTTCTAGCCCCTATGATTCAGCTCTTTTTACCCGTCACACTGCTATTGGCATCACTATTCTACTACTTTATGTTGATGATATGATCATTACTGGTGATGATACTTTTGGTATTCATGAGTTTAAACAATTTTTGTGTCATTAGTTTGAGATGTAAGACCTCAGTTCTCTTAGCTACTTCCTCAGCTTAGAAGTGTCCCCTACCTTTGATGGCTACTCTTTGACCCAAGCCAAGTATGCTTCTGATCTTCTCACAGGTGCTGGTCTCACAAATTGTAAGATAGCTGATAGTCCGCTGGAGCCCAACATCAAACTCCATCCTATTGATGGGGAGGTCCTTCCCAATGCCACTCGTTACTGACAGTTTGTTGGGAGCTTGATTTATCTCATTGTCACTAGACTAGACATTGCCTATGTAGTGCACCTTGTTAGGCAGTTTATGTCGGCTCCTTGTTCCATTCACTATGCAGCTGTTCTTTGCATCTTACGATATGTGAAGGGAACATTATTTCATGGGCTTTTTTTCCCTCTCACTCATCCTTGACATTGCAGGTTTATTCTGATGCTGATTGGGCAGGGGACCCTACTGATCGTCAGTCTATCACTAGTTTCCTTTTTCTACTTGGTGACTCTCTTTTCTCTTGGCGGAGCAAAAAGCAGACTGTCGTTGCTCGTTTTAGCACTGAGGCTGAGTATCAGGCCCTTGCTGATACTACTTCTGAGCTTCTTCGGCTTCGTTGGCTTCTCCAAGATATGGGTGTTCCTCAGCCCTTGAGCACTCCGCTTTATTGTGACAATCATAGTGCTGTCTAGATCGCTCATAACGATGTCTTTCATGAATGCACCAAACACATCGAGATTAATTGTCATTTTGTGCGTCATCATCTTCAGGAAGGGACACTTCACCTCTTGTCAGTTCCTTCGGCTGATCAGTTGGACAATATCTTCACGAAGGCTCATCCACCTGGTCACCATTGTGCTTTAGTCTGCGAACTCTAGTTGACATCTTCGATACCACCTTGAGTTTGGGGGAGAGGGATGTTAGCATATCTCCTTTATTAAGTTAATTGACCAATCTCCATGATTTGTGTAATTACTGAGTTACCTTTGTGAGCTTGCCTCTTTCACCTATAAAAGGATGGCCCTTGTACAGTTTCATATATACAAAGAATAATATAGCTTTCTTAGTTCTAACATTTTCAAATAAGACTTAATAAAAATTAGTTCATAATCCAATGTTCTGTATAGTTGTCTAACAATTTTATAGATTTTTACCACCAAGTGATCATATGTAGCATATTTGGCAACATATAATTAGATAATGAATTTTACTATTTTAAAATTTATTATTTTATATTTTAGTAGGATATGGAGCTGCATAAATTCTATATATGTCATTTTACAAACTTGTGAAAAAGAATAATATGTTCTTTTAAATCAAACATTATTTCAAGAAATTTTTATGTTGAATTCATAATAATAGTCATAAATTAAACAATATAGTAGTCATAAATTAGATTAAATTCAAGAATCTACCCTCTCTTTGGTTTTCAGAATGAAACTGAAAAAGAATCAAAGGAGGAATGGAATCAAGGTAGGAATGAAATTGCTTTAGGAATGTGATTATGCGTTTGGTTAGTAACATGGAATGATTATAGGAATTCAATTTCAATTTCTATCCAACATTTGGTATTCTTTAATGATTTTTGTAATGAAATAAAAATAATAAGTCATTTTTTTCATTAAAATCCCTCGTACATAATTATTTATTTTTTTATTACTATTTTTATTTTTTAATAATTTTATTAGTTTTAATATTATTTTTATTATTTTTATTTTTATACTAAATGTTATCCTTAAAATAATAATGATTATTATTTTTTATTTTTTTAATATTATTGTTCCTTTTGTTATTATTATTATTATTATATAGTAATAATTATTATTTCCATTGCAATTATCATTAGTTTTATTATTTTTTATTTTTAATAATTATTGTCCTTAAAAAAGTTATAATTATTATTTTTGCACTTTTTATTATTTTCCTCTTTGTTATTACCATTTTATACTCATAAATATTATTATTAGTATTTTATTATTGTTATTGTAATTATCATTTTTATTGTTTTTATAATACTAAGAACAATTAGTATTATTGTAGAAGTTGTTGTTTTATTATTATATTATAATTGTGATTTTTATTTGTGTAATTATTTTTTTTTATTGTTTTTATTACTATATTTATTATTTTTATAATAATTATTATCCTTAAAATGATAATTAATTTTTATTATTATTGTTCTTGTTGTTATTATTTACAATAACAAATATTATTCTTATCATAGTTATTATTAGTTGTTATTATTTTTTATTATATAATAATTATTAACCTTAAAAAGACAACAACTATTATTTTGGCATTTTCTTATTATTTATAATGTTCTTGTTGTTATCATTATTTGAATTGTAAAAAATTATTATTTATTATTAATTATTGTTTTAGTAATAATAATAATAATTAGTATTATTATTTATTGTTGTTTTTGTTTAATTATTTTTTATTAATTTCATAATAATGATTATTATTAGTGTAATAATTTTTATTTTTATTACTATTTTTAATTATTTTTATAATAATTATTATCCTTAAAATAATTATTATTATTTTGGTTTATTATTATTAATAATGCTCTTGTTGTTATTATTATTTTGTAATAATAAATGTTATTTATTGTTATTGCAATTATCATTAGTTATTATTATTTTTATTATAATAGTAATAATAATTTGTATTATTGAAATTTGCTGTTTTTAGAATTTTTTATTATAAAATGAGTTTGATTCCATGAAATGAAAATCAATTCCAACCTATATGGACTAATTCACGGAAATAGTATTCTGATCAGAATACAATTTTATTCTTAATTCTACAAACCAAATATAGGAATGTGTTTCCATCCCTAAGATTTGATTCCATTGACATCAGACACCTCGGGGTGGTCAGCAAAGGAATACCACCTCGGCACGAGTATATGCATTGAAACTCGGAGATGGAGGTGGCTGGAGACATCATGACAAGTACCATTTCAATTCTGTCATTTAAAGCTACTACATTGATTCAGGGGCGACCCATTCCTTTATCGCCCGAGAATTCGTAAAATTGTGTGGATTTGAAACTCAGCGGTTGGGGGTTAGTTTATCAGTAGATACACCATTAGGGGTCGTGGGAACATGCGATAAAGTACTTAGCAATTATCCAGTGTGTATTCAGGGGAGGATTTTAATGGCTGATCTAGTTGTCTTGGATATGTATGGATTCGAGGGGATATTGGGTATGGACTGGCTAGCCGCTCACTATGCCAGTATAGATTGTCATCGGAAAGAGGTTGTGTTCATACCTCCAGGGGACAGGAGTACAGGTTTGTGGGATCTTGTGTGCGTACCCGACCATAGTTGTTATCCACCATTCAAGCAAGGCGACTGCTGTTAGACAGTTGTTAGGGTTTTATGGCTTGTCTAAAGGCGGTTTCAGAAGGAGAGTTAAGGATGGAGGATATCCCGATAGTAAGGTATTTTCCTAATGTTTTTCTTGAGGATTTTTCGAGACTACCTCCTGATCGTGAGGTAGAGTTTTCTATTGATCGAGTACCGAGGACAGAATCGATTTCAAAAGCATCGTAAAGAATGGCACTGGCAGAATTAAAGGAATTGAAGGATCAATTGAAAGAATTGTTAGACAGGGGATTTATTCGGCACAGCATGTCACCTTGGGGAGTGCCAGTATTATTTGTGAAAAATAAAGATGGGTCGATGAGAATGTGCATTGACTACTGTGAAATTAACAAAGTGACTGTCAAGAATAAATTCCCGCTTCCCTGCATCGACGATTTGTTTGATCAATTTCAGGGGACACAAGTTTTCTCAAAGATAGATTATCGATCTGGGTATCATTAAGTAAAAGTCAGATCAAAGGATGTTTCTAAAACAACATTCAAGACTTGGTATGGCCATTGTGAATTCTTGGTTATGCCGTTTGGATTGACAAATGCTCCTGCGGTATTTATGAATTTAATGAACAGGGTTTTTCACCAGTATCTAGATCAGTTTGTGGTGGTATTTATTGACGATATACTGGTGTATTCAAAGAGCCTAGAAGAGCACGAAGAACATCTGAGAAGAGTACTTCAGATACTGAGGGAAAGAAAACTGTTTACGAAATTTAAGAAGTGCTCTGGCTAGAGCAGGTTACCTTCCTTGGACATGTGATCTCCAGGGGTGGTATCTCAATAGACTCAAGTAAGATCGAGGCAATAGTAGATTGGGTACGACCAAAGAATGTACAGGAAATTAGAAGTTTTTTGGGATTGGCTGGATACTACCGTAGGTTCGTTGAGGGTTTCTCTAAATTGTCGGGTCCATTGATAAGGATAACTAGAAAAGGGGTAAAATTTGAATGGTCAGATGAATGCAAGCAGAGCTTCCAGGAGCTGAAGCAGCAACTCATCACTGCACTGGTGTTGACGATTTCTTTAGGAGAGGAGGGTTTCGTGATTTACAGTGATGTATCACATAAAGGGCTTGGTTGTGTTCTGATGCAGAAGGGGAAAGTTATAGCATATGCCTAAAGTCAGTTGAAAGATTATGAGAAGAATTACCCTACCCATGATTTGGAGCTGACAGCGGTAGTGTGTGCACTAAAGATTTGGCGCCATTATCTTTGTGAGGGTAGGTGTGAAATTTTTACGAACCATAAGAATTTGAAATACTTTTTCAAGCAGAAAGAGTTGAACATGAGGCAAAGGAGATGATTAGAGTTGATAAGGGATTACGATTGCACCATTAGTTACCCCCCGGGAAAGGCAAATGTAGTGGCTGATGCTTTGAGTTGGAAATCAGTGAGTGCATCAATATTTGTAGTGGAGATCCAGCATCCTACTCGGATGGATCTGGAGAGACTGGGGATAAAACTCGTGGATGGTGAACATCAGGTCTTTATTGCCAATCTGGTATTGCAATCGACTTTACAGGAAAGAATTAAAGCAGTATAGAGGAGTGATGCAAAATTGGTAGAGCTGATAGCGAAAGTACAAGATGGTTTGAAGGAAGATTTTAGTATCTCAGATGATGGGGCCTTGAGGTTCCGTACCAGGTTATGTGTACCTACCGATCCTGAGATTAAGAAAGTGATTTTGGAGGAAGCATACCAATCATTGTATACGGTACATCCTGATAGCACTAAAATGTACAAGGATCTTCGGGATTCATTTTTGTGGAGCAGAATGAAAAGAGAAATTGTCAAGTTCGTAGCATAGTGTTTGACATGCCAGCAGATGAAAATTGAACATCAAAGATCGGTGGGGTCATTCTAGCCGCTGTATATTCCTGAATGGAAGTGGGAGCATATAACGATGGATTTTGTCACTGGGTTACTGTCGGTGCTTCATGGACAAAACGCCATTTGGGTAGTGGTAGATTGACTTACGAAGACTGCCCATTTTTTGCCTATTAGAGTTAACTGCTCTTTAAACCGGTTGGCAGAGTTATATATTCAGGAGATAGTGAGAATGCATAGCATGCCTGTGTCCATAGTTTCAGACCGAGACCCACAGTTAACATCCCATTTCTGGAGAAGTTTGCAAGAGGCCATGGGTTCTCAATTTTCATTCAGAACTGCATTTCATCCTCAGATAAATGGATAGACGGAGAGGATGATACAGATATTGGAGGATATGCTATGTGCATGCAAGCTGGACTTTGAAGGCAATTGGTTACGATTTATACCATTTGTTGAGTTTGCGTATAATAACAGCTATCAGACCAGCATTAGGATGACACCATTTGAGGCATTATATGGAAGGAGGTTTCCATCCCCATTATATTATGATGATATTGGAGAGAGACAGATATTGGGACTATAGCTAATATAGCAGAATCAGGAAAAGGTTAGACTCATCAAAGATAGAATCAATGCAGCGTAGAGCCGGCAGAAGAGTTGCGCCAACAATCGTCAGCGAGAGTTGGAGTTTGACATAGGGGATCATGTGTTCTTAAAAGTGGCAATGTTGAAAGGTGTTATGAAATTCAAGAGGAAGGGTAAATTTAGCCCTAGATATATTGGGCCATTTGAGATTCTGGAGAGAGTAGGTCCGATTTCTTACAGGTTGGCTCTGCCACCTTTTTTGTCTAGAATCCATGATGTATTTCATGTTTCAATGTTGAGGAAATACATCCCAGATCCCTCCCATGTGATCAGATATGGGGCACTGGAGCTCATTGATGCTTTATCTTATGAAGAAGTGTCAGTGCTGATTTAGGATTGGAAAGAACAAGAGTTGCATACGAAAAGTATACCGTTGGTAAAAGTTCTATGGCACAACCATGCAGTAGAGGAGGCCTCTTGGGAGTTAAAGGAGCAGATGTGCTAGAGATATCCGCACTTGTTCGACGGAAATCAGAGTTAAGGTATGTAATTTAATTTGTATAATGTTGGTTAGGTAGTATTTAGAATTTAATGGTTTTGGGGAGAATTTATTTCAATGGTTGTAATCTCCCAGGACCCTTTGTAACCACGGTATTCCTGCGCCATAAGTGAGGGTAAGTAATAAAATACATAACTAATTTTTCTTCAGTGGATGGTGTATATTATAGATAATAAATTTCGAGGATAAAATTTTTATAAGGAGGGGAGAATGTAGAGTCCCAGAAAATTATAGAAAATAAATAATAAAGGAAAAGGAGAGAAAAAGAATTTTTCATAAGGAGCTTAGCAAGGTCTCGTCGACGAACGCAGAGCGCTCGTCAACGAGAATCCTTCTTGGGCTAGTCGATGGGAACTTGTGTCTCGTCAACAACAGTTTAGCAAAAGGGGTCAGCAGAGCCTAAAGTTTGTCGACGAGGGTTACGAGTTCGTCGACAAACTCCCTTCATAGACTCATCGACGAGGTGATGTGTCTCGTCGACGAATCCGACTCTTATAAATAAGCTGCGGATTAGCGAGAAAATTTCATGTAGCTTATTTCTTTCTCTCTCTAAACTCGTCCCTCTCCCCTTTTCTCTAGAATTCCAGCTTCGTTAAAGCCCCGATCAATGATCGGAAGGTACCACGCTACTTTTGGGAAGATTCTCTTCAAGTCTACTGGAGTAGTTCATTGGTTAGGCCAACTTGGGCACCATCCCAAAATTAGGGTAAGTAAGAGATTTAAGAGTATTATGGTTGTTTGGAGAATTTTAAATGTAGGTAGTATTATACTGAAATTGTTGTGGGAAATGAGGTGTTTAATTTGGTTAAAATATGATTTGTAGGCTTTTGAGTTGGGAACGCCGAGGAGAGTCAAATTAGGTGTTGTTATGAGTATCTCAGTAAGTCAGGTAAGGGGAATAAATTATAGCAGTAATTTTACATAAATTATGGGTTGAGAAATATGTGAAATGGTATATGATATTTTACCTGAAATTTATTTATAATATAAATATCAGAAGAAATTTGTATGGCATATGAATTATGTTGGAAAATGTTTAAACTAGGATAAATGAATTATCCTGTGGAATATGTGATATTGAAATGTGTTATAATATGAGAATTGAATTGTGGAAAAAATGATAAAAGTGAAATATGTAGGAAATGTATTTTCTGAGAAAATGAGGGAATGTGAAATATGTGAATGTGTTCGAGAAACATTGAATATTTGTGAAAAGAGATATTTATAAGATAAATATTGAAATGATAAATGTGTTGAGAATATTTGTTTTGAAATGTGTATATTGTAATGTAAAATTCTGCAATATGAATATGAGGAGTGTGAACATGTGAAACATGATGATAAGAAATATGGAAATGGGAAATGTGAATATTGCATGTTTATTCTGCAATATGTATTCTAAATTGTGAGAGATGAAATATGGAATTCTGCACGAGGAATACAAACATGAAATGGATGAAATGCCAATACCACATAATGATTGTTGGTATATGGCCGTGAAACCCTGATGGATGGATATGGAAACCCTAATGATGGGTTATGATATTGAGAGCACGGTACCATCGCTAGTGGAGCAGTGCAACCACACGGGCGCGTGGAGCGTGTGGCTTGGTAGTAGGCTGAGCTGTATAGTAGAGTTGTTGTACCCCCTGAGTTCGGATCAGGGCTTTGGCCAACCAGTCGTATTACATACATGAGATATATGATAAAATTTGACTTAACCGGGTCAGCCAGCCGCAGTTAGGTCCACTTTTAGGCCGCACAACCCCGACCATGGGGGGAGTATGACATGAAGAAAAATCCTCAGGGTAGCCATGAGTTACAAACACAGCGGTGTGGGTTACCGAGAATACTCATGTGCTAGAAATGGAAATGGAAAAGGAAAGGAATTGGAAATGGAAATGAACATGAAAAGGGAATAGGAATGAAATGGGAAATCAATAACGTGAGTTAATAAATAATTAAAGTGAAGTAAACTCAACGCCAGAGGGCTTATTGAGTAAGGTGAGTACTCTGATAAGTATCAGTTCTAACTGAACTCGGGTAAATCGGGTTAGGTTGCAGATGATATCAGAGTAGAAGGAAGCTACTTGTATGGACAGGTAAGTTTTCCTATTCTCAGGAACTTCGCGGGTAAATTTGGGTTATATTGAATGATTTTGGTAATGAAAGTAAAAGCCTTTGAAAGCTTCTTTTGTATATCTATATGAAAGTAAATGTGGAATGGTATATTTTCTCAGATAATACTGACACTAGTATGCTTATATGTTATGATATAAAGAATCTCATATTGCCATACACTGTAAATAATTTATTCCGCCTTACTGAGATGTGTCTCACCCAATTATTTAAATATTTCAGGAAACCGAGATCGAGCTGGTGATAGAGCTCCTAGATAGAGTGGAGATGATACCTTGAACTATAGGGTGAGTGTGTAACTAGGGATGGATGAATTCTCCTAGAGTTTTGTTATTTTGGGGATGTATGTTGATGTATAAACTTCTAGTTAGTAGACACTCTAGTATGGGTATTCACTGTGATGTATATTAATATTTGTGATTTTCGCTGATAGGAATATTGGTATGATCATTTTATCCAGTACCCACCTCGGGTCGGGTCATGTTTAGATAGGTCAAAGTGTTGGCCTAAGTTCGGAAAATTGAACAAAAAATGAAAATATCTTCCACAGGCGACTGAACCTGTGTCAGGTACTTTCCCACCAACTCGGGCACTTGAACCTCAATGTTCAAATCATCCTCGGATGACCGAACACATGAGTTCGGTTAACCAAACTTCAAACCGGGCACGTGAAACGCAGACAGCATGGGAATTGCCTTGGTTCAGCAAACCGAACTCATGCTCAGGCGATCGAACTTCAAAAACTAACTTTTTTCATTGTCTCTGTTTGGGCGATCAAACCGTGGTTTAGCCACTCGAAAACTCTCGGGTTGTTTTATTTTTGCAGTGGTTAAGCACGGTTAAATGGGGTTAATATTTTTTAATGGTTTTAAAACAATATTAATAATTCCTCCTATGTCCTTAACGGTTATAATTTGCCATACTTCTATAAATAGGGCCTCATTTATAAAGATAAGTGAGAGATTAGAAAAATCATTAGTAAGAAATCCTCTCAAACTTAAAAAGCCTATTTTGCCAAATACTATCCTAAATACTCTTATGCACTATTTTCTTTGATCATCCAAAGTATTGTGAGAGTTCTTATTGTGTTAGTCCTCTATTTCAAATTGCTTAATACTCTCATTCGTATTGGTTGTTGATTATTTGATTTTTGAGAGTTAAGCAAGAGTTTTTTCACAAATTTAACTTCATAAATCTAGTGTTAGGAAAACTCATTAGCTTGAGGATCTTTGCATTGTTATTGCAAGATTCCTCAAGTAATAATTTTTGTATGCAAATTATTTTACAAGCTATAGTTCAAACAACTTTTGTACCTATTTCATTGAGGAAAATATTTTTGAGTTAGTTTGAATATTTTTATTAGCATCTTTGAAACCCTAATATAATATTGAGATTTGTTATATCTTGTTTGTACACTCTTGAGCATATTTGAGATTATACATTATTGAGTGTTGATTGCACATATTTACATCACTGAGCTTATAGTTCCTATATCATTGATGTGCATTGATTGATTATTAGTGGTGCATATCAGCTTGTGTAAGAAGTATTTCTGTGTACCCAAAATTTTTATACATTTGTTGTATTCTAGGTACGGGCCTGAAAAGGGAGACTAGTCCTATTGAATAGTCCTGGATTGACTTAGACCTAGTTAAGAAAGTTAGGTGTACTATCCTGGTAAGGTATAGGTTGAGGTCAACCTCGATAATTGACCTGATTATAACCAGTGCCGCTTCACCCATGAAGTGAGCTTATAGTGGAATCCTTGTACTAGTGAGCCAAGGTGGGCACGTATGCACAATTGATCGCCATGATAACATTTCTTGTGTCTGCCTTTAATTTTTGCATTTTAAATTCTAACACTTGAATGTTTATGTTTTTATATTGAGATTAATTGGGTTTATGAACTGATAGAAAGACCCTAGGTTTGTGTAATATTGGTTATGGAATTTGAACTAAACCTAGGAGGAATTTTTAAACACCCAGTTCACCCCCCTCTTGGGAATACACCAAAGTTGAAAAGTAAGGTGTAGTCCCAAGGGGGGGTGAATTGGATTCTAAAATTTTCTTTTAATTCCTTTGAAGACTTATTTTTATTTCTTTTAATCAATTTTAGACTTGTTCGTTTAATTTACCAATCACACAAGAACGTAATTCTTTTAATTCACAACACTATTGCTTAAGCAAACAAGTAATCAATTATTCAACCAAACCAATCAATCAAGCACAATATCCAAACCAAACAATCATAAAACATTCAATCAAGATATATGTTGCGACTTAATAAAAATTCTCAGCTTTTTAACTTTATGTGTAGCCCTATTGTTAATGCAATCCCTTTGATAATGAATTAGCTTTCTCAATCCACACAATATTCACACTCTTCCCAAAATTGAGAATTCAAATAAACTCTTAGTTAATTTATCTTTGGGTGTTTAACCAAGCAATTTACTCCCTTATGGTTTTCACAAACTATGGTTTAACCAACGTACTCCCTTTCGGTTTCCACAACCCAAATCAAAATTAGACTTTAAGTTTACTTGATTTCCAAATATACGTAGTATATATGATTACCAATTAAACCATCCAAGCAATTTAAATGTGTTGAAAAATAAAGAGTAGGGGAAAGAGAGAGTGAGACCGAGATTTTTATAAGGTTCGGCTTATACCCAACCTACGTTCTCACCTTTGGAAAACCACAAAAGGATTACTAAAATAAGTTCCTTTGTCGGGTGGAGCAACACCGATTACAACACTCCTTCAGTAGGCTAGAGCCCGCCTCTCCAAACGAAGTACCCTCATTCGTCACTCCTTCAATTAGGATAGAACCCGCCTCTCTAAACGATATCCCCTCGCTTAGCCAATGATCCAAACAATCCTTAGAATCATCAATCTATAAGATACAAATCAAATAGATGTACAAAGAATGCTCTCACAAAGAGCTGATTAGTACACTTTGAAAAACTAATATACTTCAATTCAAAAATACCAAAAGAATGAAGCAAGAAACTCAATGTAAATATCACTGGTTTACTTCTCTTTGATAAGGATCAAGAACTTAAATCATATACTTCAGAAAAAATGTAAAAAGCTCAGAGTTTTCTCAAGAAATTCGCAGCAATTCAAAGCTTACAGCAGATAGCAAGATGGCTTTGAGTGAAAGAGATTTTGAAAGAATGTTCAATGCTTGGTTAGGTTTGACTTTCATAAACCATGTATATATAGGCTTTAAAAACATTCACATTCATATTGCCCAAGTTTACTTGGAGTGCCCCTCAAGTTTCTAAAAAGATTAGGGCGCAAGTCAATTAAATTTGAAAATAAAAAGTTTGAAAAATCTGCCCGTTGTCGTACTTTGGTTGCCTGAAGTGCAACCTCAGTCACCTGAAGTGGATTCAGGAGCCTAAAGATATAGGGTCAGGCATTTGAAGATACACTGCCTATTTTCAATTGATTCAGCAAATTCTTCAATTGCCCGAGGTTTCCACCTCGGTCGCCTGAAGTTGTCTTCCTCTGATTTTTCTTTCCTTTTTCAAAAATATTTGACTTCCTTGCTTTCTTGCTTTTGAAAAATATTTTCCGGGGTTTTTAAAATAAAGTATTAAAGTTCATATCAATCCCCTAATGAGCTTCTTTTCATTCACAATGATATTTTTACCTTTGAAGTACTTACATGAAAATTTCCTAACAATTATTTAAACACTTCTTGTTCTTTGAAAACTTCATAGTTATCTTTGAGCTTTAAGTTCATTCCATCTTCAGCAGTCTTTGAGCTTCCCTTTTTGATCACTTCATAATACATCATGCACCTTTAAACTTGTTGGTGATCTTTTGATAATTCCTTCGAAGCTTTGTTGATTTTGGCTTTTTAAGTTATCCTGAAAAACATCATTACTTGAACACACGACTCAGTAAACCTTTCCTTCATTTGTTACTATCAAAACAAGAAGTGAAAGCCTTGTTAGGCTAAACAAAAGTCAACATAAGGAACTATTGACTTTTTGAGTCCGTTTCATATTTTGATTATGACAAACCACAATATCTAATCTGTGTGCTAAGTGTATGAACATGTTTACTTTTCTTAGCACGAATGACAGATGAGGTATGGAAGCCTACAAGCACTTAAACGAGCACATCATTCCGCGCAATCCATGATATTATAAAAGAGCAGAGCATGAAGTTCTTTTGTTTTTCTTTCAAGTTGTATTGTAATTGTAATAATTTTGTTTATGGTCTGTAATAATCTGCATATCATGCACAATAGGTTTAAATAATCAAAAGACTAAAGACTGACCGTAGGTAACCAAACCTGACTTCAGTCGACCTTCGCCATATTTTTGGCCTTAATTTAAAAGCCTAAGTCATAGACTGACTCTTGGTTCCCAAACACCTCATGACAGATCCCCTTTAACTTACAAATCATATCTATGCAAATAAGGGTAAAATCAAAGCAAAAGCAGGACTTACCTTGAAGTTTGAAAGGGCTTCAGTCAACTGAACTCAGCAAGTTAAAAATGCCTTGATCGACCGAATTGACCAGAAGTCAACTTGTTGACTTTGCTCGGTTGACTATTCAGTTTTTGAATGTATCTTCCACAGTCAACCAAACTGACACTTGTGTCTAACCCTTAACAACTTAGTCGACCGAACTTCTAATTCATTTGTGATTCAGTCGACCGAACCATATGAATAGCAGACTGAATTTCAGATGTAGTCAACCAAACCTCAAACGTTTTCAAAATAGCCTTGAATACTGTTGACTTTTTGAGTTCGTTCCCTAGTCTTGATAATGACAAACCGTATGTTACTAATGTGTGTGCCTAAATACTTGAACATGTTAATCTTTCAGAATACACACATTAAAGTGAAATGTATGTTAGAAAGACCTTAAAAACCACATACTTCTGGCATATTCATATATGGCGTCTAAAGTAGCAAAAGATTGAATACCTTTCTCTTTATTGTATTTGCATTAATTCTTTTGGGTTTGTAATATATAATATGGTCTATAATATCTGCATCACATGCATGATAGGACTAAAAGCTTAATGAACATAGAAAAGACTTCGATTCGGTCGACCGATGCCATGTTTTTAGACTAAATTAAAATGCCTAAACCTTAGTTCGACCCTAGGTCTCTTCACATCACTTGCACGAATTCCCTCTATCTTACAAATCATAACTATGCAAACAAGGGTAAACTATACTAAAAAAACAGGACAAATTTTTAAGTTTGAAAGGGCTTCAGGCGACCGAACCTAGCGCGTTGAAAATGGCTTGGTCGACCAAATAGGTAAAATGTCAAAAAGGTTGAATTGGCTGGGGAGATCAAACCCAAAATGAATGCACTATTCACGGTCGATCGAACCATGAATGCTGACTTTTTCACCTTCCCCAAGCGTCAGAACTTTAAGTTCAAATTCAGCCCGGGCGACCGAACCTCGAACGTTCGAAAAATCGCCTTAGCTCAGCCACTCGAACCTTTCCCTAGGCACCTAAAGTTCAAAAAACATCTTTTCTATCTGTGTTTGTTCGAGAAACCGAGCTTATGCACCGGGCAACCAAAACTCTTAGGTTGCCATATTTTTAACCACGGTGACTTAGGTTAATTAAGGACAAATTGGATTAAAAGCTTATTAAACAATTTTAATAATTCCCTCTATATCCCAACGGTCAATTTTTTGGTAGAGACTATATATATACCCTCATTTGCAAAGATTAAGAATGAATTAGTGCCCTGATTAAGAAAATTTCTCTCTGAAATTCTTTGAGCTACACTTTCATATACAAGCCTATATACCTCATCTTTTACTCATTTCATTGCAAAATCATATTGAGTGAGAGTATTTTGAGATTACCTACACTTCCATTGCAAGTTTATACTCTCATGTTTGTGATTGACTGTTGATTTTAAAGAGAGTTAGGGATAAAAAGTTTTTCCTCATTGATTTAATCCGTAAATTTATTTTGTGGAGGAAACTTTTATAAGCTTGTGAGTCTTTGCATTGTTATTGCAAAACTCTTGAGTTTGTCTTGTATTTGTTTGAAGAAAATTTTTTTGACAAGCTTGTGTTCTAAATATCTCATGTGCTTAAGTTTCTGGAATTTTTTTTAAGATATTTGATTAAACTTTTAAAATCTTTTAAACCCTATTTGTGGTTGATATATTTATATATATTGTTTAAAAGATATTATCATAACATACTCTCACACTTTGATTGCCACACTGACATTATCTTGAGAGTTGTAATATTATCTTCACTGAGCTTATAAATCCTATCATATTGAAGTGCATTGGTTATACTGGTACAAATCTGCTTGTGTTAGAAGCTTTGAAATTGTACACCAAATTGTGTTGATTATCAGTTGTATTCCAGGCGTGACCTGAAAGGGTTTTAATTTAGCCTGTTAAGGATTAGTTGTAAAGGTTGAGGTTAGCCCTAAAAATTTGACCTCGTGTTATACACGATGCCATTCCACCTATTAAGTGAACAATAATGGAATCCTTAGACTTGCGAGCTAGAGGTGGGGATGTAGATAGTATTGGTTGGACCTCGATAACATATCGTGTGTCTACTTTTATTTTCCAGCACTTTATATTTCTGCACATAGATGTTATATTTAATATATTGTGAATGCTGTGCAAGATTCAATTTCCACATATTACTTTTATCTGTGCAATTGGTATATGCTTAGAAAGACACTAGGTTATGTATTCTAATTTCTGGTATAACCTAGAAAGAAATTTTAAAATTCCAATTCACCCCCCTCTTGGGAATACACCAATTCTAACAAATACAGTCGATCATATTCATAGTTCAAAATCTTCACGGTCGACCGAACTTACCAATTGGGTCGACTGAACCATGAATACGGTCGATTGAAACTCTCAGGCTACCATATTTTTAACCACTGTAATAAGCACTTAACAAGGGTTAACTTTTAACTAAAATTTTTCAAAATCCCCAATAGGTCCCCCAAAGGTCAAAATTTGAGGGATATCCATATATACACCCTCATTTGCCTTGATTAGCAACGAGATTAGAAAAAGTAATTAGGAAAAATTCTCTCAAATCTTTTATACCTCTTTTTCTTTATATTCAATATTCTAAGCGTATTTTTCGTACTCTCTTACATACTTATTGGCAAATATCATTTTGAAATAGAGAGTTTGTTTTTCTAGTTCTCCTCACTTGCAAATCAATTGCAAGGTGTAGGATGATTTGATTGTTTTATTGTGTACATATTTCAAATCATTTCCTTGGCATTACTCTCTCATATTCATACATATTTGAAAAACTTTTTTGAGAGTTTTATTTGATTGTTTATTTCCATAATATTTCGTATATAAGTATTTGATTGGGAATAACTTGTTTTTAACTTCCTAGTCTTTGCATTCTAATTGTAAGACTTGAGAGCTTACATATTTTATTTGATAAATCTTTTGCAAGCTTAAACCCTGAGTATCCGTTGTGATTATATTTGATAAAATATTTGTGTGATACTTAATTAGGTTTTTAAGGTACCCTTGAATATTCACTCGTTGAATATATATTATCTTTAATTAAATTTTCAAGATCTCAATTAAGCATAAATACTATTATCTGTGAGTGCATCGATTATTGTTTGTGCGTATTGGTACATATTTGCTTAATTAAGAAGCAATTGAAATTGTACACAAAATAGTATTGATTATCTGTTGTATTCCAGGTGTGGCCTAAAGGGGTGTTAATCTAGCTCGTAAGGATCGATTGTAAAGGTTGAGGTCAGCCCTGATAATTTGACCTGGTATTATAAACGATGTCGCTTTACCCAATAAGTGAGCATTAGTGGAATCATCGGGCTTGTGAGTTGAGGTGAGGACGTAGGTAGTATTGGCCGAAGCTTGATAACATATCGTGTGTCTATTATTAATTTCCAGTACTTTATATTTTTACACATGTATGTTATATTCAAGATATTGTGAATGTTGGGCATGATTTAATTTCTGCATATTACTTTTATTTGCGCAATTGGTATATGCTTAAAAAGACCTTAAGTTGTGGATTACTGATATCTGGTTTAACCTAAAGGATAAATTTTTAAAATTTCAATTCACTTCCCCTCTTGGGAATACACCAATTCTAACAGGAACTAAGGTTGATCTCATAAGGAATAAGGTAGGACCAGTTGGGATAAGCATGTTAAGGTTAAGGAATATGCATATTACTATGCTACACATCCATACTCGATTTATGCCATTGAATGTATTAGTGTGGTGACCATTAATGAGTTTAGTTATGAGTATGAGTGTAACGAATGCCGCTTTGATCCAATGTTAATATATAAGATGAACAAGATTGAATTAAAGAGATGCTATAAGGATAATAGTCATATTATGTACACTTAAGGTTTGGATAATATAATTGTTTTCGATATTTATGTGTCGCCTAGGTGGGAGATTGTTAGGAAATTTTAATTTCCCATCGTGGGCTCACATATTTAAAATCAATTATGTCACTGAGCTATTTTAACATCTATTAGGTATGAGCTTTACAATGTGTATAAACTCAATACTAAGTTAATGAGTAATGATGATCTTCTAAAATAACCTAATATATAAGGAAAATCTAATAGGGTTATGGTTCCTAAGTTAGATCAGAAACAATTTCACGTTCTTTCTTTTCCAACGTGACAAACTCCTGACAACTAAAAACACAAAAATTTAGTATTAATAAAGTCTCACCATTATTTTCTCTGTGTGCTTGCCATGCAATGTAATGAGTTTTTCCTAGTGATTTACAATGATTTATTTTGGAGTATTTAAAAAATCAAAACGAAGATTGAATGATTCAAAAGTTTATCATACCGTTAAATACAATACGGAATCCTTTTAAGTATTTTTCGTGTGCCACGGGGAAAAGTAATATCTCTTAGCCCAATTAGTCTCTCAAGGCCCATTAGGCCCGAATTGGAGAGTTACCCCAAACAAATTGGTTCATCGAACAGGAAAAGTCCAGCCCAAACAAATGAAGCCCAAAAGAGTTTGTATTAGGTTTCTTTATATTATTTTGTGTACATATTTTTTTAATAATAATTATCAAAAAATTTAATTTATAATTATGAAAAACCGAAAAATATGCATATAACTCGCATATGCCACAGTATGTAAATATGAAAAAGAAATTCTCTCACCTTGGTGTTAACTTTTTATTTCTTATTATTAATTTGTATAAGTATTAATTGAATAATAAAATTATTGCTATTGTAGAAAATCTTTAATATCCATAATTAATTTTTAATTAGAGAAAATTTTGTAATGTGCAATTACTATGATTTTTTTTAAAATTATTTTTATAATATTTTATTCAATTTTACATTAGTTATAATTTTTTTTTAAATATATATATTTTTATGTATCTTGAGAAAAATATAATCAGGTTCCATCTGTACAATGATTAACACAAGCTTGGACCTAGGGTAAGTTAGAGATGACTCATTTTCCATCTCTATGGCCTCGTCTAAAATTCAAAAATATTTAAAAAATATATATATCAAGAAATTCTTATAAAAAAAATGAGAAAGAAAAGAAAAAATATACTAAATCAAAGGAAAATTTTTAATCCAAACTGACCATATAGGAAAGGAAAAATAGAGGAAAAATGAGGAACAAATCAATCTCGACTCCCATAAAGCCTTTGTATAGTTTTATATTTGAAAAAGATTATTTATTTGAATTTTGCATGCATTTAAACAAAATGTAACTTAAAAGTGTATGAATTTTATCTATTCTCACGAATTCAAATTCAAAACCCTAAATTTGTACTCTCAAACTTAACTTTAATTCTATTTAGGAGATAACATGAATTTGAATTTGTATGAATTTTAACAAAATATAATATAAAATTATATTAAATATGATTTAAATTCATCTAAATTTAAATTTAAAATTTGAAATTTATACTCTCGAACAAAGCTTGAGTATACATGATTTGAATTTACAAATATAATTGAGAAGAATTATGTGTTATATATGATTTTTTTTTTTTTTTGGTTGAAAAAAGAAAAACCTTTGGGTGACAAGACTCAATAAATACCTCACTTACTCAAGAGGAGACCACATGGGTATCTGATCCATTTGAAGTACAGTTTAATTTATAAGAGGGGCTTCTGAAAAGTGGGCCTTACCATGATAAATAGGGCCATCTACCAAGCCTTTTGGATCGTGCAATAATAAAGTTGGGGGCCCATCATCACAGGCCCATTACCAAGGATGCTGTCGAGCTGACACTTGAGACATACGGTCACATTAATATCCGGCTCTGAGGCATGTGCATTTAAAATAACATGACAGAACCGTCATCTATCAAATTTAAGTCGAATTTAAATTTGAGGGAAGGTGATTCCATTATAAAAGGACCAACTCGATTTGTTTAATAAATAGGTTTGACGTCATTTGTAAACAGATCAATTCAAACCCGATCTGTTTAATAAATGGATTAAACGAGTTTGAATTGAATATACGCCAATGACTCATTTAATTTGATATATATGTATATTACATTAAAAAATATTAATTAAAAGTTGTATTATTTTTTATATTTTATGTTTTTATTAGGATATTGATAAATAAAATAAAGAGTACTATTTAAAAAAAAAATTATGTCTCTTTATATGAAATATTTTTAAAAATTATAAATAAATAAATTATATTTTTAAACAGATTCTTAATAGGTACCTGTTTATTAAACAGACGGATTTGATTTTATATGTTAATCACCCGTTAGTAAACGGGTCTGCTCGAATCCAAACCTGTTTAACCCTTACCCGTTTACGATGTCATCCAAATCCGACCCATTAACCCATTTTGTCACCCCTAATTTAATCATTAGGCCCCCTTTGCGTGGGATTAGAAAAAAAAAAATGTATTGTTTAATAGCACAAATTAAAATATATTTTTATATTTAATATATTTGGGTAAAACTAAAACATATATATTCTATTTAACAATAGAAAATAAAAATTTTAAAACTTAATTTAAATTTGATTAGACAAGTTATTTGGTTGTCCCCTTGCATATAAGATTGAGGGGATTAAACAAGCCTTCTTTTTTTTTTTTTTCTCATTTTCCATTGATTTTTTTTGAATTATTGCATAGAGTGAAGCTATATCTTTAAAACTAACAACTTATACAATATTTCGTATGCAAAATAAAAAGGATTAAGAGTGAAATAAAATTTTTAAAAAATAATATGATAAATATGTCAATTTAGTCATTCTATTCATGAAAATTGGTTCTCAAAGATATTTTAGCGGTTAAAGTTTAAACTTTTATGTCTGGACGTGTCAGGTTTAAATTTTAATAAAAAAAGAAAAGAATGTGTGATGGAAGATGAGCTATCTTCCGTTGTTCAATCTATCCTATTGGGAGCCTCAAATATTGGATGAAAAAATAACTTTGTGAAAATTGAAAACTCGAATTAGACCACCAATGGAAAAATCTTTACTCCATGTATTGGGAACTTGGAGTTTGGATCTTGAATTTGGATAGCATGGAATCCAAAACTATACTAAATGTTGTCCAAATTCATAAAAACCATGTCTAAGCCTTGAAATGTAGGCTTCCTTCATTTGGGTCAAGGATTTAATTCAAAAAGAAAAGAAAAATAAGAAGAGAATATATTTTTGTTGATCTTTCTCTCTATAACAAATAGTATTAAAAATGTTTTTAGTTTAATATGATTAAAAATAAAGAAAACTCAAATATTAATGATAGCGTTGGGAGTAAAACCCTAATTTGGCCAAGGGGACCAGCTATAGAGCAAATCAAACCGATTTTGGGGGGGGGGGGGGGGAGACTAGGTTAGGTTGGCCATGTGCGTGTCACATGCCAAACTTGAGTAAATCGGTCATGTGCATGTCACAAGTCAGGCTATATCAAGTTGGTTATGTGCAAGTCACATGCTATTGATTAGGTCAACCACATGCAAGACACAAACCAAGCTAGATCAGGTCGACCATGTGTAAGTCACATGCTAAACCTAGTCAAGTTTTTGTCACGTGCAAAATCAAGAGCTAGACCTGAGCAGATAAATCATATGGAAGGTACAAACTAAGCTAAGTTAAGTTTGTTATGTGCAAGTCATGTGTTAGACTTGAGCAGGTCAGCCACGTGCAAATCACATGCCAAACCTAGTTAGATTAGCCATGTGCAAGGCATAAGCCAAGCTAGGTTAGTTATGCCATTTGAAGGTTATGTGTCCAACTTGAGCATGTTAGCCATGCGTAAGTCACATGCAAGGCACGAGCCAAGCTAGGTCGGGTTGGTCATATACAAGTCGCATGATAGACCTAGTTAGGTGTGTCACGTGCAAATTAATCAATCGCCAAACTTAGGCAAAAATTACTCAAGTGCAAGATGTGTGCTAAGCCAAGCAGGACTATGATATTTAGGTCATGCATCAAACTTGAGAAGTCGGCCATGTGCAGGTAATATGTAGGTCATGCATCAAACTTGAGATGTTGGCCATATGTAGGTAACACACTAGACACTACAAAAAATAAGGTTATTAGTGACGGTATTAAACCGTAACGCCCCAACCTGGGTTTGCCAGGGAGCACTGCGTCTCTCCTCTTTCACCTGGACCAGAAAATAGGGGGCGGGCCTTATCGGACTAATGACTGGCCCCACAGACTAACACGTGTCCTTTTCAGTGTATTTTGCCCTCACTCACACACTTTCTAAGAAAATTTCCCAGAAGGTCACCCATCCCAAGAATACTCCAAGTCAAGCACGCTTAATCGTGGAATTCTTATGGGAAGGCTTCTGAAGAGAAATGTGTATCTTGTTGATATGGGTAGTAACATCAAATCATTTTCAAGCCTTTCTTCCACAGGGTATCACATAAATTGTCACTATTAATCCAAAACCGTCACTAATACTTATTAGTGATGGTTTCGTAATTATTAGTGACGGTTTCAAATTAGTCGCTAAAATGGCGGTGACTAATACTTATCAGTGACGAATTCTAAAACCGTCACCAATAATGGAGTATTGGTGACGATTTAATTCCGTCACTAAAAGCCTAAGATAGTCACTATAAATTCTACATTTTCTCAACTAAAAATTATCACTAAAGACCAATTATTAGTGATGGTTCTAAAAATGTCACTAAAAATGGCACTATTAGTGACGATTTTCAAACCTTCACTTATGCTTGCTGGTGCTACTATTAGCGACGGTTTAGGAACCTCCAATAATAGTGGGCCTATTAGTGACGATTTGAAAACTATCACTAATACTTTGTAGGGGTACTACTAGTAACGATTTCAGAACAGTCACTGATAGAGGCAATGTTAGTGATAGTTTCTCAAGCCATTACTAATACTTTGTAGTGGTGGTATTAGTGACAGTTTTCAAATCCTCACTAATACTTAAATATATATATATATATATATATATATATATATATATATTTGAATTCATTCATTAATTCTTGTAAAAACTTGTAATTACATTTTAGCATACATAATATTAAAAGAGAATTACTAAAAAAATCATAAATTATTCAAAATTAAAATACAAATTATTCGAAATTCAAATTTAAATACAAAAATTCATCTTGTTTAGATAACAAAAGATACAGAAAAAGTCAAAAGTTGCATCCGAATGTAGTGCTTGACATCATCCTAATGTTGTGACAGCCGCAAACCCTACGAAGTAATAATTATACAAAAAATTAGTATACGGCTTTTGAACATATATATACGTACTATAAGTAAAAATGATTTGATAGCAAAATGGTCAGATATTTGGAGATAGAAATGATGCAATTTTAAATAACTAATTTTGATCAGTCGGAATTGACCCCACAAGGTTTGGACCTCGTATGCCCGAGTTGGACACTTGAGTGCTAAAATCCACTAACTTTGCTAAGTTTGTTGTATTTTTACTTTGCTTCTAAGTGCGCAAAAAGCTCTCGGGAAAGAGTTTTTGGGCACCTTCGGCTCCCGACATGTCTAAATCTAACAAATGTGTTGCGACTAACCCCACTCAGTTCGGATCTTGTATGCCTATATTGGACACCTGAGTGCTTAAAATCAATTAAGTTTACTAAGTTCACCTTTAAGTGCATAATTTTCAGTGGGAAGGGGGGGATTTTTTAGGCACCGTCAGCTCCGACACGTTCAGCTCAATGCGACGGACGTGTCGGGACTGACCCCACTTGGTTTGGACCTCGTATGCTGGAGTTAGACACCTAAGTGATAAGATTGTCACTAAGTTTTCTAAATTTTTTTGTATTCTTTCTTTACTTCTAAGTACGCAAAAAGCTCCTGGGGAGGAGTTTTTAGGCACTATTAGCTCCAACACATACAGCTCAATGTGACGGACGTGTCGAGATTGACCCCACTTGGTTTGAACCTCGTATGCCTGAGTTGGACACCTGAGTGCTAAAACCCACTAAGTTTGCAAAGTTTGTTTGTATTCTTACTTTGCTTTTAAGTGCGCAAAAAGCTCTCGAAAAGGAATTTTTAGACAATGTCAGCTTTGGCACGTCCAACTCAATGTGACATATGTGTCGGGACTGATCCCACTTGGTTTAGACCTCGTATGCTTGAGTTGGACACCTGAGTGCTAAAATCTACTAAGTTTGTAAAGTTTGTTTGTATTCTTACTTTACTTCTAAGTGCGCAAAAAGCTCCTAGGGGGGAGTTTTTGGGCACCGTCAACACCGACACATCTAGCTTAATGTGATGGACGTGTCAGAATTGACCCAACTTGGTTTGGACCTTGTATGCTGGAGTTAAACACCTGAGTGCTAAAATCCACTAAGTTTGCTAAGTTTGTTTTTATTCTTACTGTGCTTCTAAGTGCGCGAAAAGCTCCCGAGGAGGAGTTTTTTGGCACCGTTAGCTCCAACACGTCTAGCTTAATGTGACAGATGTGTCGGAGGATTGACCCCACTCAATTTGGACCTTGTATGCCATAATTGGACACTTGATTACTTAAAATCGACTAAGTTTACTAAGTTCGCCTCTAAGTGTATAATTTTCAATGGGGTGGAGTTTTTAGGCAACGTCAGCTCCTGCACTTCCAACTCAATGTGACGGACGTGTCGGGATTGACCCCACTTAGTTTGGACCTATTATGCCTGAGTTGGACACCTAAGTGCTAAAACACGTACTAAGTTTGCTGAGTTTGTTTGTATTTTTACTTTACTTCCAAGTGCATAAAAAGCTCTCGAGGAGGAGTTTTTGGCACCATCAGCTCTAGAATGTCTAGCTCAATGTGATGTCGGGCTGACCCCACTTGTTTTGGACCTTGTATGCTCAATTTGGACACCTGATTTCTAAAATTCACTAAGTTTGTTAAGTTTGTTTGTATTTTTACTTTGCTTCTAAGTGTGCAAAAGGCTCTCGGGGAGGAGTTTTTGGGCACCGTCAGCTCTAGCATGTCCAGATCAATGTGACAGATGTGTGGAAACTAATCCCACTCAGTTTGGACCTCTTATGCCTGAATTGGACATCTGAGTGCTTGAAATCAACTAAGTTTACTAAGTTCGCCTCTAAGCACATAATTTTCAATGGGAGAGGAGTTTTTGGGCATCATTAGCTCCCACACTTCAAAAATAATTAAAAAATTTCATCAAATCATACACACACACACACACACACACACACACGCTTTCACACACACACACACATTGTCACATGCACACACACACACACACACACACACATACACAGTCACACTTACACACGCACATTGTCTATCTCTCTCTCTCTCTCTCTCTCTCTCTCTCTCTCTCATACACACAACTGTACACATGCACGCACACACATATAGTACTTTGCAGAAGAAGAAGAAGAAGAAGAAGAAGATGAATAAGAGGAAGAAGAAGTCTTACTTGGGAGCGGCATAGGCGGCGGTAGCAAAAAGGAAAGACAATGGGAACGAGCAGCGATGACGCGGTGGGAGGATGTCGCTAAGTGCAGGGAGGATGAGCAAGCAGCAGGAGGGAGGAGGATAGAGGAGCAAGCCAGGAGGAGGAGGGAGGAGTAGGCCGGGAGGAGCAGGGAGGAGATGGCAGGAGCACGACGCGTGTGAGAGGAAGGAAGGAATTTGGGGAAAGTGTGGATAAATACGCGGGGGTTAAAGGATTTAGGGTTTAGAGTATTAGTGACGTTTTTGAAACCGTCACTAATAGTTAAATAAATTATTTATATATTTTTTAATAAATAAAATACTATTAGTGACGGTTTATAAAAATCGTCACTAATAATGGACTAATATGAGACTATTTGTGACGATTTTTGAGAACCGTAACTAATATTTTGTCATTTAAAATCGAACATAAAAATTTTGTACCAATGAGCAGTCTTACAAATAAATACTACCACAATGCAGCCTTGACAATAACTACATCACCCAAGTCCCACCTGTTTAAAAGCGAAAAAATTCAATTAGCAAAATTGCAAACATAAGAAATGTCAAACAAGCATGCAGCAAATGGTAAAACACCATCAAACTTCTAAATAGATATCAACAAACATGCCACATGTAAATTTACCTATAAAATATTATTCTGTGAGGTTTGTGCTGAGTTGATCTCCTAAATGCTATCAATAATTCTCTTGGAAAAAAATTGAAGTACAATTCATGAGGCAAAAAGGGGAAAGAACAATACTAAGCAATTGAATTGAAAATCCTTTTATACTCTTACTGAATCATACCACCATGAATGGCACCCATTTAGGGATCTTGTATTGACTTATAAAGGTCAAGAGGATAATTTCTTCTTGGTGAGACTGCGCAGAGATGAGTCCTCTATGTTAGCCTTGGTGCCTACATGATCTATATTGTCATGTTTTGATGATAACAACCCATTAGTAGTTCTAGGTAAACTAATCTTTGCATATTAAGTTATGGTAAGTACAAACACAAATGCAAAGATTAAGTAAATTCTTAAGAGGTTAGACATCATCAAAAAGGGAGAGATTGTTAGCCTTGGTGGCTACACAATCATGTTTAATATGTTTTGATGATACTAACCTATTTGTTGTTCCTAGTATATTCCATCTTTGCATATCATGTTTAGCACAGGGTCAAGTGACAAATACATGGAGTATTGGATCAAAGGCAAAGATCGGACCGAGTAGACTTCAAATAGAAAAGATCAATTGAACACTCACTCGAAAAGGGCTCAAGCATCTAAGGAAGCTAATGTAGAATTATATGTAATGGGGACCGGTTGAGGTAGTATTTTTTGTAACTTTAGCAGTTTTGTTTCACGTGCGATTTCTAAGCAAGAGTTGAGCAAAATGCATACGCATACTAGGACACAAGAGTATATAGGATATCATTTAAATAGAAAATAATTTTTTTATTGTTTCATAATTAAGATTTTTCAAAGGCAAAATCATGACTTATATTAAAATATCATATACTCAACTTTGATTAAAATGGGACAAATGTTAAGTGGTTTTAGTATTGTGAACTTTAATATACTTGGTTTCGGTTGAGTCAAACTATTTTTATGTACCTAAATATTCAATTAAATCAAGTATATTTTCATAAGGACAAGTTTTAAATCATATTAGTGTTAGAATATTTTACAAACTTGGTCCTAGTTGGGTTTGAAACCTCAGTTATGCACCTACCAAATTTCCTGAACACCCATCGGTATTTGGGGCATAACTTTTGCCAGAAAAGTTCAAAAAAACGATCTTGGTATCTATGGAAAGCTAAGAAAAAAAAAACTACAACTTTCATGTCGATGACTTTTTCTGATTTGAGGTATTCGTTGATGATTCAGGGTAATTCATTGATGATTTGCAGGCACAATGCTAATAGTCGACGAATGGGGGCAAATAATCGACAAATTGGGTCAAATAGTCGACGATTGGCGTCGGGATTTAGTCCCCAATGACTATAAACAGCTAGTTTTCAATTTAAACATATAATATATCACCCCCAATGGCCATAAAATGGCTAGTAGCCCATTTTACCTATAAATACAAGTCCATAGACTTGATTAAACATGGTTTTGGTGATTTTACAAGTTCTTAGTAAGAAATATCTTTGAATACAAAACCTAGGCACTTTGCATCTTTGTTTATCATCGCAAGTGCTCATTCTCTCTTTCTTTTTAGTCTTGTGTGATTCATTTCTTGAGAAAATAGTGTGAGGATTTTGATTGTATTTGATATCAGCTCATTTGTGGAGTATTCTTTTGTATACCCAACTTCTTGTAAAGGTTCTTTGTGAACCATTTGGTGAAGGTTCTTGGTGAACCGTCTTGCAAGGCTTCTTGGTGAACCTTGTGGCTTTTGGTGAACGGTAGGGATTTGTTCCGAGTTGTAAGGCTTCTCCTCCAGTGAAGGAGTTCCTTAGTGGATTGTAGAATCCTTAAGTTGGTCTCAAGGCATAGACATAGGCTTAGTGTCGAACCACGTTAAAATACCAATGTTAAGCTTTCTCTCCCTATACTCTTTATTTTATGTATTGTGCTTGATTTACATTTCATATATTGTGATATAATTGCTTGAATTTTGGTAAGAATTTTATTTTGTAGAGAAAGCCCAATATACGTCAAAGAGTCCATTCAGCCCACTCTGACTCTATATACTCCCGGGCTTACAAGTGATATCTGAGCATACCCCACTTTCACTCTGTACTTGGTAACCTCTTGACCTTTTTCCCTGTCAACAAATGCATTATTAATGGTTCTAAAAATCATTACTAATATAAGATTATTAATGACGGTCTTTCTCTTCAAGTATTCACTTAAGGACATGCTTTTCTCGTTATATTTTATCTTTAACTCATCCAGATTCTCATTTGTGGTGTCAAGCACTTTGGCTAGGTTAGCCACAATGTTATTTTCATCCTATTTTGTTTCCTGGACAATATCAGTAATTGTTGTTATCTGTCCACTGTTACGAAGTTAGTCTCTGTTGGAATCGGTGGGATCCCAAGAGGGAGGGTGAATTGGGTTTTAATGACTTTTTGGCTAATTTGAACATTTTGTTGATTCACGACATATCATATCCCATTCAATATTAAAATCGTGTATGTAAAATGATTAGACAATCAGTGCAGACATACATGCGTGTAGCATATTTCATTTAAATTAAATGTGTGCATACGAATAATTATAATACTAAATAAGTAAGCATACACATATGGAAACTAAAGTGTAGTAATTAAATGAGATAGAGAGAGAGTGACACACGGTATTTGCTATCGAGGTTCGGCCAAACCAGCCTACGTCCCCGCCTTGGGCATACCCCCCAAAGATTGTACTATCCCTACTCACTTAAACGGCAAGAGCAGAAGTCGTTATAACCTTTCCTTATGGGGCAAAGTAAATCCCAGCTCAAATACCAGGCTGAGCCCAACTGGTCTCCCTTATGAGGCAAAGACACCCTATTTCAATTATGGGCTGAACCCAACCTGTAGAAACCCAAACCCAAAAAATAAGGAAATAAATAAAGAAAAGGAAAAAGGGAAAATTTTAAAAGGCAAGTAGCAGTTCGTCGATGAATATCCTTCTGTGGTTCATCGACGAAACTCAGGCGCCGTCGATGAAGAGATACTGAGAAGAATTTTTAGGCATACGATTCGTTGATGAACTCTTTCTTTTGTCAACAAACGTCCTTCTGCAGTTCTTCGACAAAGGCTCCATTTCATTGACGAATTGTACCGGGTTAACGGTCTATAATTGGATTTCCAATTGCTTCTTCATTAAGAAACTTAATTTCTCTCTCTCTCTCTCTCTCTCTCTCTCTCTCTCTCTCTCTCTCTCTCTCTCTCTCTCTCTAACTCGCGCCCTCACCCCTTATCTCTTCGTTTTCTCGCCGTTCGTCACCTGAATCAACGATCGGAAGTCATCATGAAGATCAAGAAGCATTTCTCCACAAGTCTACCGGAGCAGATTTTTGAACCGAGCTTTCTAGGCACCACTCCAAAACCAGGGTAAGTAGGGTTTTTAAGGTTTTATTGTTAATTTGGAGTATATGGGGCCTAGGAAATTCTAAATGAGAAATATTTTGTGGGTTGAGTGGATTAATTTGAAGAAAATGTAATTTCAGGGTTTTGAACTTCGAACGCCGCAGGGCGTGGATTCAAGGTTCCTAGTAAGTTAGGTAAGGGTATTATATTATGTTAGTTAATTTTGAAATATGGACCAATTAAATTGCAATATATGATTTTCTAAACGAATTGGGTATATAAAAGAGTGGTTTTGACTGTTATACATTTTCAGGAAATTAACGTGAATGGGTTGAACGTCTCCTATTTTCTATAAAATACATAGTTTGAGTTAAATAAAATCCTAGAGATGCTCATACCCCTATTTTCAGCAACTTATATCTTTCCTCATCAGTTTATTTTATTTATAATCTATCAGATAAAAATTGTGTGATATGAGAACAATTTTTAAATGGTATATATGAGCAAAATATTTTTACTGATAATACAAAGTATGATAGGACGGTCAGGGGCCAAGATTTAATATAACAGTCGGGGGCCAAGAGTTAATAAATCATAGGTTTTATATGAAATGAGATATAATACAGTTTTATTATATAAATTGTCATATATGATTCTAGAGCCCTGTAGATATGAGAAGTGATATATTGAGCTCAGTACCGTAGCTATATGTTGGTAGGGAGTGCAACCACACTGGGATGATTTTGTGATGATGGACAGACGATTGGTGACTTGGGCACGGTACTCTCCCAAGGAAAGTGTCGGGGGCCCAATACGATGTAGTTCCGGATGACCATAGGTAGGCACAATCGTACTTACTACCTTTACTAACTCAGTTATGGTCGACCGGTTATATGTCAAGTCCAGCCTTTGGCCGCATAACTTGTCTTGGGGGAAGAATGTCGTATGAGTTTATGATAGCGTGACGACGTTGATACAACAGTCTAGGTTGTATCTTTTATCCATATATGGGCAAATTTTCTATAAAATGGGTTATATTGAGCCGACAGTTTATTTTTATGATATTATGTATTTTTTGATATAAACAGTGTAGTACAGTTATAAAATGTCATTTCATATACAGTTAAATAGTGGAAATTTTATATTCATGCGATAACTCATGCTAGCTGCACACTGATATTAATATAATCCATCTTAATGAGAAGTGTCTCACCCCAATATACAAATTATTTTTCAGCTCCTTTAGGGAATCGTACCTAGCCTACCTCGGGGCTGGGATTAGACTTCTGGGAGTGGTTATTAGAGCTAGTGAGATACCACATATCTTATTTTGTTATTTTGGGATTGTAATATGTAGACAAATAGTGGTGTGTATGTATTTGGGAATAGATAGAACTTTGGTAAATCGTTCGGATGTTTTAGAAATCTTCCGTTGTATGGTTTAATTTCAGTAATGGCAGGTACACCCGGGATTCCCTGGTTAGGGCGGGTTGCATTTATATATATGCTACAGGTGATATCAGAAATATATATATATATATATATATATATATATGTGTGTGTGTGTGTGTGTGTGTGTGTGTGTGTGTGTGTGTGTGTGTGTGTGTGTGTGTGTGTGTGGGTGTGGGTGTGGGTGTGGGTGTGGGTGGGTGTGGGTGTGTATGTTTTACTAGCACTCCAATCCACGTGGCAGGTCGGGGCGCTACAGGTGGTATCAAAGCCTAGATTGGTAGGTTCTGCAGACTAAGTCAAATGATCTTGCTAGAGTATAGGTTCAAGTAGGACAAGGATAGGAATGGGTAGAATAGGAAAGTTGAGTTTTGCTTCTTAAGTCTGGAGGTAGAAATCCCTTGATAGACTTCTGTGTTTTTCTGGATCAGTCGATAGGTTCAAAAAACCACAGCAATCCATCAACAGTTTTGTTTCCAAGCGGAAGGGCAGGAACTTAAAAACTAGAACGGAAATATGAAATTGGCAGAGTATGTCGTGAATTAGGGGAAAAGATTTAGGTTGGTATTTAAAATTTATTGAAAGTAAATATTTTAGTGTTATAATTGCACTAGTCATGTTAGGATATTAGAATTCTAAATTCGTTTGGTTCTCTCTTCAGGATGGATCCCAAGGACAATAACGCTATTGCTGGAGGAAGTAGCAATGAGGGGGCTGCCCAAGATGGTGGCAGCGATTCTATAGTGGCACTTCAGGTGCCCAGTATTTTTTGGCCAAGGTTATGCGGAGTTCTCAGGGGCAGGATCGTCCCACCACTGAACTGGGAGGTTCTATTGACCAATTTACTAGCCTGAAGCCTCCTACCTTCATACGAAGTACCGACCCGATTCTTGCGGAGAACTGGATTTAGGAGATTGAAAAGATCTTGGTTGTACTGTGATGCACCGATGAGCAAAAGGTGCTATACACCACGTTTAAGCTTACTTGAGAGGGCAAGAGATGGTGAGAAGCAATAAAGTTGCTAGAGAAGTTGAAACTGGTACCGGTGGCGATGATGTGGAGCTGTTTCAGAGAGGTCTTCTTCGATCGGTATTTTCCAACCTTTATTAGGAAAACAAAGGTAGAGGAGTTCCTGAACCTGACTCAAGGATAGCTGACTGCTCAGCAGTACGCTGCCCGATTTGTGGAACTATCGCATTTCACTCCTTACATGGTACCTTATGAGTCCACGAAGGCTCGGAAGTTCAAGAGGGGTCTGAGGCCGGAAATTATAAAGTAGGCAGCTGTGTTCCAGGTGCAGGAGTTTGCTACACTGGTGGATAAGGCCATTGTAGCAGAGATGAGTCTACAGGGTGATGTGGACGTTCAAAACCCGAAGAAGAGGCCGATGCCTTCTAGTTCACATACGGGGGCGAGGCAGGGTCCTTGGAGGAGGTATGGTAGTGACGGAGACCAGCGACGGGATACTGGTGGTAGTGCATTTCAAGGTGCCTCATCATGCCCTGTTTGCCCTACATGTGGCAAAAGGCATTCAGGAGAGTGCAGGTCAGGGTCAGGTGGTTGCTTTCGGTGCGGTAGGCCTGGGCATTTGGTGCGTGATTTCCGTGTGGCATGGATAAATGCTCCTCCACAAAAATAGTATTATGGAGGTAACCAAGCACCATGCGGAAACTATCAGAGGTGTACAACCTAGGTGCAGGTGTATTCCTTAACTCCTAGTGATGCTGAGAACGCCAGTGACGTGGTGACAGGTACAATTTCCATTTTGTCAAATAGTGTCATTATATTGTTTGATTCAGGTGCAACGCATTCTTTCGTATCTCGAGGGCTCATCAAGTTCTGCGAGATAGAAACACAATTCTTAGGCGCTGAGTTAGAGGTGGTCACACCGACAAGGTCAGTGGTAGTGTGTAGTAAAGTGATCTGTGAATGCCTAGTGGAAATTTAGAGGAGAATGATACATGCTAATTTGATTATATTTGATATCCATGGTTTTGATATTATTTTGGGGATGGATTGGTTAGTTGCCAACTATGTGAGCATAGACTGCCATAGAAAGAAAGTAGTGTTTCGACCTCTTGGGAAGTAGGAGTTTATATTTTTTGGGTCATGTGTGCACTCTGCACCACGGATTCTTTTAGCCATTCAGGCAAGGAGGCTACTCCTAGAGGGATGTTAGGGGTACCTAACATTTGTGAAAGAAGCACTAAGAGAAGAACTTAAACTAAAGGATTTTCCTGTGGTAAGGGAGTTCTTCGATGTTTTCTCAGAAGATTTACCGAAATTGCCTCCTGATTATGAGGTGGAGTTTGTCATTGAGTTGCTTCCATGGACATCATCTATTTCTGAGGCTCCATACAGAATGACTCTAGCTGAACTAAAAGAGTTAAAGGAGCAGTTGTAGGAACTTCTTGACAAGGATTTTATCAGGCCGAGCGTATCATCCTAGGGAGCTCCGGTGTTATTTGTAAAAAGATGGGTCAATGAGGATGTGCATCGATTACAGAGAGATTAATAAAGTGACAGTAAAGAATAAATACATGTTACCTCGAATTGATGATTTATTTGACCAATTATAGGGCACACAAGTCTTCTCCAAGATCAATCTGTGATCCGGGTATCATCAAGTGGGAGTTAAATCAGAGGATGTACCAAGAAAGCCTTCCGTTATAGGTATGGCTACTACTAATTTCTAATTATGCCGTTCGAATTGGCCAATGCTCCTGCAACATTCATGGACCTAATGAATAGGGTGTTCCACGAGTATTTAGATCAGTTCGTGGTTGTATTCATCGATGACATCCTGGTTTATTCGAGGAGTCCTGAGGAGCATGCCATTCATTTGAGGTTAGTACTCCAAGTACTTAGAGAAAATAAGTTATTTGCGAAGTTCAGGAAATGCAAATTCTGGTTAAAGCAAGTGGCATTTATAGAACATGTAGTGTCCAGGAAAGGTGTTTCAGTGGACCCGAGAAAAATAGAAGCGGTAGTGGATTGGGCGAGATCAAAGAACGTGTATGAAGTTATAAGTTTCTTGGGTCCGGCAGGATATTACCGCCAATTCGTAGCAGGTTTTTCTAAACTATCAGATTCGCTAACACAGCTTATGAGGAAGAACATGAAGTTCGAGTGGACTGGTGAATGCGAGCAGAGTTTTCAAGAATAGAAACAGCGTCTAATTATTGCCCCAGTATTGACCATTCCATCAGGAGAGGGTGGATTTGTGATCTACAGTGATGCATCTAAGAAGGGACTCGAGTGTGTCTTAATGCAGCAGGGAAAGGTTTTCGCGTACGCTTCTCACTAACTCAAGGAGTACAGGAAGAATTATCCGACGCATGACATGGAATTGGCAGCAGTAGTCTGTGCATTGAAAATCTAGAAGCACTACCTGTACGGTGAAAAGTGTGAGATCTTTACTAACCATGAGTCTTAAGTACTTTTTCACTCAGAAGGAGCTAAACATGAGGTAGCGGAGATGACTTGAATTAATAAAAGACTATGATTGTACCATTAGTTACCACCCAGGAAAAGCTAATGTGGTAGCCAATGCTTTGAGTCGAAAGTCAGTGAATGCATCAGTCTCAACAGTTGGAGTTCAGCATCAAATCAAAAAAGACATAGAAAGGTTGGGTGTGGAATTAGTGGAAAGAAATCACCAGGCATTTATTGCTAGCCTGGTAGTGCAACCGACCTTATGGGAAAGGATTAGAACAACTCATATGAAAGATGCAGAGTTGGCAAAGATTGTAAGTGGAGTACAGGATGAGTTGGATACATATTTCAATGTCTCAGATGACGGGGTGTTGAGATTTCACACCAGGTTATGCGTATCAAATGATGTTGAGATTAAACGAACCATACTAAAATAGGCACATCGCTCTATATACACAGCACATCCAGGGAGCACAAAGACGTAAAGAGATTTGCGAGAATCTTTCTGGTGGTCTAACATGAAAAAAGAGATTGCCCGTTTTTTTTAGCAGTTTCTGATCTGTCAACAGGTGAAGGATGAGCACCAAAAGCCAGCAGGACCGTTACAACCACTTCTCATTCCTAAGTGGAAGTGGGAGCATATTTCCATGGACTTTGTCACAGGATTGCCATCAGCACTTCATGGACAGAATGTTATCTGGGTAGTTGTTAACAAACTGACAAAAACTGCCCATTTCATCTCGATTAAAGTCAATTACTCTATGAATAGGCTAACAGAGTTTTATATGCAGGAGATAGTCATATTGCACGTGGTGTTTGTGTCTATTGTTTCAGATAGAGGCCCACAGTTTACTTCCCGATTTTGGAAGAATCTACAAGAAGCTTTGGGATCTCAACTCACTTTCAGTACTACTTTTCACCCGTAGATCGATGGTCAGTCAGAGAGGACCATTTAAATTCTAGAAGATATGCTGCGGGCATGTGTACTGGATTTCGGGGGTAGTTGGATTAAATATCTGTCGTTAGTTGAATTCGCATACAATAACAGTTATCATACCAGTATTGGGATAACGTCGTATAAGGAACTGTATGGTCGGAGGTACTGATCTTTGTTGTATTGGGATGAGATCGGTGAGAGGCAAATTTTGGGGTTGGAGATTGTGTAATAGACTTTTGAGAAAGTCCAGCTTATCAGGGAGAGAATTAAGACAGCACAGAGTTGGCAGAAGAGCTATGTGGATACACACCGGTGAGAGCTGAAGTTCGAAATAGGTGATGCCATATTTTCTAGGATTGCTCCGATGAAAGGGGTAATGAGATTTGGGAAAAAGGGAAAGGTAAGTCCAAGATACATCGGACCATTCGAGTTTCTGGAGAGAGTTGGTCTAGGGGCATACAGAATAGCATTACCCTTAGCACTGCCTAGGATTCATAACGTGTTCCATGTGTCCATGCTGAGGAAGTACATTCCGGATCTTTTGCATGTGATCAGTTATGAGTCTTTGGAGCTCGGGGACACTTTGGCATATGAGGAGATATCGGTTCAGATTCTAGACTATAAGGAATAGGAGCTGCATACAAAAACAATTTCTCATGTAAAGGTACTTTGGCGTAATCATGCAGTGGAGGAAGCATCATGGGAATCAGAGATAGAAATATGTCAGAAGCATCCACAGTTATTTGGAGAGGCTCAGCGTTAAACTAGAAAGTAGAACGGTAGGTAAGTGTTGGTTTTGTATATTGGTTTCTTAAAGTAGGTTGTTTAGTTTTGTCAGTTGTTTATTATTATGGTTTATGGATGGTCTCTAGGAGAGTTTTGTATGGATATTGTAATCTTTCGAGACAGTATATGTAACCATGGTATTCCTCTGCCATAAGTGTTGGTATTTAATAAATTTGGGACAGGGCTGCTATGTGGGTGGCCGCTGGGTCTTCCTAGAGTCGGATCAGCAGATCAGTGATAATTCAGGGGATGTAATGGAAATCAATTAGCAAATTTCGAGGATGAAATTTTATAAGGGGGGGGACATTGTAGAAACAAGAACCCGGGAAGAAAGGAAATAAATAAAGAAAAGGAAAAAGGAAAAATTTTAAAAGGCAAGCAGCAGTTCGTCAATGAATTCCCTGCTTTTGTCGACGAATGTCCTTCTATGGTTCGTCAACGAAATATAGGCGTAGTCGATGAAGAGATACCGAGAGGAATTTTTAGGCATAGGGTTCATCGACGAACCCTTTCTTTCGTCAATGAACGTCCTTCTGCAGTTCATCAACAAAGGCTCCATTTCGTCGATGAATTGTGTTGGGTCAACAGTCCATAAATGGATTTTCAATTGCTTCTTCATTAAGAAACTTGATTTTTTTTTTCTCTCTCTCTCTCTAACCCACACCCTCACCCCTTCTCTCTTCGATTTCTCGTCGTTCGTCGCCCAAATCAATGATCAAAAGTCACCACAAGCATCTAGGAGCATTTCTTCACAAGTCTAGCAAAGAGGATTTTTGAAATAGGCTTTCAGGCACCACTCCAAAATCAAGGTAAGTAGGGTATTTTAGGGTTTTATTCTTAATTTGGAGTATATGAGGCCTAGGAAATGCTAACTGAGAAATATTCTGTGGGTTGAGTGGATTAATTTAGGGAAAATGTAATTTCAGGGTTCTGAACTTCAAACGCCGCAGGGCGTGGATTTAGGGTTCCCAGTATGATAGGTAAAGGGATTATATTATGTCTGCTAATTATGAAATATGGACCAATTAAATTGCAATATATGATTTTCTGAACGAATCGGGTATATAAAAGGGTGGTTTCAACTGTTATACGTTTTTAGAGAAATTAATGTGAATGGGTTGAACGTCTCCTATTTTCTATAAAATACATAGTTTGAGTTAAATAAAACCCTAGAGATACTCATACCCCTGTTTTCAGCAGCTTATGTTTTTTCCCATCAGTTTATTTTACTTATGATCTATCAAATAAAAATTGTGTGGCATGAGAACAGTTTTTAAATGGTATATATGAGCAGAATGTTTTTACTGATAATACACAGTATTATATGACGGTTGGGAGTTGAGATTTAATATGACGGTCAGGGGCCGAGATTTAATATGACGGCCGGGGGCTGAGAGTTAATAAATGACAGGTTTTATATGAAATGAGATATAATACAGTTTTATTATATAAACTATCATATATGATTTTAGAGCCCTGTGGATATGAGATGTGATATATTAAGCACGGTACTGTAGCTATATGTTGGTAGAGAGTGCAATCACACTAAGATGATAGTGTGATGATGGATAGATGATTGGTGACCTGGGCATAGTACTCCCCCAAGGAAAGTGTCGGGGGGCTCTGTAAGAACCCGACTCTTGATAATGATTTTTAGATATTTAAAGAGAGGGGCATTTTGGTAAAAGAGCAGGCCTCGTCGACGAAGCCAGATTTCTTCGGCGAAGTCTTTGTCCTTCTCGTTGACGAAATTCAGAGGCTCGTCGGCTCGTCGACAAGGAGAAGCCGAGGAGTTTCAGGAAACCGATAATATTAGGGTTCGTCGACGAATACTCCGTCTCGTCAACGAGAAGACTATAGGGCCTCATCGACGAGGGCACCATTTTGTCGACAAGTTTGTCCGAGTCAAAGGTGCTATAAATAGAAATTTTTTTTACTTCTCCACTAAGAAACTTCAAATATCTCTTTCTCTCTCTAGAACTCTCCCTACTCTTTATCTCTCTAGATTTCTTCACCGATCGTTGCTGGAATCATGAATCTGAAGTTACCACGAGGATCGTGGAAGGATTCTATACAAGTTCTACGGATTGGAATCTCGTTTCAGAGATTTTCAGGTTTTGGCGTAAAATAAAGGTAAGGCTCGGTTTTCAAATCTAATCATGTAGTTTTGTAGGAAACTGTATTGTGAGCATATACTGTACTGTTGATTGTAGGTTTTGGAACTCGGTTTGCTGTTTAGGGACCTTGGAGTTCGGGATTTGCTATTCAGGGAAAAGGTAAGGGGAATTGTGTTTATATTGGTTATTTTTGAAATCGGACTCAGAGAAACTGTGGTTCATGGTCCTGTGTGTGTTTTGACTACTCATTTGGGGGGATCTAACAGGGAAAACTATGGGTTTTTCATTATTACAGTTTTGGAAAAAAGGGGGCGACGGGCTGCATCCCTGGTTTTGTTGAAAATCAAGGGTATATGTTGATTTATACTATGTTATAGGGATGGTCGTGCCTTGACTTGTTTAAACTGTATTGGTTTGGAAAACCATGATTTATATTACAAAATAGGTGTGGTTTGTTTGGTTATATGAGCATGCATGTGTGTGTGATATATTGAAATGCTAGTAGGAACGTGTTTTCGAAATTGTTCCAGGTACTGAGAATGTCCGGCTCTATATCCGAGGGCATGTGTTTACTGCCTGCAATGTAGGCAAGAGTGTCCGGATCTATATCCGAGGGTGTGAGCCTATTCTGGTAGATCAGGTCGAAGGGTGTGGATCCACCAGTTAGAGCCGATACGATGCCATGGGAGTTGGGGACTAGCCATGTGTCGATGGCGCCGTGTTCACGAGTTGGCTACAGGCCAATGCCGTATGTCGCGGCCTGGCTTCGGGCCAATGGGTGTGACGACACCGGGATTGCTGATCATGTGTATGTGTGCTTGTATGCACTATGTAAACTAATACTGGATTGCATTTAACTGTGTGTATGTTGCATCATAATAAAACTCAAATGCCACACACCGATATAACATGTGTTCTTCCTTACTGAGAGGTGTCTCACCCCTGCTGTACGTACATTTTTACAAGTCCTTTGAGTAACCAGAACTAGCGTCCTAGTGTAGGGAGCTTACTGGCCGGTGTACTGCGATTAGCGCTTGGGTAAGTGCTAGGACTGTATTTTGGTGGGTTGCCATTTTGAGATGTATTTGGGCACCCGTTTGTACGTTTTGATAGAGTCGTGTTCTGCTCTTTTATAGACTCTGGTATGGTACTGCATATGTATATATAAAATGACCTTTTTTCTTTGCGTATATGATTGTGTTTGGATGTGTTTAGGGTTCCTTGGAACCCCACGGGGTCTGACCCTTATCCTTGGTAATGTATCTTTGGATGTTTTATCGGATACAGGGACAAGTTAGATTACATTTTCACCCCTGGGTCCCATTTCCGGGTTCGGGGCATGATAGGCTCATCCGATGTAGTTCCAGATTACCATAGGTAAGCACAATTGTACTTATTACCTTTACTGGCTCAGTTATGGTTGGCCGGCCATATGTCAAGTCCAGCCTTTGGGCCGCACAACCCGTCATGGGGGAAAACATGTTGTATGAGTTTATGATAGTGTGACGACGCTAATATAGTAGTCTAGGTTGTATTTTTTATGCATATATGGGCAAATTTACTATAAAATGGGCTATATTGAGCCGACATTTTATTATTCTGATATTATGTATTTCCAAATATAAATAGTGTAGTACAGTTATAAAATGTCATTTTATCTACAGTTAAATAGTGGGAATTTTATATTCACGTGAGAACTCATGCTAGCCACACACTGATATTAATATAATCCGTATTACTAAGAAGTGTCTCACCCCATTATAATTATTTTTCAAGTCCTTCAAAGAACTGCACCTAACTTACGTCGGGGCTGGGAATAGACTTTTGGGAGTTGTTATCAGAGTTGGTGAGATACCATATATCTTATTTTGTTATTTTGGGATTGTAATATGTAGACAGATAGTGGTGTGTATGTATTTAGGAACAAATAGAACTCTAGTAAATCGTTTGGATGTTTTAGAAATCTTTCACTGTTTTTTTTAATTTCAGTAATGGCAGGTGCACCCAGGATTCCTTAGGCCGGGTTGCATTTATATATGCTATAGGTGGTTTCAGATATATATATATATATAACTCCGGGCCACGTGGCGAGTTGCGGCGCTACACAACCAGTCTCACTTACGGGGCTGAGACTCCCCAGTTCAATTTATGGCCTGAACCCAATCAGTAAATGAAAACATTTTTGTACATATTAAAACGATTTTAAATACAAGCATGGATGTACACATTAAAAGCTCAAATACATGCACTCTTTTATAATATGAAATGTGCTCAGTAGAATAAGGGTACTTTCAAAATAAATTTAAACCCTAATAAGAAATTTTCTCCTAAAATATATTTCAATAAAAATATAGGAGAACCTAGGGTTTTGCTCTTCAACAAATTTTGGGCAAATATAAATATATGAATATATGTATGTATATATATAAATGATAAATATGTACTCCAACAAACATTTTGCAAATAGAAGCGTTTGGAGAATCTAGAGTTTAAGTTCAAGAAAAATATTTGGGTAATAAATAGTTTCTCCCAAAAATATTTATCATGAAAATAATCGGGAGAAATTCAAGCAATACTCTCAAAAATGATTTTCAAATATCAAAGGATAAGTGAGAGTATTATGCTTTGAATGAAAATGAATGCCCAAAAATTAAAATGCTCTCTTCCAAAAGATTTGTAAACAGAGTGAAGAGAGAAGGAGAGTATAAAAAATTTGCCTCAAAGAAGGATTTTTGCAATAAAAAATATTTTGGGGAAAATTTGATTAAAAAATAATTTGAGAGGTTTTTAAAACTAATCAAAGTTGCTAATTTGAGATTATGAGGGGGTATGTATAGGGTTTAAGAAAATTTTGACCATTGGGGACACGCTTGGTATTTTTGAATTTGTTTAATTAAAATTTAAGCCTCCTTAGGCGCTGAAAATTAACCCAACCCAAGAGGTTTGGTCGACCAAGGGTAAGGGCTTGTCGACCACTTTTATAAGTTCGGTCGACCGATGCAAATTTGAACTACAGGTTTGGTCGATCATATCAGGGTGTTTCTAAACCTTTCGTGGGTTCGGTCGACCATGGCGAGAGGCCGGTTGACCATTCATGAGGTTCGGTCAACCAAGGCAATTTTGAACTACAAGGTCGATCGACCAAGTAGTTGGAAAAGTAAATTTAATGGATCGGTCGACCAAGGAAGATTAGTTCAAAACAAATTCGGTCGACTGAGCTATGGTCAACATTTTGACTTCGAGGCAAACAGTGGTTCGGTTGACCGAGCTGATTAAAGCTCGAACTGGTCGATCAATCGAAGGCATTAATAATTTATATTTTAACCTTAAAGTCCTTCCAAAAACTTTGTATGATTTTAGTCTTTTTAGAAAAAAGTTTTTAGTGAAATGTTAGGTGTCCTATGGTCAACCTATGGTCATCTGAGCAATCAATCCATATCATGCAAATGCATGTATTATTATAGACCAAAGATAAAAACTTAAATGCAAATAAAATGAAATGTCTTCTTTATCTTCTTTGTTCCTCTTTATGGAAAACATCAGATGTATGAGCTTTATGTGTATTTATGGCTTCCATTTCCATTCCCTTATGTGTATGTTAAATTAATGAACTTGTTCACGTGCTAAATACACACATAAGTAACTTGTGTTTTGTCAGCATCAAAACCAGGATTGGACTCAAAAAGCCAACAGTCTCCTACTAGCCCTTTTGAATTGTAATCATCTTCACGAGCAACCCACCCATGCATATATATTTGAACCAAGTTGTTTCTTTCATGTATCCAATTCCTTTTTACTGTGATGAATAGTTTCAAAAGATCTCTCAAACTCTATTGCAATTAAAAAACTAGTCCAATCATTGTAGAACTTTACCACAACTTCCCTGGTCAATCTGTACACGGTCATTCCAAAAGGTATGAACTTCATGAGGTTTAAATTTAGAGAATCTTTTCAACCAATATTCACTATCAATGATAGTTCTTCCATCTTTTTCGTCCAATATGTTAAGAACAATACCAGTCCATGGCCAGGCATATATATATATATATATATATACATAGATCACTCTGCTCTAGAATTTGAGAGAGATGGAAGCTGGTTCGATAAACGGTGTGAGGTGTTTGGTCCGACTCTTTAGCTAGGTCAGTTTCTAGGTATTTTTCCAAGGCAAGGTCATTTTTATGTTTGCATTCGCTCATTGCACTTGATGGCTATTTTTCGTTACTCCTTTAGAAGTCTTTGTGAATCAATCTTTGCAAATGGTTTTTGGCCACTGCATTTGAAGCACACTGTCCTAGTAATTAGAAAAACCGTCACTAATATTCTTGACATTTTCCTCGTCAACAAATTCATTATTAGTGACGGTTCTAAAAACCGTCACTAATATAAGACTATTAGTAACAGTTTTGCTAAACCGTCTCTAATAATAAATTATTAGTGACGGTTTATGAAAACCGTCACTAATATTCTTGACTTTTTCCTTGTCAACATTGCATTATTAGTGACAGTTTTAAAAATTGTCACCAATATAAGACTATTAGTGACGGTTTTACTAAACTGTTACTAATATTCTTGACCTTTTCTCAGTCAACATTGCATTATTAGTGACGGTTAATAGTCCAACAGTCACTAATAAATGACTATTAGTGATACTTTTGATTCGTGACTAATACAAAAAAAAAAAAAAAAAAAAAACCGTTGCTATTAGTTTCCCGTGATAGTTTGAGCAGGAAAAGTGGTTTTTAGTGACGAAATTGAAAGCATCACTAATACTTTCGTCACTAAAATTTTTTTTTTTTTTTTTTATAGTGAGAACTGGTAAGGTTAATCATGTGCAAGATAAAAGTTAAATTTGGTTAAGTTAGCCAATTTTAAGTTACATGCTAGACCTAGACAAATTAGTCACATACAACTCATGTGTTAGTCAAGGGCAAGTTAGTCATGTTTAGGTCGCATGCTAGACCTGTAAGGACCCGAACCCGAGTGGGTTCCTAAATATAAATTTTTCAGTGGAAGTAAATAAATCTAAATTTTTTTTATTACCATAATACTAATTAACTTTATTACAAATATATATCTCAACTATTAAAATTAACATTCTTAAAATTCTAAAATACACAAACATATTCTAAAATTGTATTATGCTAAATTTTTATTCTACTCTGCTTTTTCTATTCCTGCCCATGCACTTGCTACACCAAGTTTTTGGTACTCTCTTCAGAATTATCTGAAATGTAAAATAATGATTGGGGTGAGACAACGTTGAGTAAGTAAATAAGATTATTATTAGTGTGTGGCCAAAATGAGCTTTCATAATATTATAATTTCGTAAAATTATATTTAATACTATAACTTCAAAGTTACTTTTAAAATAAATGTAAATTTAAAAATTTATGTATAAAACTTTTACTATCATCCATAGCAGTAAAATTTTATAATTATATACTATAAATGTTAAACTGAACTTTTTAACTTTAAAACTATAACTATAATACTCAATCATGTATATATATATATATACTTTGCTTTATGTGTTTCCTTCAAATCATCATTTTGGCACAAAGATGTCCATGTTCATATAAACATATAGTTTTCCTTCAAATTATCAATGGTTTCGTTCACGTAATTAAATATGTATATACATATCGTAGAGACCTGGAAAATAATAGCAATTAAATAATAAAGAGAAAGAGGGATAAATGAGAGAAAAAGGAAATTCAAAAAGGGGCAAAGCAGGGTTTGTCGACGAACACCCTTGTATGATTGGTGGACAGTGTCTTGTCGATGAAGGGATACCGAGAGTGGGAAATTTTAGACATTGGTTCGTCGACGAACTCATAACCTTGGTCGATGAACTCCCTTCTTCTGTTCGTCGACGAGTCCACGTGTCTCATCGACGAAGCCACTTGGTTAGCCATTTATAAATACACGAAAATCAGATTTTTGGCAAAAATTTAGCTGCTTCTCTCTCTATCTCTCTCTAGATTCTCGGATCCTCTACCTTCTCTCTAAGATTCCGGCTCTGTTTTTCCCCGATTCGATGATCAGAGGTTACCACAATGATCCTGGAGAAATTCTCTACATCTTAGCTGGAGTAGAATTTTAATTTGAGAAGTTCGGGTACCATCCCAAAATTAGGGTGGGTAGGTTATTTTAGGATTTATAGGGTTAGTAGGCTTTCCTGAACCCAGATCTTGTGTTAGATGAAAATATACTAAAGTTTGAGTTGATTAAACTAGGGTATTTTGATTTTAGGGTTTGGATTTCCAAACACCACAGGCATGGGTTAAGGATCCCAACGGGTGTATTCTTAGGAACTCAGGTAATGCTGATAAATAACTAGCAGTTTAGAATTTCATGGATAAAGATATATGTGAGCTTGGGGAAAAAGGCAAGTATAGTTATTATTCTGAGATTGGGTTGATTGAATTAGGAAATGTACATTATTTCAAGGGTTTGGAGTGTGGTACACTGCGTGCGTAAGAATAAAGTGGGAGTTAGGCTTCCCAATTAGTTGGGTAAGGGAAATATGCTATGCTAGTCAAATCAGAATTTCTTACCAGTAAAGTGTAGTATATGTTTATGGGTTTTCAATGAAAGAAATTATACAGTGTTACAGATTATAGTTAAATAATTTTATTTAGTGGTGTGGCATGAGAAATATTAGTATAGTACAAAATTCTACTTAGAATTTGCAGAACTACTATAGTTTATTCAGATATTACAGTTTATTCAGATATTATAGTTTATTCAAATATACAATTTTATTCAAATATTACAATTTATTCAAGTATACAGTTTACTCAGATATACATTTTTATTCAAATATAAAGTTTTCACAATACCATGATGTATAGATTACATAACCATGATATACAGATATTACAGAACCATGATATACAGATATTACAGAACCATAACATACAATTATTGCAGTTTATACAGATCAGTTTATTACAACATTATGGTTTTATAGATTTACAGAATCATGGTTATTACAGTTGTACAGAATCATGGTAAATCAATAAGATATATAACAGTATTATATAATATCAGACCCTGATGGAACATATCAGATTACATAACATGGTACCGTAGTTATTACAGTATAGAGTGCAACCACATATCTTAGATAGTGTGTGGATTATATGTGTAGTCGAACGTGCCTTGGGAGAGATTGCAGGCTCCCCGGTAGTCCGAGTTGAGGCAACCGATCTGACGATAGAGGTTTCAGTTGACTTATCCTGGTAAACTAACTAGTGGTAAGTCTCGCCTACGGGCCACACAACCCTGCCATGAGAGGTTAAATCATGACATATATATAGATTTACATAAAAACAGCAGAAATATTTATAATTACTAAAAGTATGATTAAATAGAAAGTTCAGAAACAATTGCATTTTAAGTCATTTAGGTGTGAGTTATACTGTATATTATTTTACATGTTATCTCATTTTCAGTTGTTTAACAGTATATTATTCATGTAAATTCAGCTGCCACACACTAGTAATATCATATTTCGTCTTACTGAGAGTTGTCTTATCCCAATAATTTAAATATTTCAGGTGATCCAGCTAGACGAGTAGATCAAGCTCGGAGATAGAAGGGACATTTGTACTACCCTGTCAAAAGGGTAAATGAATGCGAGAAGATGTATTTTTGTGTGTAGATACTAGATGATCTAGTGATGAAGACTGGAGTGATGTATATATATGTTTTAAGAAGATACTGCATTTTGGTATTATAATTATGGTTATGTGATTTTATGTTTTCCGCTACATAGGTGTATTATCTTATGAACAAGGTTTCCTCGGTGGCCATTTTGGGACTGAGATGCTATAATAGGTATTACAGGGGTATCAGAGTAATATAGTTTACAGCTAGGGAAAAAATGGTATGAATTTTTGGGTCGCCACAGTTGGTATCAAAGCCTAGGTTGCTAGATTCTATAGACTTTAGCATACAACGGAAAACAATAGCATAATATAGGAATATAATTTCAGTGAGCTAATGTTGGAAAGTTAGGTCGAGAATTCAGGGTCCTATTCTGTAGTTTGGAAGTAGGAACTTCTGGGTGGTTTTTGTAATTTTCCTGGGGTGACGATTTCAGGCAAATCATAGTAAACTATCATCGGTTTCTATTTCCATATAGTAGGATTAAACCTTAAATTAGTAATAGGTAGTATAAGGATATTTTATTTAGATTAATGTAAGAATAGCATTATGAGGTTTGGATTCTCAGAATAATTGGGTATTATTACAGGATGGACCCTAGAGGTAGTAGTGCTCACGCTAGCGATGATGATGGTGCAAGGCCTTCTAGCATGGGTGGCAGGGATTCAGATGCTGTTTTGCACAGTGTAACTTAGCAAGTTATGACTGAGATTGCACGGAGCTCTAGGGAGCAGGGTGGTCCATTTGCAACCCAAGGGTGTACGATAAAGAAGTTTACCAAAATGAACCCTCTAGAGTTTTCAGGAGGAGTTGATTCCGCAGTTGCTGAGAATTGGATGCAGGAGATTAAGAAAGTACTAACGGTGCTCCACTACACCGATGAACATAGGGTCCTCTATGCCACGTATAAGTTGACAGGCGATGCTGAGAGATGGTGTACGACTACTAAGTTATTGGAGGAGCAGAGACCCATACCCGTGGCTATGAACAGGAGCTGGTTCAGGGAGGAATTTTTCGATAGATATTTTCCCGTCACTATTAGAGAGGCTAAGGTGGTAGAATTTCTAAATTTAACACAAAGAAATCTCACGGTTCAGTATTATGCGACGAAGTTCATTGAGTTGTCACATTTTGCCCCTTACATAGTACCAGATGAGGCTAAGAAGGAAAGAATGTTTGAGAGGGGCTTGAAGTAGAAAATTTTTAGACAGGTGGTAGTTCTAAAGATGCAGGATTTCTCTGAGCTGGCAGACAGAGCCACAATAGCAGAGGAGAGTTTACCGAAGGATGCTGAGACACAGAGCTACAGGAAGAGGCCCACGCCTCCGGGCTTTTAGGGGGGTTCCAGCCGGGGCTCATGGAGAAGAGACCAGTATAGTGGAGGCCAAAGGCAGATGATGGGATATCGTGCGTTCCAGGGCGAGCAGATTTATCCCACCTGCCCTAGGTGTGGCTGGAGACATACGGGAGAATGTCGTTTGGGAGCGAACGTCTGTTACCAATGTGGGAGACCCGATCATATGGCACGATCATGTTAGGGACCGCCGACCCACGCACTAGCTCATAGACCATTCCAAGGAGGTTACTAGGTGCCTCGAGGGGGCCAGCAGAAAAACACAGATCCAGCAAGGGTTTATGCATTGACGCCGAGAGATGCTAAGGTTGCTGGAGACATTATTATAGGTATTCTTATTGCTTTACCTTATAAAGTTGTTGTTTTATTTGATTCAAGTGCTACCCATTCCTTTGTGTCGTTGGGATATGTTAAATTATTTGGGGTTGAGGCACAACTGTTAGATATTGAATTGTCAGTAGCCACGTTGACTGGATTAGTAGTGAGGTATAGGAGGGTACTTTAAACCTATCTAGTGGGTATTCAGGAGAAAGTATTACCAAACGATCTTGTGATATTAGACATGCAAAGGTTTGATGTGATATTGGGTATGGAATGGCTGGCAGCTAATTACGCCAGCATTGATTTCCATAAAAAAGAAGTGATTTTTAGACTCCCTAGGTGAGCAAGAATTTAGGTTCATGTGCGCACCTCACCATAGCTAGTGTTAGCTCTTCAAGTGAGGAGGTTGCTTCGAGGTGGTTTCCAGGGGTATGCTGCTTATATAAAAGAGATGTCAAAGGAAGAATTGAAATGAGTTGATATTCCAGTAGTCAGAGAATTTCCAGATGTTTTTCTAGAGGAATTACCTGGCTTACCACCAGATTGAGAGATTGAATTTATCGGGGACTTACTACCAGGGTCAGTGCCGATGTCTAAAGTGCCTTATAAAATAGCTCCAACTGAACCAAAACAATTGAAAGATTAATTGCAGGAGTTTTGGATAAAGGGTTTATCAAACCTAACGTCTCGCCTTGGGGAGCACCGATCTTGTTCATGAAGAAGAAAGACGGGACTATGAGGATGTGCATTGATTATAGAAAGATAAATAAAGTGACAGTCAAGAATAAATATCCTCTTCCCAGAATTGATGATTTATTTTATCAACTCCAGGGGACCTAAGTCTATTTCAAGATTGACCTTCGATCAGGATATCACCAGGTGAAAGTTAAATCAAGGGACGTTTCGAAAATAACTTTCTGAACTAGATATGGGCACTACGAGTTCTTGGTAATTCCATTTGGATTGACTAATGCACCAATAGTGTTTATGGACCTAATGAATCGAGTGTTCCATCAATACTTAGATCAATTTTTTGTGGTATTTATTGATGATATACTGGTCTACTTGAAGAGTTTTAAGGAGCACGAGGATCATCTGAGGCTAGTGTTATAGTTATTAAGGGAAAAGAAGCTTTACGCTAAATTCAAGAAATGTGAATTCTGGCTTAGGTAGGTCACTTTTCTCGGGCATGTGATTTTTGGGGACGGCATATCAGTGGATCCGAGTAAAATAGAAGCAGTAATGAATTGGGTGAGACCGAGGAACATACAAGAGATCAGAAGTTTCCTAGGTTTGGCGAAATACTACCTGCGTTTTGTGGATGGATTTTCCAGATTATTAGGTCCATTGACACGACTCATGAGGAAAATGTGTGACTTGAATGGACCAATGATTGTGAGCAGAGTTTCTAGAAGTTGAAGTAGCGGCTGATCACTGCACCGATATTGTCTATTCCATCAGGAGAGGATAGATTTGTTATATACAGTGACGCGTCCTAGAAGGGACTCGGGTGCGTGTTGATGCAGCATGGGAGGGTTATCGCTTACGTTTCTCAACAGCTTAAAGAGTATGAGAATAACTACCTGGTACATGATTTAGAGTTAGCTGCAGTGGTGTATGCTCTAAAGATCTGGAGGCATTATCTTTATGGTGGGAGATGTGAGATATTTACTCACCACACAAGTTTGAAGTATTTCTTCACCGAGAAAGAATTGAATATGAGGTAGAGAAGATGGTTGGAGCTTATTAAAGATTATGATTGTACTATTAGCTATCACCTAGGGAAGGCAAACGTGGTGACTGATGCTCTGAGCCGAAAATCAATGGGAGTAGCATTGTCAGCCGTGGAGATTTAGCATTCAATTCAGATGGATTTGGAGAGGCTCAGTGTGGAGCTAGTAAAGGATGATCATCAAACATTTATTGCCAGCCTAGTGTTACAACCTACTTTGCAAGAGAGGATTAAAGTTGCCCAGATGAATGACGCAGAATTGGTAGAGCTGATAGATAAAGTGCAGGACGGACAGGGAGAGAAGTTTAGTATTTATGACGATGGAGCTTTGAGGTTTCATACCAGACTGTGTGTGCCTACGATGCTGAGATTAGGAGGACTATCCTAGAGGAGGCTCACAGATCTCTTTATACAGTGCATCCTAGAGGCACTAAAATGTATCGAGACCTTCGAGAATCCTTCTGGTGAAGCGGTATGAAGAAGGAAATAGCTGAATTTGTAGAGCAGTGTTTAACGTGTCAGCAAGTAAAGGCTAAGCACCAGAGACCGGCGGGACAATTGCAACTACTCCACATCCCTGAGTGGAAGTGGGATCATTTATCCATGGATTTTGTTATTGGGTTACCACTGGTGATGCATGGACAGAATACGATTTGGGGTCGTTATTGATTGATTGACGAAGACCGCTCATTTTCTTCCGATTAAACTCAACTACTCTAAGAACAGACTGGTAGAGTTATATATTCAAGATATAGTTCGACCCCACGATGTGCCAGTATTCATAGTATCAGACCGAGACCCACGTTTTACATCACAGTTTTTGAGGAGTTTGCAGGAAACTTTGGGGTCTCAGTTATCATTCATCATAGGCTTTCATCCTCAAACTGATGGGCAAAGAGAGAGGACGATCCAGATACTTGAGGATATGCTACAAGCATATGTGTTGGATTTTAGGGGTAGTTAGACCTAGTATATGTCGCTGATTGAATTCGCATACAATAACAGCTACTAGGCCAGCATCGGGATGACACCTTACGAGGCATTATATGGTAGGAGGTGTCACTCTCCACTATACTAGGATGAAATGGGTGAGAGGTGAGTTTTGGGACCAAAATTGGTGCAGTAGGCGTATGATAAAGTCCGACTTATTAGAGACAGAATTAGTGCAGCTTAGAGTCGGCACAAAAGTTACGCAGATACCCGCCATCAGGAGTTGAAATTTGATGTGAGAGATTAGGTATTTTTAAGAGTAGCACCACTACGGGGAGCGATGAGGTTTGGGAGGAAGGGTAAGCTGAGCCCTAGGTTTATTGGCCCATTTGAGATACTTGAGAGAGTGGGTCCAGTCACTTATAGGCTAGTTTTACCACCAGCTCTATCCAAGATTCATGACGTATTCCATGTTTCCATATTGAGGAAATACGTCTCAGATCCCTCCCACGTGATCAGCTATGAGGAGATAGAGCTTAGAGATACTTTAGCATATGAGGAAACACAAGTTTAGATTCTATATAGAAAATAATAGGAGTTGCGCACCAAGTAAATTCCACTAGTAAAAGTCCTATGGAGGAATCATACAGTGAAGAAGGCCTCATGGGAGCTAGAGGAGGAGATACAACAGAAACACCCATATTTGTTTAGTAGGGACCAGCATTAAACAGGAAAAGGAACAATAATAATTTAGGTAAAGTAAATATAGTTTGGTGTATTATATGCAGAGCAGGATAATGTATGTATAAGATGTATTTTAGATTATAAAATAGGTAGTATTTTTGGTTTTAGGAAGATTTTTCTTTTATATGTATACTTGTAATCTCCCAAAACCATAATTGTGACCACGGTATTCCTCCGTCGTAAGTGAGGGTAATTAATAAAATAAGTAGCAAATTTTTCTCAGATGATGGTGTGTAGCACAAATAGCAAATTTCGAGGATGAAATTTTATAATGAAGGGAGAATGTAGAGTTTCGGAAATAATAGCAATTAAATAATAAAGAGAAAGAGGGATAAATGAGAGAAAAAGGAAATTCAAAAAGGGGCAAAGCATGGTTCGTCGATGAACGCCTTGGTTTCGTTGATGAACACCCTTGTATGATTCGTGGACAAACCTTAGGGTCTCGTCGACGAAGAGATACTAAAAGAGGGAAATTTCAGATATTGGTTCGTCGACAAACTCATAACCTTCATCGATGAACTCCTTTCTTCAGTTTTTCGAAAAGTCCACGTGTCTCGTTGATAAAGCCATGTGGCCAATCATCTATAAATACGCGAAAATCATATTTTTGGCGAAAATTCAGCTGCTTCTCTCTCTCTCTCTCTCTCTCTCTCTCTCTCTCTCTCTCTCTCTCTCTCTCTCTCTCTCTCTCTAGATTTTCGGATCCTCTACCTTCTCTCTAAGATTTCGACTCCGTTTTTCTCCTATTCGACGATCAGAGGTTACCCTGATGATCCTGGGGAAATTCTCTACATATAGCCAGAGCAGAATTTTGATTTGAGAAGTTTGAGCACCATCTCAAAATTAGGGTAAGTACGTTATTTTAGGATTTATATGGTTAGTAGGCTTTCCTGAACCCAGATCTTGTGTTAGATGAAAATATACTGAAGTTTGAGTTTATTAAAATAGGGTATTATGATTTCAGGGTTTAGGTTTCCAAACACCACAAGTATGGGTTGAGGATCCTAGCGGGTGTATTCTCAGGAACTCAGGTAACGCTGATAAATAACTAGCAGTTTAGAATTTCATGGATAAAGATATATGTGAGCCTAGGGAAAAAGGCAAGTATAGTTATTATTCTGAGATTGAGTTGATTGAATTAGGAAATGTACATCATTTCAGGGTTTTGGAGTGTGGTATGCTGCGGGCGTAAGAACAAATTAAAGTGGGAGTCAGGCTTCCCAGTTAGTTGGGTAAGGGAAATATGCTATACCAATCAAAATTTCTTACCAATAAAGTGTAGTATATGTTTATAGGTTTTCAGAGAAAGAAATTATACAGTATTACAGATTATAGTTAAATAATTTTATTTAGTGGTGTGACATGAGAAATATTAGTATAGTACAGAATTCTATTCAGATTTTATAGAACTACGATTTACATAGTTTATTCAGATATTACAGTTTATTCAGATATATAATTTTATTCAGATATTACAGTTTATTTAGATATATAGTTTTATTCAAATATTACAGTTTATTCAAATATACAGTTTTATTCAAGTATTACAGTTTACTCACAAATACAGTTTTATTCAAATATACAGTTTTCACAGAACCATGATATACAGATATTACAAAATCATAACATACAGTTATTATAATTTATATAAATCAGTTTATTATAGCGTTATGGTTTGTATAGATTTACAAAATCATGGTTATTACAGTTGTACAGAATCATGGTAAATAAATAAGATATGTAACAGTATTATATAGTGTCAGACCCTGATGGAACAGATCAGATTATAGAGCACGGTACCGTAACTATTACAGTATAGAGTGCAATCACATATCTTTGATAGTGTGTGGATTATATGTGTAGTCGATCATGCCTTGGGAGAGATTGTAGGCTCCCCAGTAGTCCGAGTTGAGGCTGCTGATCTGATGATAGAGGTTTCAGTTGACTTATCCTAGTAGGCCAATCAGTGTTAAGTCTTGCTTACGAGATGCACAACCCTGTCATGAGGGGTCAAATCATAACATACAGTCATCCAGAGAAGTTTTCACAGTTATGTATATATATAGATTTACAAAAAAAATTGCAGAAATATTTATAATTACTAAACGTATGATTAAATATAAAGTTCAGAAATAGTTGTATTTTGAGCCATATAGGTGTGAGTTATATTGTGTATTATTTTACATGTTATCTCAGTTTCAGTTGTTTAACAGTATATTATTCATGTAAACTCAGCTGTTAGGATATTTCGTCTTATTGAGAGTTGTCTCATCCCAGTAATTTAAATATTTTAGTTAATCTAGCTAGATGAGAAGATTAGGCTCGAAGACAGAAAGGACATTTGTACTGCCCAGTCAGAAGGGTAAGTAAATGCAAGGAGATGTATTATTGTGTGTAGATACTAGATGATCTAGTGGTGAATACTGGAGTGATGTATATATATGTTTTAGGAAGATACTACATTCTAGTATTGTAATTATGGTTATATGATTTTATGTTTTCTGCTGCATAAGTGTATTATCTTATGAACAGGGTTTCCTTGGTGGCCATTTTGGGACCGAGATGCTATAATAGGTATTACAGGGGTATCTGAATTTTTGGGACGCCACTCATATACTGTAAAAACCATCCTTAGGTCTGTTAATCGTAAGTCATGTTTATGCCCATGACTGGGTTGTGCGGTCCGAAAACTGGACTTAACTGGTTGGCCGGTCAAACTAAATCAATATACATCATTATTAAGTGAGATTTTCCTTATTAAGCATTGGTCTGACCCTGGTGTTGACTCACTCAAAAAATGAGCAGCTCGAAAGCTATGCCAAGTATAGGAGTTACGTCGTGTAATATTAAGCCCAAGTGTTAGAACGTCTCCTCAGGGAATGCGTTTTAATTTCAAATTTAACGTTCTTTCAATCAAAATTAAATTACACTGAACTTGGTTCAGATTCGGGATTTCAAGGGTGGTTAATTCTACTTTTAACAAATTAAATAACACGTAATTTAAAACTCTAAACTAACATGCACTAAATAAAAGAAACAAGAATAGAAACCCTACGTCTACTTAAGGAAACACTGAAACATGCATTAATTAAAAATGGCAACTTGAGCATGGAATTAAAACACAATGATGGAAACTCAATCGGACACAAATGCATACAATAAAAATTGAACTTTTAACACGAACTTGAACCTCAATCATAATTTAAACACAACCATAAACTTCAATGAAAAAGGAACATTCAAACGATAATGGAATACGGTAAAACACGAACTTTAACAAAACCGACCCTAACTAAACCGAACGATAAATAAATAAAAGAAACTAAATTAAATTCTTCAAATCTAATGGTAACATTAATTAAGAGAAACATAAACAAATAAAAATTAAACTTCACTAAAACAAATTAAAACTATTTAACACTCATTCAAACAAGTTTTTCAAAAACTCTATTAAATAACTAAATAAAAAGAAAAGAAATATTCAGTTGCAATTTTGAAAATAAAATAAAGAAAAGAAAATAAGAGAGAGAGAGAGAGAGAGAGAGAGAGTGGTGGCTCGGATCTGCGTTGGTGCTGGCAGCATGTGGCTCGGCTGGTGGGCTGTGTTGCTGTGCTCGTTGGCGGCTCCTAGCATGGCTGGCCGGAGAAGTTGCAGAGGTTGGAGGGAGTTTGGAGTGGAGCAGAGCAGAGGAAGTCGGCTGGAGCTATTGCTCTGGTTGTTGGAACAGGGCTGCCTCTGTGGCTGTGTACTGGTGTGGTGGCTTGCCGATAGAACTGGTGGCTAAAGCTCGAACAGGGGGTTGCGGCTGGAACAGATGAGAGCTCAGGTGGTTGCCGGAGGCAGTTGCAGAGAGGGACAGGGGAAGAGAAGATACAGAGAGCTAAGAAAAGAGAAAAGCAGAAAGAAAGAAAGGCTAGGAAGAGAGAAGGGACAGAAGAAACAAAAGAGAAGGGGAAGAAGAAGAAGAAGAAGAAGAAAAGGGTGAGGGGAGAATGGGGAGCCCCAGGGGCTGCCTCCGCAGGGAGAGGAAGAGAAGGGGATTTAAGGGGGAGCGGGGTTGCCCTAGACCCGGATAGGTGAAATCCGACCCAATTAAATCTGACCCAGCAACTTGACCCAACCCGGATTGTTATATTTTTTTTTCATTTTTTTTCATTCTCTATTTATCGCAAATCTGACTCTTCTGGAGCTCATTTCACACAAAACTCAAAACATGAAAGTTGTAGATGATCCTTTCCTCTTTCTTTAAAAATTTGAATTGTCTCGATCGGAGTTCGGATGGAAAAGTTATGCATGATATACAAACAGGTGTCGGTTTTGGTTCTTGGAAATTTTCCTGCAATAAAATATTACCAAAAATTCATAAATTGTACAATAAAACTCAATAATGATGATTTTGGCACTTTGTTAAAATATTGAACAAATTTGGACATTTAATTAAAAATATAAACCGTAAAACCCAGGTTAAGATGCCCAATTATGTAGTTTTGACGCGTAATCAGGTGTGCACTCAGGAGAAATCCACTATCATATAAAATTACTCTGTAAATAGTGTGTGAGCACTCTGATCCGTTTAAACTTTAAGTTATAGTACCGAGCATTTGTAATTTTTTGTATCCTCTGAGCCATAAAGGGTTTTAAAACATCTTAATATATAATTTATGCAATTAAAATAATATCATAAAGATCTCATTTTATTTTTTTTAATTATTATTATGCTTTAATCATATATACATTTTATGGGTCATTACAAGACCTTAGTAGGTTAGCCATGTGCAAGGCATGCATTAGGGTAGATCTGTAGTAACACGACTCAAAAAAATTTTTTAATTAATTATTATTAATATAATAATATTATATTATATTATATTATATATATATATAAAGTAAACTTCCTAAGGAAGTAATCTTCCTCAGGAACAACAGAGAGGCGTCCCTTTTTGTCTTCGCCATTTCTCTCTCTCTCTCTCTGTCTCACTCACTTTCTCTCTCCTCAATTTCTTCCCCAATTTTCAGCCGATTGAAGAATGGAAAATACCCTTGGGTTCCAAATTCGACCACCAACACTTTAATCGGAGTGGAGTTGTCGTAGGCACTTCTCCTGGGATAAGATAAGGGGATTAAATTATATCAGGAATTTTTATAACTTAGCCGATTAAATTATAATATAAGATTACAGAAATTATATACACGTTTTTCTGAATATTTTGACATATGGAAATTGGATTTTGGATTATTATTATTATTATTATTATTATGAATTGATTAAATTGGTGTTTGTGAGTTTAGGGATTTTATAATAATTGTTATTTTAAAGTTGAATCGATTGTATTAAAGTATTTGATTTTTGAATGATTATAATGGATTTTCTAAATAAATTAAACGAATGAAATTAATGGTTTTGGATTATTAAAGTATGATTTATTATTCACAGACAGTTTAGTAAAGTATGGTTAAATACATAAATCATGTGATATGAGATTAATATTTTATTTAAATAAAATGGTTGTGATTGTTGTGGTGTGGGTGCTCATATATATTTGTGTGATTTAATGTCCTTCATGTATATCGCAAATGAGGAGGCAAATGAGGAGTTCGTTATATTGTATGGTTATCCTTGGTGGGTGTGAGTATGTGTTGGTGAATTGAATACATTATGATTTTGGATATGTTGTGTTATTATGAGAAGTACATGTATGCAGATTCTATGGTTTGATTGATGTTAAATGTGTATGAGTACATATATGTGAATTAAAATGCATAAACAAATTACGGCGAGATAAAACTCTCCGCTTGAGAACTTACTGAGTAAGGTGAGTGTCTTAATAAGTATCAGTTGTAACATCACCCAACTAAAAGGGTAAAGTAACAAATGGCATCAAAGCAAAGGGGCGTTATAAGATCAGTTAGGGAATGAACCATATAACCTCCCTAGGAATATGGAGAAATAACCCACAAACTGTAATAAGGGCAATTCATTTTATGTAAGTAGATTTACATACGAGATGATTAAAGAGGATGAACCACTTGCCTAAAACGTAGGATGGCCACGTGAAATGTGCAATTATATTCCTCATGGGAAGTTAGCCACATAGCAATTACCTCTGTCTATAAGCACTTATAACCCAATGCGATAGAAAAGTCTCATATTTCTCTTGAATTCCATTTTTTGCTTTCACATTTTATCTATATATAGGACCAGATAAAATACCAATCAATGTTTGAAAATGTTTAGGATATAAAGGAAATATTTGTTTAACTAATCTATTCAACTTTATTATAAAAATTAAGAAAATGTTAGAGGAATGATCAGAGAAAAGTTCATTGATACTATTATATAAAAATAAAGATAACATTCAAAACTGTAATAACTATTGTGGAATTAAGATTATGAGACATACGATAAAATTATGGAAAGGATAATTAAACATAGAATAAGACTAAAAATAAGGATTTCAGAAAATAGTTTGGTTTTATGCTTAGGAGATCAATAACATTAATAGAAACCCATTAGGTTGAAGAAAGAAATCAAAATCAAGATAAGGAATGAAACTATCTTCTATTACATATTGCATACTTAAGCATATACATAACATAAAGGTGAGACATTTGAGCTGCTATAGGCAAATATCAATTAGATGCTAGAGGACCATGAGGGAATATCTACAGTCGGAGGAATAAAAGATCAAAACATAACAGTTGAGATTAAATGTGATGTCGCTTGAACAGTTACAGTAGCTGAACAGTCATACGACTAGATTAAATGCTGGAGGAAGATTTTGGGAGGGGGGAGGATACAAGCAAGGGAGATTAAATTTAAGTTTTAGGACATGAAAGGGATTTAACTTTACTTTAATTAACAAATGAAGGGCAGAATTGGTATATTCATTTTTGTCACTTCGGGGACTACGGATGTTTCCCCTGTGTGCTTTTAGAAGTACTATAATAATAATACATTTTTGTAAGTAAGAGTTGCATAAGATGAAAGTATTAGGAATACATCTATGCATCATACCATCAATATAAATGTGTCATATTATCTTTCCCTTGACGCACAAACACGTGACAGAATGATTGATCGAGATGTATTTAAGATCTTGTTTAGTCGTCGAAAATAATTTTTTACATTTTTTGAGAATTTAGAGACTTTTCAAAATTTATATAAAAAATATTAAAACAATAAAAATAAATTTTCTAAATTGCACATATTTTTAAATTTTAAAAATAAAGAGAATTTGCAAACTTATTTAAAAATAAAATAAAATAATTCTCTTAAAAAGCGTAAATAGTGGATAAATATTGTGTGTGTGTGTGTGTGTATATGATAAAGTATTTTTCCCGTGATTAAACTTTTTAAAGTGTGCCGACTGCAGATGTTATATGTTATAATAAGAGGTACATGTGATCCCCGTGAGCAAAGAGTACAGGCTGTACAGCTAGCGGTCAACTATATAATTGGTCAACTCTCCCAGCCAACCCCATGAGTGTCTTCCGGAGCTTCGACCCGTTTGCTGCCCATTGCACGCTCTTACGGACGCTATGAGCATTGAGGCAAGGAAAGGGAGTGAAGCCAAAGAAAAAAGATAATATATATATATACTGGTAAAGAAAATAAAAAATGGAATAAAAATAATAAATTAAAAACGATTAGAATGTAAAGATGTATTGAATTGGTTTATTTTCACTCATATAATTTAAAAAGTCTTGTTTTTGCAATCAAATCTTTAAAATTAGAGATGGTAAAACAAGTCAAAATTTAATGGGTGACCCATTATTTATCCGTTTAAACTATATTTTTGGGTTTGAGATGAGACGACTAGTATATAAAAGCGTCAATTGAATCCAATCCGTTTACTAAATGGGTTAGACTAATTTGGGTCGGGTATTCTTCGGGTCACCCATTTAAACTAAAAAAATAATACTTTATTTTTACTTTTGGGGTTTTAGATAAAATAATATCTTATAATTACAAGTCATATAACTAAATTTATTGAAAATTTGAAAATAAAAAAATGATACATAACACAAATGATATGTTCTATTCATAGCGATACTATTTTTAAAATTTTAAATCATTTTAAAAAAAATAAATAAATAAAGAGATGTATTGCGTTTTAAACTTTAAGTTTTTTTATTAAGATAATGATAAATAAAATAAAGTGTTATTTTTTTAAAAAAAATTAAGTTAATTTTGGTGAAACCTTAAAGAAAAAACTTTATAAAAATAAAAAAAAAATTTAATAGGTGTTAACGGGTACCTGTTCATTAAATAGGCAAGTTTGAATTTATAGGTTATTTACCCGTTAATAAACGGGGCACTTAACCCAAATCCAAACTCATTTAACCCTCATCTGTTTACGACTCATTCGAACCCGGCTCATCAATCTATTTTGTTACCCCAATTTAGAATGACTAGGTCTTTTTAAGCTCGAAAATGTATAATTTTTTTCCTTTTTATATATTTTTCTCTTATTTCTTTCTCACCAAACAAACAACAGAGAAGGTTACCATATCACTCGACCAATTCATTTATTTTTTTCCCTTTTTGGTCCAACATTGAATGCCCCATGGCCATGACCCAATGAGTCGGAATTTCTTATCGCTAATTTCCTTTGTCCTTTTTCCCCCTTTCTAAAATGTTCCATGGGACACCCTTCCACTCATTTTCCTAATTATTGATATGTTAATTTGTACGTCAATTCGGTACATCAATCTTAGCTTTGCATATATTTGAAGTTTATAAATTTAGAATTTCCGATATAAATATATTACATAATAAATGAGTATTGATGGGTCTATATCGATATTCATAAATGATGAAAGCTAATTTATATCTATGCTACGTGTCCAAAAAGTATGGAGTTGAATGACTTAAACACATGATAGAGTAACAATACCTAAGCTAATAATTATATGTTCACGATGATTTTGGTAAGGGCAAACTTGTGACGTTGGTGACCTCGCAGTCACGGGTTCGATTCTTCACTTATGGTTTGCATGGTAAATTACCAAGAGGTCCAAAGAGCTCATCGGTGGTTGGAGTTTCCACATAATAATAATAATCATAATAATAATAATAATAATAATAATATGTTCAGTATATGGATTGAAAGGAATTAGACAATGTGTAATTGAATTTACAACCCTTATCATTAATTTTTTTTTTTTTTTTTTTACGTTCCATTTTGCAAATCAAACATATATAGCTTGTTAAATTTTTCTTTTCTTTTTCTAGTGACCGAGAATATTTCTCGATACTTCCGACTCGTTGAATTGTTTGTCACGCCAACTAATAGTTAAATATCTAGGCATTCAATATTTGAAACTATTACAAAGATTGACCTGGTAAGTCATCAATCGATATTGGTTTTACTAATTTGTATGCTTAATTGCTACTAATTAAAGTCTAGTGACCTAATTTTATGCATGTTCTTAGCATTTGACCTAGTTAACCAAAAAGGAAGTTAAAACTATGATGCGTAGCATAAAAGAGAAAGTATGATATTCTTGTCCATTTTTTCTAAGTACAAATTTAAAATTTTATTGTTAAAAAGAATGGGCCGTATTTAATAAGTAAATTACAATCCATTTCCATTTTAGATATGCCAAATCTCATCCATCAAATAAATAAGAGGGTCTTCTAACCAAGTTGTAATGCACTGTAAGGAGATCGAAAGCCACGAATTGATCGATTGAGAGAAATCTCATTTGTTTTTCTTCCCGTACATATTAGGCTTAAAAATTATTTTGAGCAAGACACTTAATTACGGGTTTTGCTCGGGTCCCTTATTCCTATATTTTCTTATACCTCAAGTTATGGTGATATACATCTTTTTATCTTCACTATAAAGTTATATTTAACTTTGTTCAATTCATATGTTTGAAATAAGACCATTCATTTATAGAACTTTTTTGATATTAACCTCTAAGGAACCCGACCTAACTAATGGGTCTTCAATATTCAAATAATTAAAATTTTAACCTTAAATTTAG